>NC_069798.1:42480013-42785240 GCF_027406575.1 Nycticebus coucang
AGGAGTAGATCAGAGGAAGGAAGTGAGAGAGGAAGAGGGGCCCACAGGTCAGCAGGGACCCCCCATTCTCACCCAGTGGAATGGCTCTGCAGGGCTCAGCTCCTAGAGAGGATGCTAGGGAGGGATGGGCTGAGGAACTGATGGAGACCCCCCAGGGATGAGTCAGTGCCACTAACCCCCCAGGGACAAACTCCTCTGGCTGCCTTCCTATGAGACCCTGGGCAGGGCCTCTGCTCAAGGAAACCAACATCATACCTGGGCTGAAGCCACACCCCGGCACAGGACATGGATACCTGGCTCCAGGGCAAGAGGTGTCCACAGTGCCTCTGTTGACCCCCCATGTCTATCCTTCTGTTATTCTGGGTGGGAAGTGGCAGGGGACCAACTCCAGACTATACCACTGAACAACCTATTGTATGCTTGTTGAGATAAAGTGTTAATCTTTAGAAAACACATGGACACATATATGTATTGCACGGTTCAGGCAATATAGAATTGAGAGAAAAGTTATGGCCCCCTGAATGGAGGCAGGCCTGGTCCAGAAAGGGAATCTGCATGCTGCCCAGCCCCTGCCACACACCTAAATCATGTGTGCAGTGTGTGGGAGCCCTAGGGAACCAGCTTCGCTCGAGGTGATCTGAAGCAGAGGGACTTGCTCAGCCAGCTCCAGGAAAGGCCAAGTGTCCCACTGGGAATGAGAACAAGAGACTGGGCTCTAGGAGCAAAGCTGCCACTTAGGACCCCACTAGCCACTCCCAAAATGGTCACAGCAGCAAGGCTAACTGCCTCGCCACACATCCTGCTTTGCTTGGTGCTGTGGCCTTGGGTGACCCTGCCAAGCACCATGGCTTCCCCTCCTGCCCCATGACGTACAGCCACCCAAGGCTGCTGCGCTGGGTGCCCTGGGTTTGGCCCCCAAAGAGGAACCAACACCAATCAGATAGGAGCAGCCACCTCAGAGGGGAGAAGAAAGTGAGAGCAAGACACTGGCCACTGCCCCTGCCTTCCAGCCCCTCTGCCTTGGGGAAGTTTCGACACCCATTGAAGCCCTCTACCATGTAGCACCAGGCCCCAGATACATTACTGTCATCTTTCTGGGCCTCAGTTAAGGAGGGTAGTTGCACTCTGCCCTGTCCTTCTCGCGGGGACATGGCAAAGTTTGTGAGGAAATGGGTGGTGATGATGTTTAGAAAGTAGAAATGATCAGGGCGGCGCCTGTGGCTCAGTTGGTAAGGCGCCGGCCCCATATACCGAGGGTGGCGGGTTCAAACCTGGCTCCGGCTGAACTGCAACCAAAAAAAAAAAAAAAAAGAAAGTAGAAATGATCGCCTGTCTGGAAAAAAGGTTATATTCTTAAATTCACAAATAAACCCAGGCCTGAGTCACTGCAGAGTCGGCCCGGGCTCAGCCAAGGTCCTGGCCTCCCATGCACAAGGACAGAATCGGGGATGCAGAGGATGGCCTGGCCATGCCATGGACCCCGCTGTGGGGCCCCTTTGATGTGGGAAGGGAAAGGGACTTCTCTCTCTCTCTCTCTCTCTCTCTCTCTCTCACACACACACACACACACACACACACACAGTCCTTTCTTCTTAGGAGAGAGGCAGCAATAGAGTGTCACCAATGTCAGAGGAAGAATGTTAAGTCCAAAAGAGTGAGTTTACCCATGTCACTTATCCTGCGTCATCAGATAATGAACTATTCACTTGCATGAGTGCCAAGATAACCCAGGGTTTAGCATTTAAGCACCAAGCACTCATTCATTTTGTGAATGAGTTTAATGTATTTGGGAATGAAAAAAATTCTAAAATAGACAAAATGCTTCCCTGCCTTCTTAAAGATAGTCTATCAAATGTTGTTCAAACATTTCTGTACCCCTGCACTCTGTAGATGTCACAGGGTGATCTGAGCTGAAAGGCCTTGCTGTCCTCAGGATCACTATGACATATTAATATCTGCTTGCCCCCCAAAGACCTCAGGCTACTTGAAGTTTTCTGAGATACATGGTTTGGGTCTTCTGAATGCCAGAGTGAACAGGATTTTAGCTGCCCCTTCTTGCTGTATCTAACACCTATTATTCTCTTAGTTTGCTTCATTATTAGAAACCAAAATCAAGTTCATTAGAATTGAATTTAAAATGAAATTTAATGCCATAAGTATATGCTGCCAGTTAAATGTTTGGGCTTTCATTTACAGCTTTATAGCATCTATTTCAGGGGCTCAAAACTAAGTAATTTTCCTTCACCTGAGCCCTTGGCTACTGAGACCATGTGAATTTGCTGGGTTCAGTCCTGGGAAATAAGGTGTATTGTCACCTTGATTCAATAAAATAGTAAGTATTTTCTCCTTTACTGTGTCTTCAAGATCTTCAAGGGCTGAATGCTGAATTCTAAGCTCCCACAGGGTTGAGGTTCCCACTAGGGATCATAATACTGCTGGGACCATACCTGGAGGTTGGTGGGATTGTGGTAGACGCCAGGTACTAACTAGCTGGTTTCAACTCAAGCCTAGCAGAAAAGAAAGAGCATAATGAGGTGGGTGTGGATCCTAGCCCTTTTAGTCAGGAAGTTTCTAATGCTGGGGGCTGTTTCCTCATTGCCACCTTCTGTGTTTCAAGCACTCAAGTATAGTGGGTGGGCAGAATGCTGTGCGTCAGAAGGCCAGGCTTTCACCCAGGTGGGCAGGTAGGTCATTCCTGTGCTAGAAGATGTGAATGTGGCACTCAGATTCTACCCCAACCCCAGTCACACAGTGACACTTACCTGGCACAGGCTGGTCCCAAGCTCCAGAGACACCAACCCCAGTTTACTCAGATCACAAAATGCATCCTAGTCCAAGCCCCGGATAAACTCTTAATCCAGGCATATTCTGAGCTTCCTAACCCTGGGAGAAGAAATCTACATGATTTCGCTTTAAAAATATCTCAGAATGCTTATTTAAATATTTAAAATGTTCAGAAAAAGAAATGCTGGTACCTATAAGAAGTCTCAGGCCTGAAGCAGATTGGAGGAGGGAGGGATCCACCCACCCCCAGTCAGGAAGGACACAGCAGAACAGGGCTGGTGGAGTTCAGAGACCATCTAGAGCAGTGCTCCTCCAAGGGCAACCCCTGGACCAGCTGCAGCGTCTCCTGGGCACTTGTTAAAAGAGGCTCTGCCCAACCTTCACCAAATCAGAGACCCTGGGCAAGGTCCCTTTACCAAGAAGCTTTCCAAGTTCTGACACAAGCTCCAATTTGAGAGTCACAGATCTAGGACCTCAGTATATCTCAACCTCAGCTGGCTGCATAATAGAAACATCTGGAGAGTTTGAAAAACCTGACAACCTAGGTCACATCTTAGACTTGTGTGAGACCCCTCTAACTCTGTGATAAGGGGTGGGGTTCCACGAGTATGACACTCATGTTAAGCCAAGTCACAGACCATCTGCTTCAGGGTAATGGCTCCCAGCCACAGTGTGACAGAACCACTTAACGTGACCTTTTAAAATAAGGACACTGGGCCCTATTCCCAGGCCGACTGAAGCCAATTCCCTAGGAAGGTAAAGACCAGGCTTATGATTAGTTTATAAAGACTTCCAGGTGATCCTAATGTTCACATGGGGCTGAGAACCACAATTCTCAATCCCATGAGGAAATAGAACTTTTACCCCAAAGTTGAGCAGATCATTTAATTGAAGGAAATGAGAGACTTAGTTGCCAAGGGAACCAACTCCCAACTAAAGTGATAGTCACTGATTTCTGGCTTTCGTGGCCAAGAAGTCATGGTAGTGTGTATTTTTTTTCTTTGAAATGAAAAATAAATGTTTCACAGAAGAGGCTGTGCAGTAGAAAATATCTAAAGACTTAGAAAAGATTGGCAAGGCTATTGTGTCTCAGGAGTCGGCTGGCTAGGACAGCTAAGCCCAACTGGCCAAACAACACCAAGTCTGCACTTACCCTCAGCACTGGAGCCACGATCTGCAGAAGCCAGAGATCAACCAAGGGCCCAGGACAAGGCAAACATGAAAATCAGAATTCTGCTATCAGAACACTGCACACTGTGAATGTCGTTTGAAAGCAGCTTGTACCTAAGTGGTACATTACACTTTGTGAAATAAGCCCATCACAAAAAGACAAATATTGTATGATTCCCCTTATATGAGGGACCTAAAGACAGAAAGCAGAATGGGGGTTGGCAGAGGCTGGGGAAGGGGGAAATAAGTAATTGTCATTTAATGGGTTTTGTTTTGCAAGATGAAAATAGTTCCAGAGGTACTGGCACAAAATAGAGACATGGACATTTGGAATCGAATAGAAAACCAGGAAATGAAACTAACATCTTATAGCCACCTAATCTTCGATAAACCAAACAAGAACATACACTGGGGGAAAAAATCCCTATTCAATAAATGGTATTGGGAGAACTGTGGAAGACTGAAACTGGACCTGCACCTTTCTCCACTCACAAAAATTGATTCAAGATGGATAAAAGACCTAAATTTATGGCACGAAATGATAAAAATCCTCAAAGAAAGCATAGGAAAAACACTTGATGATATCAGCCTGAGGAAAGACTTTATGAAGAAGACTTCCATGGCAATAGCAACAACAACAAAAATAAACAAATGGGACTTAATTAGACTGAATAGCTTCTGTACAGCTAAGGAGACAACAACCAAAGCAAAGAGAGAACCTACACAATGGGAAAAGATATTTGCATATTTTGAATCAGACCAAAGCTTGATAACTAGGATCTATAGAGAACTCAAATTAATCCACATGAAAAAAAAAGCCAACAATCCCATGTATCAATGGGCAAGAGAGAAGAATAGAAACTTCTCTAAAGACGACAGACATATGGCTAGCAAACATATGAAAAAATTCTCATTGTCCCTAATTATTAGAGAAATGCAAGACAAAACCACCCTGAGATATCATCTAACCCCAGTGAGAATGGCCCACATCACAAAATCTCAAAACTACAGATGCTGGCGTGGATGTGGAGAGAAGGGAACACTTTTACACTGCTGGTGGGACTGCAAACTAGTACAACCTTTTTGGAAGGAAGTATGGAGAAACCTCAAAGAACTCAAGCTAGATCTCCCATTTGATCCTGCAATTCATTACTGGGCATCTACCCAGAAGGAAAAAAATCCTTTTATCATAAGGACACTTGTACTAGACTGTTTATCACAGCTCAATTTACAATCACCAAAATGTGGAAACAGCCTAAATGCCCACCAACCCAGGAATGGATTAACAAACTATGGTATATGTACACCATGGAATACTATTTAGCCATTAAAAAAGATGGAGACTTTTCATCCCTCGTATTAACCTGGATGGAAGTGGAAGACATTATTCTTAGTAAAGCATCACAAGAATGGAGGAGCATGAATCCTATGTACTCAATTCTCATACGAGGACAATTAATGACCTAGTACATGGTGGGGGGTGGGGGAAGGGGAGAGCAGAGAGAGAAAGAAGGAGGGAGGGGGTTGGGGAAAGGAAGAGCAGAGAGAGGAAAGGAGAGAGAGGGGTGGGGATCTCGGTGTGTGGCACACCTTTTGGGGGCAAGACACAATTATAAGAGGGACTTTACCTAACAAATGCAGTGTAACTTGGTTTCTTATACCTTCAATGAATCCCCAATAATAAAAACAAAAAAAGAAAATAGTTCCAGAGACAAAAGCACAACGATATGAATGTACTTACCACTACTGAACTGTACACTTAAAGTGGTTAAGACAGTAAGATTTATATTATGTATAACTTACCACAATTCAAAACAAAAAAGAGAGAAAGAAGTTTTTGTGTTGAAGAAAAACAGATTTTGTAAATGTTACAGATTCCTGATCATTTGATTTTTGTTGCCAGTTTAATAGTGGGTTATATTTTATATTTATATTTATAGAAAGCACAGAAGTTGGGGTGTATGCCAAATTCCTGTTTTCATTTTTTTCCCACTTAAGACTCCAGTCTGAATTTCAAGGCAGATATTTGCCACTCACCTGGTGGCAATGGCTGAACCAGAAGCAGGGCAGAACCTCACACATGCTGATTCCCAGGCAGCACCGCCTCTCTCCCATATCCAGGCCATATCCAGGTGATTCTGATGCACGTGACCTACAGTCTCCCCTTTATTAGGATGCCTCATAGGATGTAACGGGCCCCATTTGACCACAACCTGCTCCCTCCCAGAGGGCTGCCCCTGCTGCAGGGAGACCAGGCCAGGGTATGTGTTGAACTCAGAACAGGGTCATCCCCTCTCCCAAAAGGAAACAACCCTATGCTCCTGCCTTCCATGGGCCCTCTGGAGCAGGCATTCTGCAAAGCTCAGCTCATCTGTTCCCCAGCCAATAATAAGTAAAGCATTTTCCTCTGGTTTTTGAGACACTGTTAATAAATCCCTTGTATGTCACTACCCAGCCTGTACTTCTGCCACAGTGATACAAGATCCTGACATATCTGGATGGTTTTGAGGAAAGGAGGAAGAGGAAAAGAAGAAAAACAGACAATCTTTTTGTAAATGTTACAGAGAGAGAGAGAAGATGGGTTAGCCAGCAAAAAGTAGATGAACATTATAATAAGGATAAACAAAAAGAGAACAACAGAGACTGGATGACAGCAATAAGCCACCACTACACAGACAGCTCCCGAGGACAGGCGGGGGAGTCTCTGATGGTTTAGAATGTACTGTTAGGCAAAAAAGTAATTAACAGAGGACTGTCCCGGCTGGACAACTTCACCAAGGTGTTCCTCAGTTTTTTATTATTAACAAGGTCACAGAGCCCACTAGGTAGCCAGAGACCTCATTACTGGAGCAAACATGTGCTGAGGAGCTCCAGGAGAATGGGCTAGATACTGTATCTTCCCTGGGGAAAAAGACAGACCCCGCCCACTGCCAAGGACATGGAGGCACTCCATGTCCTCACATGCTGTGAGAATGTCCTAACAGAAGTCATTGATGGTTCCAGCAAAAGCACAGTGGAGAGAATGCCCAGGTTACTAGACGGGAGGACACAGGGGCTGTAATCTGACATTCTCTGCCAAAATAGCCAGCTAAGAAGGAAGGCAAGGGGGAGTGTGGCGGCCACCCCAGCCATGTCAAATAGCTGTGCAATGTGTAACTTACCACTGAACGAAGTCACATTGCCTTGAGTAGTACTGGGACATGGGGAAATGGCAGAATGTCTCTGGGCAGGTAAGTGAGCAAGTCTGCACATGTCCCTCATGACTTGGTAAGGAATCTGAACTTCATGGTATAGACAGACAACAGGCCACTAGGGGGGTTTAGTAGGAAGTTCGCTGAAAGTAGAAAGATCAGTCGGAAGGGCTGAGTTGGGGCAGTGGCAGAGGGGATGCAGGAAGAGAATGAATTCAAGGGATGTTTATGAGTTAGAATTGACAAGATTCAGTGAAGACATAGGTAGAACAAGTGCAGAAAAAGGAAGAGGCAAGAGTGACCCAGGTTTTGGGCAAAGGCAGCACTTTACTGAGTGTCTAGCTTGTGCTGGGGGCCACGCTGGGCATTGTGCAACACTATCTCATTTAGCCCCTGCAACCGCCGATGAGATCCGTGTGCATCCTCATTTCAAATAGGATTTGGTTCAGATGATGAACCAAAACCTCCAGGGACTTCAGGATCTCCTCCAAGTTCACACAGCTACCAAGTAGTGGGGGAAGACTGTGAGCCAGGTAGTTCTTTAAACTGTACCAGTTGAGGACATGTTGAGTTTGAGATGCCACAATCGTTTGAGATGCGATTTCTGCAGGAACGCTCCTAGTAAGAGAGGAGAATGCTGAGGAAGATTCACAGGATATGCATCAACTAAGGAGCCTGAGAAGGAGCATTCAGGGAGAGACAAGACGGAAGTCAGGGAGGACACTTTGTTAGGAACAGGGGAGGAAAAGATTCTAAAAAGACCAGAGGCCGATGTTGCCAAATGTTACACAGATACCAAGGATGAGACTGGAGAAATATTTGCTGCTTTGCCAATTACCCTATTTATGCTTCCAACCTTCAGAATTCTGAATCAACTTCAGCCATCACCACCTCCATCCCTGTCCCTGAGACTGGACTCCATGTACTCAGCACAGCCACCTCTTGCTTTTTGCAGGATTCTTCATTTAACATCTGTCTGTTCACACACACCAGTCCATAAGCCCCAGGAGGGCAGAGACTACATTTTATTCATCACTAGTTTCCTGGAACCTAGCACAATGCCTGCACAAAGTGAGCACTCAATAAATATAATCTATCCACCAATTCACTCAACAAATTAGTGGCTGGTTTCAGCCAGCACTCTGCTTGCCCCTCAGTGGTTGCTTCTACCCCATGCTCAGTATGGTGAAGCGCGATGAGCGCTGGTGTTGTCCTTGGCAGCAGGTGATTGGTGGGCAGAGTTAATGTGAAATGGTCTCAGAGGCTGCATCTGACCTTGAGCCACATTTTCTTTTTCTTTGCTTGGCTAAACACTGAGTCATTTGCTTGTTTTTGCTGCCTAGAGCAGTGGACTTAGCACACACGAAGACATGATGGTTGTTTTGTTTGTGAGGAATCAATTTTCCTTAGGTAATAATTTAAAAGGTTGTGTGCACTGCCCAGTGGGGTGGTGATAGCAGGGAGCGGAACATGGCCAAAGGCTTCCAGAGTCACTGCCGGGTCTCTCTGGGCCTTTGAAGAAGTGTTTTTCCTACAAACACTGGCTGCAGAGGAAAGACCATAGCCTGAAAGCCAGAAGACTGGGTGAGTCCCAGCTGAGCCGCTAGATGCCCAGATGGCACTGGATAAGTCACTCATGTTGTCACTTAACATGTACCCTGTCTGAGCATCTTTTCTTTTCCTCAAAAATATGGAGATAGCCACAGTTCCCCTCCAGGGCCACTGTGGGTAAGTGGGCACTGCTACAGGGGTAGAGCTGGGGGAGGTACCTATAAGCAGAGATTGCCTCTGGACCCATGACAGCCTCCAGAGCATATGTCCCTAGGGCAGGATCCAGCACCACCCTGCCATGGCCTCGTGGTCAGAGTCCCTCTTGCTCCAGCCCTGCCTGGTGGCCCTGGCTGGGAAGCTTTGGGGTTCTACAGACCTGGGTGCCTAACCCTGGGAAACTCCCTGATTTGCTCTGAGCCTCAGTCTCCTCACCTGTACAGTGGGGGTGCTGTGATGGTTACAGGAGATAATGTAGGGCCTGGTGCAGAACAAAAGCACATAAATCCTGGTTATTACTATAAGTATTATTTATGGCTTAGATCCATACACGATGAACCTCTTTGAAAATAAATGGAGGTTGTAGAAACTCTAGAAATCTTTACTAAGCTTGAAGTTGTAGACACGAGGAATCTGAAACCCTGAGAGAGAGGAGGGAATTGCCCTAAGATCCACAGGCTAAAATATAGCCATAAGCCAGGTGTCCCAATCCCTGTATGGACAGATCATAAAAGGGCCCTGGCCAGGGAAGATTCTGATCAGTCCTCTTGGCTGTGGGAACCCTGATGTCTGACCCACCAAGCCACCTGTCATCTCTGGAACACAGAGCACATCCAGTAGAGGGTTCTATCCAGAGCAGGAAGCCTGGAGAGCCCCAGGCATGACTCAACCTAGGGTGTGTTTCTGTTCTGGGCTTGTTTCCTTAAGTGGGACAAAATGGCCTTTACGAGCTTTCCAGTTTTGACAGCCTGAGGTTTCAAACACTGGGTTCCATTAACCACGAACAGTGGCTAGAAATCTAAGTTAACTGGAATCTTTCCCAGAAGTTCCTTCCTTGGGAGAAACACGCAGAACTCAAGAAAGCAACCACCATCCCCTGTCCTGGTATCATCTTTCCTGGTCTACCACATGTTTGGGCCCACTCGCTCTTCTTGGCTACTCTCCTACTTTACAGACCAGCTGACCAGGGCTCAGAGCAGCCTGAGGTTTTTCCAGCCAGGACTGGAGCTCAGAACGTGCTGTGCCAGACATACATGCTCCGCAGCAACCTACCAGCAGGAACATAAGCCAGAAAGGTCTGACCAAGAAAGAAGCCCTGGAAAAGGCACCTAGAGACTGGGGACAGAGCCTGTGCTCCCCTCTGCCTCTCGCCAGCCCGGGGCTCTGCCTGTAAAATGAGGTGATAAGATGAAAGGTTCTGCTCCCTGCTGTATTCAAAGCACCCAGCAGGTGGGACTGGGCAGGTCAACGGTCCACCCTCCACCCCAGACACAGAGACAACGCCTTTCTTTGTCATCATGTCTTCCTAAGCCCAACCACGGACCAAAGAAGAGGCTTTCTAGAAATGTTTAAGGGAGGGAAGGAAGAACAGAGAGAAGAAGGAAGGGAGAGAGGAAAAGAGAGAAGAAAGGAGGGAGAGAAGAGGCCAAGCAGGTGGGTTGAAGTCCTCGTAGCACTAATAGCCTATGATTCCACAAAGCTAAGTCCTAAGGCAATTTACCAACAGTGTCTCTTAGGTACAGTCGCATTAATGGCAGGAAAACCACAGGGGGAAGCAAAGGGAATGAATTGCAGATGTGAAATGACTTGTCAACCCCTCTCAGCCTAGGGCCAGCTGACTTCCCCATGGCCTTGGGAGTCCTTGTGTGTGAAGGCCCCAGGCGGGCACGCGGGAAATCCTGCCTTCACAGCCAAACCTCAATGATGCTGGTGTCAAAGGTCACGACGTGCTCTCATTCACTAAGCTCTCTGCATGACACTTAGCACTTTCCAGCCTTATGGTTCCAACTGAGGAACACGATACAGCAGGATTCTGCAAGTATTCAGAAACATAAAAGGAACAGATCTTTATAAATAACTCCCGGTTTAAATGGAGCTGAAAATAGAGAGACAGAAGAGGAAGCAAATTGCTAAGCACTTATCAAGTCGATACACTGGCTTAGAAACTGTAGTGCAAATGGCTGGTCTGGTTTATTTCCTTCTCATCAAAAGATCAGCGCAGGATTGAACCAGGAGGCACCAAGACTGTGTGTGTCTGAGGATGTGTTTGAAAGGTTGAGGGGTCCTCAGCAGACCCCCTAACACAGGCCTTGCCTTGGATCTCAGTGTCACCTTACAAATGTGCTGGGTGATGTGGCTTATCTGGTAAGTTCCTGGACCTCTCTGAGACAATTTCTTCTTTTCTGGAAGTTCTGACCACTGGCTTGGCCTCTAAGCTCTGAGATTCTAGATAGCAATTCAGAGCTAAGTCCTTAGAATAAATCTCAGGATCCTACAAGTTTGAGTGAAATTTTGATTGTGCTCAAGTGTCCTGTTGCATGTCTTGTGTTCTCCCTCAATTCCTGTCTCTGGAGGGCTTCCTGTAGCTGCAACGAGGGACCAGTTTGTGCTCTCTCAGATGACAACACTGGGTGGCATGTGCTTTTCTTTCCTTGCAATCGCCACAGCCTCCAATCTTGGGGTGAGGCCCAGCAGCATGCTAGCCCCGGGCAGGTGGAGGCACAGGGCAGAGGCCAGGTCCAGGAGGCCGAGCACAGAGCTGACCCTGCCCTAGTCCCCTGTCCCTGCCTCCCTACCCTGGGACCCACGCACAAAGCGGAACTACTGAAGGGTGTTAGTCACCATACCAGACCCAGTCTGCCCGGCAGCCCGGCTGGGCATCAGCAGCAGTTGCAGGTGCCCGTGTGCACGCGGAGGATGCCGCGGCTGTGCAGGTGCAGGAAGGTGAAGATCTCTGAGGGCATGGCGTGGAACCCGGGCCGTGGCTTGACGTTGTCGTAGTAGTGGTGGGTGATGTAGAGGCCGGACGGGTTCATGGGGAAGGCCCAGAAGCCGAACAGGTGCACCTCCTCGCAGAGCTCGAGCGCCGCGGTGGCCAGGATGAGGCCGGTGCTGATGCGCTTGGCGCGCACCCCGAGGCTCAGCCAGTAGCGCGACACGTTGACCAGGTACTGCGGGTGGAAATAGTAGACCGCCTGCGGCGAGTCGAAGTCGTCCAGCACGTACTTGACGCGGATGGACACGTCGGTGTTGCGCGTGTTGTAGAAGGCCGGCAGCAGCACCGACGCGTTCTCGTACACCTGCAGCACACGGTAGAAGGGCCGCCGCCACTTCTCCAGCTTGTGGAACCTGCACCAGGGACGCCAGAGCGAGAGGGTCGGCGCCCACCCTCCGTGCCCCGCGGCCCTGGCTTCCCCACTCCTACACTCTGGGCTTTACAGGTGGAGGGGACTGCTGAGCCCACCCTGCCTGCTGGCACCTCACATGCTTGAGCAGATGAAGGTCCGACCTTTCTCAGGGACAGTTGTGTTCTTACCGGTGGGTGCAAGTGAGGGCAACTGGGACTCAAGGGAACAAATATCAAATGTGTGGCTGCAGGGAGAAGGCAACGCTGAACGCTAAAGGAGGGTGGCCCCAGGGAGGGCTGACTGCGGGAAAGAGGCTTGGCCAAGAACCCTCACATCACGCTCATGCACTGTCTTCCCCAAGAGCTCAGGACTGGCCCCCAAAGGCTGCGGCCTGTGCTGGCTCGGTCCCCTCCTCCCCAGCAGCTGTCTGTAAGCTTGGGAAATTTCTCTGCCTGAAGCAGCCTTCCCTCTTGGGCTCTCACTCCACTGAGCGCTCCTTCACACGGCTGCTGCCTTTGTCCCCCACCTTAATGAGGTGTTCCCAGGGCCAATCGGATCCAATTTCACACCTCCCCATCTCCCACCCATCCCTCCTCTCACCCTTCCTCTGACATGGATGGTGTTACTATGCCTAAAACATCCCAGTGTAGGATCCCAAGATGGGAGCCATGTGGGGTGTTGAGATCTTTGCCCAAGCTTCTACCCAGAGCCACCTGGACACAGCCAGGAAGGCAGCCACCTGCCCTGTCATATGCAGAAGGGCTCTCCCACCCATCTCTAGTTAAAGGTAGTCTAGACCAGTGCTGTTCAGAGAAATAATGCAGGCCACATAGATAATGTTAAATGTTCTAGTAAGCCCATTTTGAGAAGTAGAAAGAAATAAGAGAAGTTAAATTCTATATTTTATTTAATTTACTATATGGAAAATACTATCATTTCAACATGTAATTAATATAAAAAAATAATGAGACATGCTACATACTTTTTTCATATTAAGTCTTTGGAACCTGCTGTGTGTTTTACACATAGCACTGGCACCTCTCAGCCTGGACAAGCCACACTTTCCAATAGCACCATACTGGAGAGCACAGTTCTAGAAAAAGGGCCACTGACCTCTCAGTGATGATGCTGGGGTTCACGGTAACCACATCTGTTTTCACCCCCACATCCATGGTATACTTCTCTGAGATGGGGGGCAAGTTGCACCTGCAGAAGGGACAAGACGGCCCAATGGCTGATGGCCAGTCATTTGACAAGTGAGCTGGGGATAGGGGAAGGGTGGGATGGCAGTCAAATGGGCATGGGTCTCCATGGCCAGGTAATAAAACAGTGGTTCTTCTGCTCTGAGTCAGGCATGGAGACAGCAAACAGCCCAGCCTCTGGTCTCGCTGCAGTTCTAGTCATGGGGACAGGAAAACCACAATCATTGTGCAGTTACAAACCTGAGTAGCCCCTGGACTGCCAGAGGGTGGGATCAGGGCTCTAGGAGGACAGATGGCAGGAAAGCAGCCTCCCTTTATGTGGAGAATCAAGACTTCCCCAAGGAAGTTATGTTTGAGCTGAGGTCTGAAAGAGGAAGCGAGCAAAAGTCCTTTGGCAGGAGAAGGGCTTAAATAAATGTGGGACATACTCAAAGATGAATCTTGGAAATGAAATATGCATTGAGTGAAAAAGCAAATGGCACAAGTGTGCATGCAGAATACCATGTATGGAAATCTCTGTGGTTGTGGTAGGGAAAGTAATGGCCCCCAAAGATGTCCACAACCTAATCCACAGAAGCTGTGACTATGCTGCATATGTGGCAGAGGGGACTCTGCTCCTGCCATTAAGTCAAGGATCTTGAGATAGGGAGATTATCCTGGACTACGGGGGGGGTGTGTCCAAGGTCATCACAAGGATTTTTGTAAGAGGTGATATGACAACAAGGAGAGAGAAGAAAAGATGGGATAATAGAGTGGAGTTAGAGAAAGACTGAAAGATGCTATGCCACTGGCTTTGAAGGAGCCATGAGCCAAGGAATGCAGACAGCTTCCAGGATCCCTCCCCTAGTGCCCCCAAAAGGAATGCAGCTCTCCAGACACCTTGACTTTAGCCCAGTGATACTTTGTCAGATAATAAACTTAGTGTTGTTTTAAGCCACTAACTTGTGGTAATTTGTTACAACAGTGATAGGAAACTAATCAGTCCTCAAGTAACCAAAATTTAACAATAAATTGTTTATGTATACATCTACATGTGATAAACAATTTTTAACAATGAAAGAATGATGTAGTACGAAATTCAGGATAGTCATGACCTTTAGGGGGAAACAGAGGTAGACTGAGAACATTTTAGTTTCTTAAATCAAGTGGTTGATTTTATTTATTTTATTTTATTTTATTGTTTTGTTTCATACATTTGTATGTGGTAGCCAGGGAGAAATAATTCCTGGGTGAAGCTTGGAAGGACAAGTGGGAGTTGGCAAAGCGAGAAGGCAGGGGTTGGGTACTGGGTAGAGAGCATTCCTGGCAGAGAGGGCAGGACCTGGAAATAACAACGACTGATACTTACGAGGCACTAACAGTGTATATGTCCAGTGCTGCAGATGCTGAAAACTTTACAAGTATTACATTACTTAGTCCCCAAACTCTGAGGAAGTTGCCATAATTATCCCTATTTTGCAGATGGGGAAAGTAAGGCCCAGAGGAGTGAGATAGCTTCCCTGAGGTCACATGGTAGAGCCTGGACTGAAGTTTAGGGAGACCCTAGGGACCTGGGCTCTTTAAAGAGGTGGCTTTCCCTGCCTCCCTGGCAGGAATGTTGTTGGGCTAAGGACTCAGTGAGGGCCAGAGGCTGCAATGTGGGAGGAACCTTAACTCCTGATCCTGAACTCAACTGTTGTCCATAGGGAATGTACAGACTGACACTCACCCAGGAGCAGAGAAAGATGATCCCTGACAGCAAGTGATGAAAGGCTGGAGCTGCACAGCCTTGAACACTAAATATGCAGAAGCCACCTTTATTTTAGGACTTCTAGTGACACTGAACCTACTGTGCCTTCCCTGCCACCAACTCTGAGTGGCCTAGTTATTCTGTATACATGACCCATGAGATAGTCCTGCAGACTCAACCCGAGTTTTTCCACTTTAAGCTCTTATTGTTAATGTGTCTTCTTTACCCAGGCTAAAGGTGTAAAGGAGGACCCCCAGAGAGATAAGGGGATCCTTATAAGGGGATCCACATAAGGTAGAAGAAATACAAGGACTTAGTTAAAGCCAAGGTGAAGCCAATATTGGTGTCCACTGTAAGGCTGCCTTGGTTCCAACCAGAGCTTCTGGAAGGGTGGCACATATCCTGGGAGATGGCCATCCAGAGGACATCACTGACAGCTCTGCATGTCCTGAGTCCTCAGCACCTTCACATTGGTTATACCCCCTGTTCTTTACATACCTCCCATTGTGCAGATGTGGAAACTGAGGACAAAGTTCAAAGACTTCCCAAAGGGATGGGGCTGGCGAGAGGAAGCTATACCCCAGAGCATGAGGGTATGCAGGGGTGGGGAGGAGGGATTAATTGCTTGAAGGGTAGCATTGGGCACTGGGAGGTGGGGCCACACATACGGGGAGAGTGCAGAGGAGGAGGGCTGGAGGGTTCACGAGGCAGGTGCACTCTTTACCGGAAGACAAAGTCGGCGCTGTTGATCTCCCTCCCACAGCGGCTGTTCTTTAGGATGCCTCCATTGCCAACCACTGCACACTTCTTAAACTGGGACCGGTAGTACGGCATGTCCTGGGGGAGACACAGGCCCAGCAATCAGAGCCAAGGCCACCCCTGCTGTTATCTGGCACTCTGCAACCACGTCTACCACTATGATCTCATGGCCCCATGAGACAGCCTTGCAGGGAATGTGGGAGGAAAGTGGCTTTCCATTTTAAAAAGGAGAAGGGAAGTCAAAAGACATGTTACTGTTAGAAGGGACCCAAAGGTACCTCCCATCTATGGCACCCAGATACCTGCTGGGTGGCTTTCACACACCACTGACCAGCCCTGCGTGAGAGGAGCCTGCTGCCAGGCAGGGTCTCCCAGAGAACCACACTGCACTGGGATCATCAGCAATTAGGCTAAATCTAAAGGAGACTGGCCTTACTTCTGGCCCACTTTCCCTGGAGGGACAGGCTCAGGGGGACAGGACAGGAAAAGCAAGGGTGTCTCACAGCCAATGGGGGAAAGTATACTGTTTGACTTTTACCATAGAAAGGAAAATAAAGTCATCTTTTGAAAAATCACCAAAGGCTTATTATGTTCAATATGGGTGTTTCCCAAACTTCTGTAAATCAAGAAATACCTTGGATATTTTCTGAAAATATAAACTTCTGGACTCTATCTTAGCATCCTGAAATCAGACCCTCCATGGTGGGGATAAGAGGTTGGGAAGCTGAATTTTTTTACAAACCCAAAGAAATTCTTAAGGAAGTTCCAGAAATGCTATTCTGAGTCACAGGCCCTAATTCAGGGGCCAGAAAACTACAGCAAGGGCCACATCTGGCCTACCCTTTGTTTTTTTCTTATGGCCCACAAAGAATGAATTTTATATTTTTAAATGATTGGAAACAACCCAAAGAAGAATATTCTGTGACATCTGAAACTATGGAATACAGCCACTCTTGTTTGTTTACGCGAGTCAACCTGTAGCTGTTTTGTGCAGCAATAGAGGTGAGTAGTAGTGACAGAGATAATCTGACCCACAGAACCCAAAACAGCTACTATCTGGCCCTTTCCAGAGAATGTTTGGTGACCCCTGCTCTGTGTTCATGGGCCTTGGCAGGCCCGACCTCTGTCTCTCCTTGCACCTGTATGTCATACCAGGTACGCTGCGCTGTACCCACTGGTGTTACCAGCCTCATGTTTCAGGCCACCCTCCTCTATCACTGTGAGGGAGGAAGAGACACTTGACACCTCTCACCTTCAGCAACTCTCCTATGCCCCCAGAATGCCTCAGTCTTAGCAGTGCACTCTGGTACCAGTAACAGACACAGGGACACTACGTATGGGCTTGGATTATTAGAATGCCCTCAACAAGGGCAGCCTAAGCCCTCAGATTTCTTCCAGAAAGACCTGCACTTACTACCACTCATCATTGGGCCCACTAAGTATTGCCCTGAGCCCAGAGCTCTCTAGGCTGTGGTTATGAACATGCCTTATGCAAGCTTCCTCCTCTTCAGAGGTGGCACCACCACTGCACCTGGGTACCTGTCAGAATCAACTAATAGTGTAGGTTCCAGGGCTTCATCTCTAAAAGTGGTGCAGTACATCTGAGCCTCTGGTCAGCCCAAGTGAGTGCAGGCGCCAAGAGTCTGTAATCTGTGAATCGTTCATTCTGTGGTCCCCCACAACCAGGGAGCCACCATTCTAGCCCTGAACAGCCTACTTCCAGAATTCTTTTATGTGAAAGGAAAAAAATAAATGCTTATGTTGTTTAAGTGTCTGATATTTCAGATATTCTGTTAGAAGCAGCCGAACCTATTGCTTATCCAAACCCCAGTGTTACACACAAGGAAACTGAGGCTTTGAAAGACAAAATAACTGTCCAAGGTCATCCGCATGCTCCAAATCTTTCAATGCCTTGATTCGTATCAGGTTGTGCTTTCTTGTGCACACAACCTTTGCATGCATGAAAGCTTAATCATTCTCCCAGATAGCTGTGGGATGCCTTCTGCAAGCAATACAAGTACCCGGAACTTTATAACCATTTTCTTGCCAAAAGTTACTTGAATAATAGCCAGCTGGCATTCACTGAGCCCAGATGGAAGCCCGAGGGGAACCCAGAGGCCTACCAGGCCTAAGACAATTGGCCAGCTGGGACCAAGACAAGTGGGTGCAGGGGGGGGACCGTGAGTGGTGCACCCAGACCCCCCCAGACCCCACACAGAGCAGCACCTTGGGAAACATGCGGAAGATCTCCTGGTTGATGTGGTAGATGCCACTCGTGTCCACCTCGTACTTGAGCTTCGTCCCCAAGGGAGTGTTCTTCTGGGTGGTGAAGAGAAAGGCAGGGGCATTGCAGCACCTGGACAGGGTGGACCTGCCGGCAGGGAGATGTGTAGGAGAGACTGTGATGCAGGGTAGAGCAAGACCTCATGAAGAACAGAGGGATGGGAGAGCTGCAGCCTTGCCCGCCCACCCCCAGGTCTTCCCCTCCACCACACCTGTGACCCCTGCTGAGGCCCAGGCCTCCTGCCTCACCTGATAATGCCCTCTCAGGGCCCAGGCCAGGTTTCTCTCTAGGTTCCCCATTCACTTCCTCTCATGAGTGAATGACAGCCCTGGATGGCTGGGACGCTGCCTTGCAAAAGCCCACTCCATGTTAGTTCCACTGACAGATAGGTGCCCACCATTGGTAGGATTTGCAGTCCCCATGAGAGCTTTCACCAAGACCTGCAAGCATTCTACTGCTCCCCACAAACATGCTACTTCTGCTTCATTTACCCAGCCCCAAATGAAAACCCAGGGGTGGCAGAGCTCTGCCTCAGATTCTTGGCCCCATGTCAGATTCTACGCAAGGTACTTGCAGACCTTGTCGGGTGGGGTCACCAAGCCAAGACACACAGGTCAACAGAAATGTGCAATTTCTGTTGAAATTTAGAAACTGATTGAGGAATAGGGAAGGTCAGAAATTGAGATAGTGGATTGATACCGGCTGGTTTCCTATGGAAAGGAGAGCCTGACTTCCAAAAGAAGACTTTTTGGGGAGTTGATTATTTTAATATATATATAACCAGGCAGAGCCAAAAAATGTAAACACATTTAGGAGATCTTATTGGAAGTAAAATTGAGCATTCCTCGGAAGTGTATGAATTGCAGGTAAAATGGATGTGCACAGCATGTCCAGGTGTGCTCGACTGGTAACAGTACCTTCAACTCAACTTCAAAAGGTTGAGAATATCACTTAAAATATGTATACATTCTTTGGCACCCTCTGTGTGTGTGTGTGTGTGTGTTTATCCCTCTGATTTATAACATAAAAATATTAAAACATGAGCTACAGAAGGGTTAAATGCCTTCTGCATTTTGCAGGCATTAAAGCAAAAACAACCTCTAAGGGACAGTGTGACTGATGTGGCAGGCTTGAGCGGCAGCCAGCCCAGAGCAACCTGTTTTTTTCTCTTCTCTGCAGCTGTGTTCCACCTTGGCAGTGCATCCTCTGAAGAGTGCACACAAGGCTCCATGACAGAGTCAGATCCTGGGCACAACTTACTTCCACTGCCCTAGGGACCCAAAGCCCTCTGCCCTGGCCAGAGGATGCAAGAATCAACAGAGGGCACAAATCACTACCTCCTTTGTGTCAGCAGCTTTGATCCCACAAGGATCACTTCCTCCAAATATAGCAGCAATGGTCTGAGCATAAACTGGTCACTTTCCCTCCCACTGACTCCAGGCACTGTCACATCCAGTGTCCAGCCAGCCCTAAGAGGAATGGAACTCCTTCTCCCTGGAACCATGCAATGACGACTAACAAAGAATGAGGAGGAACTTTCTCAAAAGTTGGGTTTCCAATCTGGTGTCAAGAAGCTTGTAGTTTCTTGTTAGACTGCAGTTTCTTCTCTGCCCCCACCACCTGTGGGGCTCCAGAAAGGTCTTTTCCTCTCCGGGCCCAGTTTCCTTATATGTAAAGTGCAGGGTTTTTTCTTCCCCCTCAAATCCCCCGTAATCCTGTGACTCCAGCTTGCCCACTCCAGGAAAGCTATACAAATTACTTTTCTAATGACTTTATCTCTTGTAGGGACTTCACATTTCTAAAAATGGGCCTCTTAAAACTACTACTCTGCCTCCAGACTTGGCCTTGAACTGCAAACTGAAACAAATGACTTATAAAGGAACCACAAAATGCTCAGTCATATTTGCTTTCCACAACCTCCTGAATAGGATTCCTTCATATTCACAGCTGCTCAGTAAATTTAAACTTGGACCTGAGTTACCAAAATCCAGCAGTTACACAAATTGCCAGGATCATCTCAATTCGTAAAATGAAGTCTACCTGCACCAACATAGTATCATGCATACGCAAGACTGCAGAGATGGGTCCCACCGGGCCCACTCTGGGGAAGATGCCCACCAACAGGTGGACCTTGCAGGATGACAGAGACCAGAAGAGGTGCCCGGGAGAAGAGCCATACAAGGAGAAGAGGGGACAGACAAATCATAGATACTTGAACTGATTGGCCTCAGAGATGTTCATCGCCCATTTGCACATCTGGAGGCTCTTCCACCTGTCGAACAGTTCCGACTGCTTCACCCTGGGGAGGGGAGGACAGAAGAGTGAGTGCATGGGTGGGGCAGGACAAAACACTGTCATTCCCAGAAATTCCCTTCCCCTCCCATGGCCAAGTCCTGGCCCTTGACATTAACTATATTTTCTTGTTTTCTATATTCTTGACATTCCGGTAGCTGGAGCCTTGCTAATTCCTAAAGATAGCAAACAACTCCACTTCAAGTGGGCCTTTCATGCACAAACCAACCCATTCAGCCCACACCCTCAACTGGCTCCTGCCCCCTTCATCAGCAGGCCACCATCCCACACCTAGAGGCAGTCCCTAAACCTGTCTCCCCTGCTTACCCTGCAAACCTCAGCAAGGCTCTTGCCCATACCATCCCTTACTTCTGCCTCGGGCTGACCCCAACACAGCCCCAGGCAGCCCTGCACAGCATGCCTCCCATTTCTAGGGACCTTGCTTCATGCTGTCATTTCCATGTCTGTCTAAAAGAAATCCTGGGAACAGTGTGAAACATTTCTCCTCACACGTCCACCCCGCAAGGGTCTGCATGGTTCTCTTGGGAACATCTGTCTATAAAGAAGTCAGACTGCTCTCCTGGGAAGAGGCGTGTCAGACACCCACCCAGGGCACAGCCTTGTCTTTCTCCCATCTCAAGGGCAGATCACAGTTTCCTTATGACAGAAAGGAAGAGATGAGAAGCCTGAGACGTGCCCCTTTATCTGAGTGACCCTCTGCCAGGTTCTGTGCAACTTAGCTTACAAGCATCCTAATGTTCTAATGCACAGCCAGGAAAGGGGTGTCCAATCAGAGGGCTCTCCCTTCGCCTGAAACCCACAAAAAGCACTAGTTTTTAGTTTATAAATTTACATTTACATATTTATAATGAAGCATAATTGTAATTGCTTTGATGCTGTATTCCCCAGCTTCTAAGACAGTGCCTAGCAAAATAAAGACACTCGATAAATATTTATTGGATGAATGAGCCAAATCAAAGATATAGAGTCCCACGAACACCAACTGATATGCGATCCCTTATTGTTTTTGGTTTCTGATGTTCTGGGTGAGCCTCATCCCTCTCCTCTCTGCCTCCTCTGTTATCACATGGCATCCTCCCTCCGTGTGTGTATCTCTCCCAGTCTGAGATCCTTATGTACATTAACCCCAAATAGCCACTCATCCCTCTCTTCATTGGTTCCTTTCCTCTTTTTCAGTAGTGTCTAACCTCAGGGCCACATCCACAGTCCCAGGCCTCTCTGTCACCTGCTTCTCTGTTACCTGTCCCCTTGAGGCAACCTTGGTTACTTTGTCCCCATTTTAGTCAGAAACTCTTCCTTAGTTCTACCCAATTCATCCCTGCTTTAACTTGTGCTTGGTTTTGAGGGTGATTCTCCTGTTGTGCAGAAATGCCCAGAATTCTCTAATATTTCAGCCTCTCAGGGTCCCCATGAGGCCCTGGCCTAGTGGAAGTTGTGAGATCCAGAAAGATACGGGGGGTTCCCCAATAACAGCCAGCACCCCCTGCTCCTTAGGGGAAGGATCACAAGACATGTCTATCACATAATTGAGCCCTCCTTGTAAGGTGTAGACCTTCCACAAGGATCTTTGCACTTCCGGGAGTCACACACGTGGTGGCTCTCCATCAGGGCTGGGTGGGCGCATTCAGGCCCTGAGCTCTGCTCCCTGGGACTCTCAGCCACACACCCTTTCATTCTGGCTAAACCACCTCAGGGACACCAATGCGCTTCATTGGACCAGAGGCCCAGGATCAATAATGAGCCAGTAGCTGCCTATAGCATGAGCTGTTAGAAGTACCGAGTCCTGGCAAGGTCCCAGGACCCAGGCTCCACCCTCCAAGAACAGCCTAAGTGACAAGGAAAACACAGATCCTGGGCCATCAGAATGGCCTATATTCCCCCCAGATCATGTTTTTAAAGAACATGGGAAACACAGGTAGCTAAGCACCTGAGCTTGGCTATGTTACTTTCAGCCTGTGTCACCACAGACAAGTCATTTCTGAGCCTTAGTCTCCTTATCTGTAATGTGGAGCTAATCATTACCCTCACCTGCCCATTAAGATTATTTTTACAGGCTCGGTGCCTGTGGCTCAAGTGGCTAAGGCACCAGCCACATACACCAGAGCTGGTGGGTTCGAATACAGCCCAGGCCTGCCAAACAATGACAACTGCAACCAAAAAATGGCCAGGCATTGTGGCAGGTGCCTGTAGTCCCAGCTACTTGGGAGGCTGGGGCAAGAGAATCGCTTAAGCTGTGATGCCATGGCACTCTACCCAGGGCGATAGCTTGAGACTCTGTCTCAAAAAAAAAAAAAGATTATTTTTACAAAAAATAAAAAAAATGTGTTTAAGGCGGTACCCATATCTCAGTGGGTAGGGCGCTGGCCACTTGTGCACAGAAGCTGGTGGGTTCAAGCCCAGCCTGGGCCTGTGAGACAATGACAACTGCAACCAAAAAATAGCCGGGCGTTGTGGTGGGCACCTGTTGTCCCAGATACTTAGGAGGCTGAGACAAAAGAATCACTTAAGCCCAAAGTTTGAGGTTGCTGTCAGCTGGGATGCCACAGCACTCTACCAAGGGTGATGTAGTGAGACTCTGTCTCAAAAAAAAAAAAAAAAAATCACTCCGTTGGTACTTTTCTACATTTCCTTGTGGGTGAAGCCCTTTAGCAATGAGGTGTAGGAACAGCAAGTGAGAAAGGGAAAAATCTGTATGACTATGTCTGTGTTTCCCAAATTTATTCCATGGGACCCTAACTCACTACAATGTGAACTACTCAATGTGAAACTGCTACAAAATGGCAGGGATTTTTTTAAAGGGGGAAACCTATGGTCATATATATTTGAGGAAAGCTGAGTTAAATAAAGATAAATGCTTTTCTTTACTGCAAGAATTCTCAGATCCTTTAATATGTTGTCATATATTGTGCATTTCTAAGAAAGAGGTATCATCTAAATCATTTCCCAGAAGTATTGGATCATATAATCTTCTTTCCATCGAGCAGTTCATAAGATGGAATTCCACAGAAATACTGGGAAATGTACACATATCATATATTCCTTAAAGGCAAGACCATGACTTTTCTCTCTTGATCATGCACAGTCCCCAGCCCAGGCCAGGCATTCTGTAGTAGCGCAGGGTCACCTGGCTGTGGACCACTAAGAAGCTGTCTGGTCTTGTCCCCTGATGCAGAGAGGAGCCCCTGAAAGGATGCTGTTCTGGTGTGATGGTGAATGGAAGCATAACCAGCCCCCAGGAGCCAACTGCTACCAGGAAACTACTATCATTGTGGCTCTTAACTTGAGGTGTACCAAAGGGCTTAAGGGAGTCCATAGATACTCTGAGTTATAGGCAAAACTCAAGTCTATCCACTCATGTGCCTATCTTGGGGAGAACATGAAGCTTCCCAAAGAGGTCCATCATTCCAAAAAAGGTATTTAATCCACTTAACTGTGGTTAAAAACAAAAAAACTAAACTAAACTAAAAATGGGTTCATTCTGTGTTTAATTAGAAGTAGTAACAGTTGTCTCCAAATACAGCAGGCCTCACCTGTGAGGAGAATACACAGCTGCTGGAGGAGGGATGATTGTGGTAAACACTATATAGGACAGGAAGTACATGGACTTTGGAGCCAGAGAGACTTGGGTATAAGATTCAGTTCAGATAGCTCTAACTATGGAAACTCAGGCAGATTGTTTAACCTGTCTGAGCCTCATTTTTCTCATCTATAAAATGGGCATAATAATAGTCTCTTGCCCTCCCAGACCTATTAAAATTATTAAATGAGATGAAGCAATAAAGGACTAGACTCACAGAAAGTGTCCAATAGGTGTAAGCTATCATTACTGTTAAACACACATAACCCCCGGTACTTTATACTTTTGTAAAACCCACAATTCTGTTGTCTCTCCTCATCTTTCCCACCAGGTAGTAAATATCATACAGAAAGGGGATCATGCCTGAGCCTGTAAGTCCCAGGCTCAGGCAAATAATAGGTGCATGGTAAATATTTGCTGAGTATACCAATAAATTAATAAATGAATTGATACATCTGAATTCAAACCAAGTCTCCATTTATGAATATCTCCATATGGCAGGAATTGGAAATACAGTAGCAAACAAAAACAACCTCCTTCTTGCAGGGAGCTGCCATACCAGTGTCAAATCCTGGATCAAAGCCGGCGCCTAGACACCCAGCCTCTCAACTTTTGGCTCCTTCCCCAACTTGCAATGTGACCTCGGGCAAGTCATCCAATCTCCCTGAGACTCAGCTGCTTTATCTGTAAGATGGAGATAGCAGCCACTGCCCTGCTGACCTAAGATGTGAGAGAGATCAAATGGAATAATATGTGTAAAAATATTCTATAAATTGCTTTACAAATGTAGAGATCATCTTTACTTTACAGATGAAGGACTGATGCAGGCATTTCTCTCTTTTCTTCTAAGCACAGAACATTCCAGAAGAGGAATAAAAAATGTATAATCCTACCAGATGAACAGAATGATGAAGGCAGGGGAGGGCATATCAGTGGAAGAAAGATTCCAACAAGTGCATAGAAGAAGTGGGGGGTGATACAAGGACAGCCCAGAAGTCCTGGATGGCACAGCCCAGAAGACCTAAAGCCAATCAGGGCGGAACATTCTAAGAAGTGGGTAGAAGGTGGGAGGGGCATAGCCCTGAGAATGAGAATCAGGTATGAGTCCATGAGCAGAATCACCAAGCCAACATTCTACCCGCCCCATGGTAAAGCCAAATATTGAAAGTCCAGCAGAGAAGGAAGATGGAACCAGACTATCAGCTATTCTCTAAAAAATATATCATTCCCAGTTAAAAGATCCAGCCAGTCTGGCAGTAAAAGGCCAGCAGCATTTTGAACAACTTCAGACACAGAGCTCTTATTGGTTTGTAATTGTTTGAAGTCTAAATGTGAAAAGAAAACCAACGATCTCTCAGTCAACCTGAAAGAGACAGAGCAATATAAACCATGAGATAGAATAACCACACACACATTAAAAAAAAAAATCAAAAAAACTATTGGAAGAACAAAAGAGAACTAAAAAATATCCTATTTACTGTCCCCAGAAATATTCAAGAAGACATCACATACTTAAAAATAAGAACAGATTTCTCTAAGAACAAAGAAAGAGCTCTCGGCAGGGACAGGTTTCATCAGAAGAGCTAGAAGATGAAGTCAAGAGATTTCCCCACATTGTAGAATTAAAGAGCAAAAAGAGAGAAAAGATGAGATTAAAAGACAGGTGTGCTAGAGGTACAATCCAGAAGATCCAATATACCACTCTTAGATACACTAGAAAGAGGAAGAAGAGAAAAATGGAAAGGAGGAAATATAAAGAGATCCAAAAGCAAGGCCAAGGAGGTCCAGATGAAGAGGCTCCACTGGCTGAGTCTGTCCCAAGACACTGCGCCATCTCGGAACCGACTTGATCTGAAAAGATTCCAGAGGAAAAGAAAAACAGGTACCTCCAAAGAAACAACCATTCTCACGCTTTTCATGTAGCGCTGAATGCTAGAAGATGGCAGAGAAGTTCTTAAACATCCTAAAGGAATACAGTTTTCACCTAAAACACCAACCCACCAAGCCAACAACCCAACAACCCATCAGACCAACAATCAAGCCACAGAGAAGAATCCAGTCATGGAGATGCAGAAGGACTCCAAAAACCTTACCTCTTACCCACCACTTCTTGAGAATTACTTGAGAATGAGTGGAAATAAAAGAAAGGAGTAAACAAGAAAGAAGCTATGGGATCTAAGCAAAGGTGACTCCCCCCTAAGAAGGCAAAGAATGGAAGCCCAGAACAACAGCCACATGACCCACCAAAAAAGCAGTCAGGATGGAGCAAGAGGATGAAGGGGAAGGGTATGCCTGACTGAGGGAGAGGCAGAAAAAATAGGGAAAAGCAGAGAGGAGGAGTACAAAGAGGCAGAGATCGTGAGAAGCTCCAGACAGAAGGGGAAGGAAAGGTACAAGAAAGGAGTGGAGCCCTGGTGCTTCCTGCCTTCAGTGAGTCCTATCTACATTGTCCAGCAATGAAAACCACCATTCACTGATCTTCCAAGTTGATAGGGTCACCCCCTAGAGAAAGCCCCAAGAAAGACTTGGCATGGTTACAAATAGAATATAAATATTATCAGCCTTGACATTTTAAAACTAAACTCACAGATGACCAAAGACACAGGCTGGAGGGGATAATTAGAATAGCCTCATCTTACATGGTGCAGAACCAAGAGCTACTGTCTATATTTGAAATAGAAATAGATTACTCAGGTCATCTGCAGATATAAGAACTAAAAACAGCAATATCCCTCAACTGGGGAAACGTGGGGAGGGGGCTGGGCATAGTGGAAGGCAAGGAGTCCTCATTCACCAAGGTAGGACATCTGTGAACACAGGGAAAAGCCTAAGTCAAGAGACAGCAGAGGCAGGTTGATGGTGGTAATTACCAGAAGAAACAGCTAAGAACCAATAGGAGTTGGGCTAGGTGAGAAGGTGTGGGGCAGGGACTGTGGCTTTTTTTTTTTTTTCAGTTTTGGGCCAGGGCTGGGTTTGAACCCAACACCTCCAATATATGGGGCCGGCGCCCTACTCCTTTGAGCCACAGGCGCTGCCTGGGACTGTGGCTTTTTAAAAGCTTTTGTAATCTACTTGATTGTTCTTGTGCAAGAGATGGTGATCACAATGAGATGAGAGCAATCATCTCATTACCTTTCTTTCCTTTGCTTTTCCTCCGTGGGCTCCTGTCTACACCCAGGTCTCCCCGACTCCCTCCATCTATTTAGGACCAAGTGCGTCCTGAACCCACAGAGGGCTAGACTCAGAGAGGCCTGAGCCTGGGTCCTGGCCCTGACATTCCCCTTGACTGGAAAAGGACACAGGATCATGAGCACTTCAGTGGCACAAAGGAGCCTCCCAACTCGGAGAGCAGTGTCTGCCCAGCTGCCTCAGTATTGGGGTCAATGCAGTGTTCCTATCTCCAGAAAGATGGGGAAGGGGCAGTGGGAGAGGCTGGAAGGGGAGTTCTCAGGCATGATCCCCAGCTGCAAGTAAGCACAGGCAGCAACTGAAGCTTCCTATTTAAAAATAAAGAGTCTCAGGAATGACTAAAAGCAAGAGTCAATACTTTCAACAAGAATTAGTGACAATGTATCTCTCTAATAAACCATCACAAGCAATTCTTCACGTATCTGACATTGTCATGGAGTGAGGCATTTTCCATGTGGGAATTTTCCTGCTGACTGATTTTTACCATTGATTTCAGCAATGCGGATCAGAATCATTATGAGATGAATCACACACCTCCTTGTCTCCTCAGACAGAACACCGGCTGACATTCTGTGCGCCTGAAGGGACGGTGGAGTGTGTCCATCCTGCTCCTCCATTCGTAGATGGGGGTTTAACCTTTTCCTGGGAACTCTGGGTCAGACTCCCATGAATCCTGCTCATGGTGTTGGGCTGGAGCACAGTGAAGCCCCAGGGTCCCCAGATGGTGTCAGAACCACTCAGATCAGAGGCCTGCCTCTGGGGCTCTCTGATTTTAGTCTGGAGGACTCACTGACCTTCATCAGGGACTCAAGAAAGGAGCACAGAGCTTGCTGTCCCCTGATGCCCCCAGGCTCACAGGCTCATGCCCCATGAGCATCCTGGCCTCTCCTCTCTTCTCAGGTCCCAGGGTTTGGGGACCACAGAGAGGACAACTGCTGTGGAAGAGGCACGGATACAAGGCCCAGCTGGACCCAAGGTCACCCCTGGGATGGCTGCTCAGCCCAGGAGCCCAGCCCTTGGGTATAGAGTGGGTGTCCACAGCAAAAATGAGAACTAAAGGCAAATGTGGGGTGGCTCCTGCAGCTCAGCGGGTAGGGCACCAGCCACGTACACTGAGGCTAGTAGGCTGGAACCTGGCCCGGGCCAGCTAAAACAACGTGACAACTGAAAAAAAAAAAAAAAAAAAAGCCGGGCATTTTGGCAGGCGCCTATAGTCCCAGCTAACTTGGGAGGCTGAGGCAAGAGAATAGCTTAAACCCAAGAGTTTGAGGTTGCTGTGAGCTGTGACACCACGGCACTCTACCCAGGGTGACAGCTTGAGAGAAAGGAAGGAAGGGAGGGAGGGAAGGAAGGAAAGGAAGGAAATTGCAGAGAGGCCCAAACACCCCCAACAGCAGTCTATGACGAGAACAGGGGTGGGCACGGAGCACAGGGAAATATGAGGCTGTCCACCACAGCTCACAACAACAGGCCCAGGGAATGCCTCACCTGAACCTACATGAACGCTGTGACAGGGACTGTCATGGGCAGAACTGTGTCCCCCACAGTATTCATATGTTGAGGGCTTAACCCCTACTATGCAGAGTGGGTATTTATTTGGAGATAGGGTTAAAATGAAGTCCTTAGGGTGGGCACTAATCCAATCTCACTTGTGTCCTTATAAGAAGAGATTAGGACACAGACAAGACCCCGATGAGGGAAATCACACGAGGACACAGTGAGAAAGCAACTGTCTGCCAGCCAAGGAGAGAAGCCCCAAACCGGCCCTGCCCACACCTTGATCTTGGACCTCTGGCCTTGAGAACTGTGGAAAACACAGCTCTGTCATTTAATCCGCCAGGTCAGTGGCACCTTGTGGCAGCCCTAGCAAACTGATAGAGACTAACACCAACGTATAGAAAACATATGGGTAGAGGGATGGAAGGATGACCAATTCATGGAGGTCTCTCAGATCTTGTCCAGACCTTGAAATAACCATAAAGAAACCATGTATATTTTACACTTTTTAAAAATTGGCCAGGTGCAGTGGCTCATGTGTATAATCCCAGCACTTTGGGAGGCTGAGGCAGGAGGATCACTTCATTTCAACTAGAGAGCTCTGGAAGTGCATGGTAAAACATGTAAGGGCCCCAAATCTTTGAATTCAGAGAAAAGATCCAGGCTCTCTGCTACAAGCTTATGAATTTGGCTCCTGATGGCCATCCTTGCCACTGAGTCACAACTCCTCGGTGGAATGTTTCAGAACACCAATCAGCTCATATACCCCAGATCCTACTTAAAATCTCTCCCACAGCTCCTACTGCCCCTTAGATAAAGATACAAGCCAAGCTGTGAGGTCCCACACTGTCCAACCCTGCCTAAGCCTCTGGCAGTTAGCAGCATCCATGTCTCTTCTCATGCCAGCATACAAGCTTCCCTGGCCCTTCGGAGCCTGGGACACAGCAGGCTTCCTCCTGGAACAGGGCCTTTACACACACTGTTCCCTCCACCTGAATCCTCCTGGCCTAGATAACTCCCATCACCCTTCAGACTGGAGCTCTAGCATCCTTTCCTCCAGGAAGCCTTGCCTGATGGCCCCCTGTCCACCCCAGCCTGGTCAAGCTCCCTGTCACTGCTTTGACTTCATCGGGTAACTAGCTATTAATGTCACTCTCCCCATAGGCTGTGAGCACCAGGAGAACTCCATGGCGGCATGTGCTCAACCCAGGGCTGGGAAGAACTTATGGGAGGTGAGCTGTCTCTCCAGATCAGGTGCAGGTACCACCACTTGGCACAGGGAACATAAACAACACAGCTGTCCCCAGCTGCACATGGATCGCACCCTTAGAGCTTCCCCACAGCTGCTAAGCTATGGAGTCTGTTCATGACATCCCAGAAAAGCTGCTACTACTACTGGTTCCACAAAGAAAGAGGTGGAAAGGAAAGGGAGAAACGGGCCCTGGCGTTTACTGAGCACCTATTATGTGCACTACTACACATACAGACTGCCGGGCTATCTCCTTTCACATGTATTATTACAGATAGTCTATAGCAGCTCTTAAAACAGAGGTAACAGTGTCCCCACTTTTATAGGTAAGGAAAGGCTCAAAGAGGTTAAGTAATTTACATAAACAATCAGAGCCGGTAAGGCCACGTCAGCTTTGGATCTCAGCCTGCCTAACCCAAGGCCCACCCTCTTCCCAGGACCCAGGCACCTAGAATCATGTCAGACAGCTACAGAAGCATGGGTCAGGGTCCCTGGGTTATGCCAGGGGCCGGTGAGTCCATATGAACACTCAACACCCCCTCTGAACAAGCTATACTTCCCCCACATTCAGATATAACTGTTTCCTATCATGACTAAAACAGTACAAGTTCCTCTAAATGAGTTTTCTGACTTCATGGCAGCTCTGTGAGGGATGGGAAAGGCAGGTAGACACAGCCCACTAAAACACTCAGCAGCGACTGTGTTTCTTCTCCCATAGGTTGTAACAGAGCCATGGGTGACATATTGTCGAGTGGGGAGGGGAAAGCACAGTTCTTCCACCATTTGTGCAAAAACCAATGAAAGAACCTCCATACAGACATGCCTGCTCACTCACAGATTCTCTCGAGAAGGAGGCACAGGGCCACACGCTGCTTCTGGGGAGAGCTGCAAGAGGGGGTTCTTCACCAAATAACCATCTGGACCACTTGAATTTTGTATCATTTAAATAATAAAAAAATCAGATTTCTCATGAAATTAAAATGTTAAAAGGTGATAGCAAGAGGGCAACACTTAACTCTACAGTGCAAAGTACTGAATTTCAGGCAAGGCACCCAATACCCTCTTCAATTTCTACATAAGAGGAGCCCTGCAACGATAATCAAGAAGACTGGTAATTGAGCTGGGGACTTTAACACCCGAGTCCCAGCGGTGACCTTGCAAACTTGGCCTTCTGTCATAAAACAGGCATAATCATCACTGTGGTCCAGGCCTCCAAGGCTTTCCAAATGCCAGTGGCCCAGGGAAGGAGACCTAATTTCTGCTCTACAGGGATCTACCACGTGTTTCCTGTTTCCTTCCGCCCTGCCTGCCACCACCCCACTCATACATGCACTGTACGCCCACCTCCCAGCCAGCCATACTCACATGGACAGCACCTTCACTTCCAGTATCTCGTGCCTCAGCTCCAGGCATCTTGTGGAGTTATATTCAAAAGGCCCCTCATAAAAGTCAAAGTACCTAGGAACCAACAGGGACAGAAGTTACATAAAGAAGAGGCCAGGTCTAGAGGCCTTCAGGGGCTGTTATTCAGGAGGTAGGGTGTCTATTTCCATCAAATAAATAATCCAAACCAGCCCCACTGCAACCGCTGACCTGGTGGGGGCTCAGGAAGACCACGGGGGGCAGCTGGCTTGACCACTGGGTGGTCAGCTATTCTCAGCAGTCCCTGCCCTGGGAGATCTCCTCTCTTGAGAGGCTGCAGAGACCACTGCTCAGGACAGGGGCCATAAAAAACCCAGCATTTATGGGAACATGAACCCGTTTCAGCAAACAGGGAGATTCAGAAGCAGATTCAGTTTTAAGTCTGTGGCTTCAAAGGAAAGAAGAGGAAGAGGGATGCTCTGCATTCTGTGATCAGAGAAAGTGAGAGACCTGAGTGGTGAAGGCAGCAGCACCGGGAGTCCAGCAGTGAGCTTCCAGCCTCCAGCCAGGCCGCCCTCTCCTGCTTTCTCCTCTTCTTCAGGGAAATGTCCTGAAATTTCTGCTGTTGTCCTACTTGACAAAGCATTTCCATCAGTTCACTTGATTTTCACACTCACACTGAGACTGACCTTTCTTTCTCCTCATTTGGCAACTGAGGCGCAGGCCACATGCTGCTTCTGGGGAGGCAGAAGGCAGGCAGGGATGCAGGCCACATTGTCAGTGCAGGGTGGGGGGCTTGGAAAAGCCCAAGTGTGGAAGAGGCCAAGCTCTTTCCAGCACCAGCTGGCTCCAGGTATGTCACAGCCACCTCAGAGTCCCTTTACCAGCTTCATGTAGAACACCATTACCAATTTCACCCATCACCTACTGCAACCTTACCCGGGGCCAGGTGCCAAGCCAGGCATTTGATGTGGATGGATGTAACCACTTTTAATCTATCTAACTAGCCTATGTAAAAAAGTGCCCATCACAAGCTGGAAGGTGGCAGAGCCAGGACAGGAGCCTATGAACTAACTCAAAGCTGTTCCTGTGACACTGGGCTATGAGGACAGCTGGTGTTCCCTGAAAAGGGCCCTCCAGCCTCATGGGGCAGAAGCCAGGTAAGCCTCTGTTGGAGACAAGCCCCAAACTATGTCATGAGTTCCCTCTCAGTGGCTGGCAGAGATGAGAGGATGAGGAGAAAATGAAAAGTCAAGATAGTAAGAGAAAGTTTTTTAAAAAACAGCTGGGTTGGAAGTCTCTCCACCTTCAAACGTGAGGACTCTGGAACAGTCCTTCCTCCAGTCTAGCTCCGTTTTTATTGCATACATCATTGTTTTAATCACCAATCTAATGAGGGAAAGCTAATCCTTACGTCATGGTTCTTGCTAGGCTTGCATTTTCTAACCAAAGTATTTCTTTAACTAACTACGTGAATTAGATTGATTTACCTCTTACTGTTATTGCTCTAAGTTATTTATGATCTTAACATAAACAGAGCATGGGACAGGGAATGCAGTCCAAGAGCAGGATGTCAAAGCAGACCCTAATTAGGCCATGCACACAAATCACAGGAGTGGTAATTAACACTCAAGAAGCCTTGTGCTCAGATGGACTGAGGCTTCTGACCATACCAAGGTGACAGAAGAAAGGAGGTATTTTTTTCCTTATCTAGTCTGAAGAGACTCTTTCTCTCTTTAATGAGGTTTAAACATTCTGAATTCCCTAACTCCCCCAAAGCACTCATTTCTCTCTTTAATGAGGTTTAAACATTTTGAATTCCCTAACTCCCCCAAAGCACTCACGCTCCCTGAGAGGGCAGCCTTGCACAGATAATCTTTGCCTGCTCAGTGACCTCACAGTGGAGTCGTGCTGGGGAAGGGGTGAAGTTTTAGCAAGATAGTCCCCTTGTCTTAAAGGGGCTAGGCTTCCAGGAAGTGCATTTTGCACCAGATTTGGAGTTTCTCTGATCCACTTCTCTCCTGTCTCTGTTCCCTTTTGCCCATCATCTGCAATCATTTTTTCAATTCAATTCCTAACTTACTTTCAACAAACAACTGAATATTGGTTTTAGGCTTATTAAATCATTATTACTAGCAATGCAAGCACATCAAAGTATGACTCTTCCCTTAAGTACCCATATGTACATCCACAAGCCCTTTCCTCATGGCCTCTCTTCTCCTGATGACCAGAAACTAGGCCAGATAGAGCTGGACAGGTCAGATTCCAGGACAGCCTCAACACCACAAATCAAGGAGCATGCAGGGACAAACCACTGTAAACGTGGAGACAGTGGCCTCACTGCAGGCAGCCTGCAAGAGTCAGAATCAAGGGGTACCCCAGGGCCGCTGCTGGGCCCTGCTCCAGAACCAGAGAATGGAAATCAGGCATCCCTCGGAACAGTTCCAACATGGGGGAGCAGGAATTTCACATGCACCTTTACAGTCTAAACCAGTGGTTCTCAACCTGTGGGTCCCTATCCCTTTTTAACAATAAAAATACATTGCGGAATTAGGAAGGTTGAGAACCACTGGCTAAACACATGTGTACAAACTTATGTACGTGCAGCTTTAGAAATCCTGAAACATTTCACCTGATGTGTTGGCTTCTTTTTAAAATATTTGTATTTTTATTATTGCTATTATTAAATTTTTATATTATCAGTTTGTCATTAAACATATATTTTAATATAATTTCATATTTAATACTTTTAAAATTATATTTACATTTGCTCTTAATTTTAATATAATGTCATACTTAATTTTTAAGTAGTATAATTACATATTTATATAATTTTAAAATTTTGAAACATTTTACATAAAAAATTGGCCCCTAGCTATAAAATAAATTGGTTCCTGTTCTCATGTCATGAAAGAATTTAGGCAGAGTTAATCAGAACAAGGTGTGGAATATTGCCAAAATACCAAACTCACATTTTTTTCCCTTGTTTTCCCTGTGTTCTGGAACTTTTTTTTTTTTTTTTTTTTTTGTAGAGACAGAGTCTCACTGTACCGCCCTCGGGTAGAGTGCCCTGGCGTCACACGGCTCACAGCAACCTCTAACTCTTGGGCTTAGGCGATTCTCTTGCCTCAGCCTCCCGAGCAGCTGGGACTACAGGCGCCCGCCACAACGCCCGGCTATTTTTTTGTTGCAGTTTGGCCGGGGCTGGGTTTGAACCCACCACCCTCGGCAAATGGGGCCGGCGCCCTACTCACTGAGCCACGGAACTTTTTTCTCTATGTTTCTCATCTGCCAAACTCAAATTGATCCCTGCTCAAGTGTCCACACTTCTAGGAAGGCTCTGAACCATCTACTGGGCACCTTTTGCACACTGTCTCTTACTTAGAGCAAATGACATTGTTTTAAATAGTCTGTTCATACATCTGTGTCCCCCTCCACACTGCGAGCATCTCAAACAGGGGGCCTACGGCTTTGTTATCTCTATACTTTCTGTACTACAGAGCTGGCACAGCTAAAAATGCCATTTCCAGACTCCTTTGCAGCTAAGGTTCTGGATGCAACTTAGGTTCAGCTAATCAGAAGCATTTGCGTAGACCAGCAGAGCTATTACAGGAGAAGAATGCAAGGACTGAGCCATGGTTTTGCTGGTGCAGAATGCAGCAGAGGTCTCAGGAACTGAAGCAGTGGCAACACCTTCAGGATTATATCAGAGGCAGCAGCTTTTACAGTGGCACCGTTTCTCTGGTTCGGGAAGGCATTCCTGTACATTCAGCCATTGCTTCAGCTCTCCCAAAGAACATGAGCTAGCTGTGCCTTTAATAAATCCCTTTCTGCTTTAACTAGTGAACCCAGATTCTGTTACCTACAACTAAGAACAGGGATCAGTGTAGAACCACAAAAATGAGTCCATAACCTTGGTTCTAACTCATGTAGATTTCCATTCACACAACAGCAAGTAAGGTCTGGTGTCGTATCACAAAGATCATCATTTGCAACCACAGCTGGTATTACTATGCCCTTTGGAATTCACTGGGTCAGATGAAGCCATGACCTTGGGCTGCTGCTAAGAAAAGCTCCAGATTCAAGTGAGACAGATGATCATTAGGAAGAGACTTATCCTTGAGTTCTCAGGGAGCTGGAGACTTGCAGACACTTCTCCAATATGGCTATAAACCAGCTGTATGACTTTCGGTAAATCGCTTCTCTTCTCTGGGTCCCTTTTTTCTCCTCCTTAAAACAATTGTTTGAATTAGGGCAATGTCTCCCTTTCAATCAGCCAACATTTCCATTCCCTCTACTAAGCTGTCTCTGCTTTGCCACCTCCTTGGTCTCACTTCTCCCAAGTCCCCAATATCACTCACATACTGAATTAGCAATGTAATAATCCTAAATGGTCTTGGGCTGTATGTCACTGGCTTTTAGACAGAGAGGCTTTCAGAATTGGGTTCACATTGCTCCGTCCTTCATTAGCCATTGCTATGATTTGAATGTTTGTGTGCTCCCAAAATTTGTATGTTGAAAGCCTAATTCCCAAGGTGATGGTATTAGGAAATGGGGCTTTGAGGAGGTGGTGGGGACAGAGCCCTCATGAATGAGATTAGTGCCCGTATAAAAGAGGTCCAGAGAGACCCCTTACCACCTGCACTATGTACGGATACAGCAAGAAGGTGGTATCTATAAACCAGGAAGTGGGTCCTTCCCCGAAACCTACACTGCTTTTATCTTGGACTTCTGGGCCTCCAGAACTGTGAGAAATAAATTTCTGTTTAAGAGCCACCTAGTCTATGGTATTCTTTTTTTAAAATTTTTATTAAATCATAGCTGTATACATTAATGCATTTATGGGGTACAATGTACTGATTTTATATACAATTTGGAATGCTTACATCAAACTGGTTAACATAGCCTTCACCTCATTTACTTAATTATTGTGTTAAGACGTTTATACTTGGGTGGTGCCTGTGGCTCAAAGGAGTAGGGCACCGGCCCCATATGCCAGAGGTGGCAGGTTCAAACCCAGCCCCGGCCAAAAACTGCCAAAAAAAAAAAGACATTTATACTCTACACTTAAATTTGACATGTACCCTTACAAAATATACCATAGGTGTGGTCCCAGCTATTACCCTCCCTCCATCCAACCTTTCCCCTCCCCTCCCTTCCTCTTTCCTCCTTCATCCTGGGCTATAGTTGTGTTTTATCTTTCATATGGAAGTGTGGGTGATTACATATTGGTTTCATAATAATTCTGAGTACATTGGATACTTTTTCTTCCATTCTTGAGATACTTTACTAAGAAGAATATGTTCTCGCTCCATCCATGTAAACATAAAAGAGGTAAAGTCTCCATCTTTTTTAAGGCTGCATAATATTCCATGGTGTACATGTACCACAATTTATTACTCCATTCATGGGTTGATGGGCACTTGGGCTTCTTCCATGACTTAGCAATTATGAATTGGGCTGCAATAAACATTCTGGTGCAAATATCTTTGTTGTAAAGTGATTTTGGTCTTCTGGATATACACCTAGTAGAGGAATTGCAGGATCGAATGGCAGGTCTACTTTCAAATCCCTAAGTGTTCTCCAAACTTCTTTCCAAAAGGAACATATTAGCTTGCATTCCCACCAGCAGTGCAGAAGTGTTCCCTTTTCTCCACATCCACACCAATATCTGTAGTTTGTGATCTTATTATGTGGGCTACTCTTACTGGAGTTAGATGATATCTCAAAGTGGTTTTGATTTGCATTTCTCTGATGATTAAAGATGATGAGCATTTTTTCATGTGTCTGTAGGCCATGCACTGTCTTCTTCAGTGAAGCTTCTGTTCAAATCTCTTGCCCACAGTGAAATAAGATCACTTATTCTTTTCTTGTTAATAAGTTTGAGTTCTCTGTGAGTTCTGGTTATCAAATCTTTGTCAGAAACATAACCTGCAAATATCTTCTCCCATTCTGAGGGCTATCTGCTTCCTTTACTTACTATGTTCTTTTTTTTTTTTTTTAAGACAGAGTCTCACTTTGTCACACTTGGTAGAGTGCTGTGGCATCACAGTTCACAGCAACCTCCAGCTCTTGGGCTTAGGCAATTCTCTTGCCTCACCCTCCCAAGTAGCTGGGACCATAAGCACCTGCCACATTGCCCAGCTATTTTTGTTGTTGTTGTTGCAGTATGGCCGGGTTCGGGTTTCAACCCGCCACCCTCGGTATATGGGGCCGGCACCCTACTCACTGAGCCACAGGCACTGCCTTACTTACTATGTTCTTGGCTGTGCAGAAGCTTTTTAGTTTGATCCAATCCCAGTAATATATTTTTGGTGTTGCTTCAATTGCCCGGGGTGGGAGGGGTTCCTCCTCATAAAGTATTCTCCCAGGCCAATTTCTTCAAATGTTCCCCCTGCACTCTCTCCAAGTATCTTTATAGTTTTATGTCTTAAGTTTAAATCTTTTATCCAGTGAGAGTCAATTTTTGTCAATGGTGAAAAGTGTGGGTCCAAGTTTCAATCTTCTACAAGTTGCCAGCCAATTCACCCAGCACCATTTGTTAAATAGGGAATGAACAGACTGACAGCCACTTCAGGCCTGTCACTTTCCTAAGCCTTAGTTTCCTCATCTGTCACATCAGCAAAAACAATGCTATAAGTGTGTGACAGGTTTGAGAAAAGACATCAACAAGCATCTCAGGGGAAGGACTGGCACATAAGAAGTGCCCAGGAAATGCTCATTCCCCTCTGTCCCCTTTCTCCCGCCACTAAAAGGCACACACTGCCAGCAGATGCCAGAAAGAGGCCCAGGGAGGCAGAAACTTACTTATAGTTTCTTGGCTGGTGGACTGCAGGACTGAGTCAGAGATGAACAACTCAGGAAGTTTCTCCACCATCTTCACTGGTGACATCCTCCTTCTGCTATGATTAGTAAACTTCTCCCAACCCTGTCTGCAGATAAAGCCCACACTAAATTCTGCTTGGACAAGGGGATGTCCTTGATCACCCCATCTCTGCTGCAGACTCTATGTATTAACCACGTGTCAAGTCACTAAACTGCCCCATGCCTATTTCTAAGCCTGTGTTCTCATCTGGGACATGGAGCTAACAGAATTTGCTTCCTTCTCCATTTTACCTGAGCTTTGCTTTGGGGGATGCATCACTCTAGCTCAGTCTGTAAGGATGATTGACTTGAGGAACCATGGTCCAAATGTCTATGCCCCCCATAATTACACTCCATTACATTCCTACAGGCCATTACACTCCTATACTCCAGCCTGAATGACAGAGCCAGACCCTGTCTCAAAAAACAAAAAAAAAAAGAATGGAGCTAAACCCTCATAAAAGAAGGGTCACCTTTCCATCACATCAGGACACAACAAGAAAGTACCATCTATAAGAAACGGATCCTCACAACAGACACCAAATCTGCTGGTACCTTGAACTTAGACTTCTCAGACTTCAGAACTGTGAGCAGTAACTTTCTATTGTTTATAAATTACCCAGCTTAAGGTATTTTGTTATAGCACCCCAAACAGACTAAGGGAGGAAGTAAGACTTTGAGAAGCACAGCCACACTGGGTCACCCTACATTCTATTTCTGACAGGACACTCAAGGACTGCATTCTGGAGGATGCCATGGAAACCCCTGTCTGGTCTGAATTGCCAACATCAAACATGATGCTCACACCTTGTTATCTAATGACATAGGAAGATACGCACATGCTAATGTAAAGTAAAAAATGTAAGTTACAAAACCATGATCTCCACAGAGAATTATATGTACATTGGTGAATGCATGAGAAAAGGAAAGAATTGCAACAAAATATTAATAGGGATGTCTCAGAGTAATGGGATCATGAGTGATTTTTAAAACACTTTTCTATATTTCTATGCTTTCTATAATGGGGTTATGATTCTTTTATTTGAAATCAGTAAGTCATGGACTTCCCTCTGACTACTTCAAGCTTCTCCTTACCCTGCTAGGAAATTGAGAGAAGCCCTTTCTCCAGCCTTCTCTCAAAGCGAGTTCACCATTGTCTCTTCTTTCAATTCTGGAAAGACGATCTCCACCCATCTCAGAGGAGAGAGCACCCTGGCATCACACTGGAGCACCTCACAGGTATAAATAGCCCCCACCGGTCACATCAGGAGCCCTGCTCCTCTCAAGTGCCACTTGGCTTCTGGCAGCCAGATCTGATGCTGGCGCCAAGCTGAGTCCATCCTGCCCCTTCTCTGTGCCTCAGGGCTGTGTGAGCCGGGCTGCCTGGTTAGCAATGATAGCCTCCATAAGGAAGAAGACAAATGCGGAAGGCCTAAAAAAGGTGAGTGTCATGTTCCTGGACCTAAGTTCCCCTACTCCCAACCCAGTCTCAGGCTCCAGCTCTGCAGACTGAGAAGGTTTTGTTTCAGCACGCCCAGGGTCTGGCCCACAGACAGTCTGGCTCTACTAGTCTCTCCCCATGAGCCTGTCCCTTAGAGGCTTCCCTGTTGCCAAATCCCCTTTCCAGAGCTTCTCCGGAGCCATTGTGCCTTCTTTGGGGGTCACAATTCTCTGGGTCTCAACACCTATTGGCTGGTAGGAGAGGAGACACATAATGCTCAGCTTCTCACACCTCCCACTGCTGTCATTGCTGATGGGATTCCAGAGAATAGGAGCCCAGGGAGATCCCTGTGTCATGCAAGGGCACACCCGTTAGGCCTCCACCAACCCCTGGGGGAGCAGGGAAGCTGCCCCAGCTTATCAACTTAAGCCCTGGGCTCCTATCAAGCCTCGTATGGAGTCTTGGAGATCCACAGAAGGAAGGAACTCTTTTTCCACATTGGGAAGGAACACCACTTGCTGATATGGCATCTTTGTGCAATTGAGGAAGAAATTTTTCTCCAGATAAATTAAACTACATGCCAGGCACATGGCTAGTCAAGGGAGAACAAGTTGGATTTAAACCCCACTTGACTCCTTGGCTGCGTGTTGTTGTGCAGTGCTCACCCTGTACTACAGTATGTGGCAGCCTGATACGAGACCCTTTCTTTAACTTTGTCTTTTTAATCATCCCAACAGCTTTATGAGGCAGGCATTATTTCCCCCATTTTATACCTGGGGTGCTGCATGGTCTGACTGCACCCTCAACAAGTGCAGAGGGCTTTTCTTCTCTTTCACCTATCGAAGATTTGCTGACCTTCTGCCATGTGCCAGGTACTGCTTTAGGTCAGACAGAATACACTGATGGGAAGCCAAATCCCCACCCTCGCAGAGCTTCCATGAGGGGAGGCAATAAAACATTCATTCAAAATGCAATGCCAAGTCCAAGTCTTATACCTGAGACCTGAACTACAAGTGTGAAGTAACTTGCCCAAGGTCATCTAGCTAGTATATGATGGCACTGGAAAAAAACCTCAGTCTGTGAGAGCACGGAACCTATGCTCTTGGTCACTTCAGTGCACTCCCTTGCCATGACTCTGACAACCATAGTTCTCTGGGGGTTTTCTCCACAAGCGGTGCCCTCCCCCTCCAAGGATGACAGCCCTTCAGTGAGCTCAGAGCTATTTCTAGAGCCAGAACAGCTGCTGTCTCGAGATAGCACCACTATCCATCAGAGCAAATGCACAGAAATCAGAGCCTGAAAATTGCAGCCTGACAATTCAAAGGACAGGAGTGTCTTCCTGAATAGGTAAGAGAGAGGCAAGAAGGGCTCAGCTATTAACAAATGCAGGTCACAGCTGCCAGGAGACACTGCCACAGCAGTGGAGAGTCCTGGCTCTAGCCCTCAGCTGGACCACAGCAGGCTCAACAGCCTGGGACTTCACCTGCCCTTTCTGAGCCACAGTTCCCTCAACTGTCTCGAGAAATCACCAGAGCTGAAAGCTAAAAAGCCTGATATTCTCAGCACCACCCCAGATAATCCTATGGTTGATGTGCTGCAAGTGTTCACCTCACACCAAGCCTGAGGGTCATTCCTGACACAGGATGGGGACAGGGAGGTCAGAGGTAAAACCTGAAGCCTAGATTTACTCCCCCACCCCGCAGCTCTGCAGGGGCCCACACCCAGTGCCTAGAACTCTCCTGACAAGAGTGCGCATGTGGTGACCTTATTTTCCAGGCCAGGCCAGGGAGCCCTGAAAAGCTCTTTTTTGTAAAATTCATCTCAACAACTCAAACTGTCTCCAGTAGCATCAGTCAGGGTCCATACTGCTCCTGGGGGACCTGAACCACCACCGGCCGATGCCTGAGCCAGGCGCTGCCTCCTAGATGCCTCTTTCTCTTCCTTCTACCAATTCTCCTCACTTCCACCTCTCAAGCAGCCCTCTCCTCTGCCCCAGGGCCAGGGACATGATTCCGTGTGCCCCTCCCACCCGGGTCAGTCTCCTGTCTGGAGCACACTCCTTCACTGCACCTTCCTAGTTCCCACCTACCCATTCATCAGAGCCAGCCAGGGTCAGCTCTCCTGGCCGCCTTCCTGCCCTCCCTCCTCTGTGCCCTCCTGGGCGCCCCTCCAGCCCTTATCACACCGAAGTGTTCACAGCTGCTGCATGGTCTGACTGCACCCTCAACAAGTGGAGAGGGCTTTTCTTCTCTTCCCCTTATTGAAGATTTGCTGACCTTCTGCCGTGTGCCAGGTACTGCTTTAGGTCAGACAGAATACACTGATGGGAAGCCAGACAAATCCCCACCCTTGCGGAGCTTCCATGAGGGGAGGCAATAAAACATTCATTTAAAATGCAATGCCCCATGATCATATCAATGTATACAGTTATGATTTAATAATAAAAAAAAATCAGTATAAACTAAAAAAAAAAAAAAAAATGCAATGCCAAGTAGCCGTGAGCTCTACCAACAAAATGCAGGTCAGGGGATTGAGGGCTCATGGAAGGGGGTGTCAGGGAAGGCCACTCTGAACAGGAGACAGGAATAGGGTACAGAGCCCCATGCGGTTGTGCAGGAAGAACTTTCTGGTGAGGATGCAGTGAGTAAATACAAGTGTTCTGAAGACAGCTGCTACCCATGTGGCTAGGCAGAGGGGTGATGGGACTCAGAGAAGTGAGCAGACCAGGTCAGCCTGGGCCCACGAGCCACCCATGCCATGGGGATGCCACAGAGGAACATGATCTGATTTAAAGGCCCCTCTGGATGCTGCGGGAGGACAAAGTGTAAAGGAAGACAGGAAACCAGCGCAGCATGGGCAGGCAGTAGATGGCAAAGGAGGTGGGAAAAAGAGACCCTGGAAGTGGTTTCAAGGTGGAAGCAGCAGGACTAAGGGCTAAGATTTGGAAAGGAAAAGAGAAAGAAGTCAACAGTAACTCCTATGACTTCAGCCTGAATAGCTAGCAGGATGAGCCACTTAAGGGGGTGGGAAATGAGCGGTTTGGGATATGGATCAAAAGACTCTTGGCCTTGTTCAGATTATATCTAAGGTGATATAATAGGTCAGCAGTCACATACACACATCCAAGGCCCAGGGCGCTGTCAGGGCTAGAGATATTCATTCCAGGACAAGGGACCAGATAAAACGTTGGAAGAGAGAGCAGACAGAGGAAGGAAGAAGGCTGAGGACAGGCCTAAAGGCAGCTCCCACATTTGTCTATGGCAGAGGACACACTTACCCCACAACCTTGAATGAGCTGCCCCAAGGAAGAATCCCTCTATCCCTTCATGGGTCAGTGCCACCCAATGCTAATGAGTATCAATGAAAAAGAGGATGAAGAAAGGAAGAACCACTGATCTAGCAAATGGGAGGGCCTCAGTGACCTTGACAAGAGTGGATTCAGGGGTGGCGCTTGTGGTTCAAAGGAGTAGGGTACCAGCCCCATATACCGGAGCTGGTGGGTTCAAACCCAGCCCCAGTCAAAAACTGCAAAAAAAAAAAAAAAAAAAATAGTGGATTCAGTGGGACAGATGTTGCACAGGCCTGGGTGGAAACAAGGCTGGATGTGGAAGATGTTGAGGATGGTGCCGTGGAAATCTCAAGTGAAGGCAGTGGAAGTATGAAGAACTGATTTGGGGGGTGGTGGAGAGGATGGGCTGTCCCCTGACATGTAAAGAGGCAGCTGGAGGAAGAAAAGGCAGATTCCAGTATTCTGTGAGCCTCCAAAAGATAAACTTGAGGGCCCCACTGAGTGCTAGAAAGAAAAGTTTAGCAGGTCCTAACCAGGGGGCTTGCGTGATGGCTGATGGCCTCTTTGCAGTTTCATGAGCCGCCTTCACCTATTATCCCAGTGCTGTCTTGGCAGCCATGGGTTCCAGAGGATGCAGGGCTGGAAGGGTCACTAGGTGCCCCAGCCTTGCAAGTGTCCCCTCATCTGCTTATCAGGCAGATGTCTGGTCCTCCCAGCCCACACCAACCCCCTCTTCTTTCCAGTCTCCAATTTTTCCCAGGCTTATGTCTTCCCTGAGCCTCCTGCCTTTGCCAAATGACTGGTATAACTTCTGAAAGGGAGTCATCTTGTCTCAGACCAACCATGAAGTTCTGATAACAATATGCACAGAAGAAATCTACTTAAATCCAAGGTTCTTTTGATCATAGTGTAATGCCAGGAGCAGAAGGCAAGAATAGAAGATTGAGGGGACTTGGAGAAGAAAAATAAGGAGACCCCACCCAACCTTGGATGAGCTGCCCCCAGGAAGAATCCCTTGAAGCCCTTCATGAGTGCTAGGACCCTAGAGTCACATTACACAGGGTGCTCCAGCTCCACCACTCACCACCTGGAAGTGACCTAACTTCAGTGCCTCAGTTTCCTCATCTGTCAAATTGGGGTAATGAAGGTACCCACCTCAAAGGGTCAAGGCTAAGGGTTACTGGGATAACATAGGTAAGGCACTCAATACAGGGTTGGCACAGAGCTGGCACAGAGAACAGCAGGGGCATCTCTGTTCAAATCCAGGCTGAGTCTCCCCTTTACAGAAGCACCTCTGACTTGTACACTAAGCTCTTGGGGCACTCACCATCTGCATCTCACAGTTTATTACCTAATTGTACATTTCCTTGAAACAATTAAGGAGCAATTCACTACAGCTTAATAAAATGCTACCCTGAATCAGACAAGTTCCTTCTGGCTCTAAAATGTGACACTTCCAAGCCCTACATCACACAGTACTAGACGCACACACACAGAGGTCCTCAGGGAGGACCTGACACACTCACTCAGCTCCTTCTTCTGTCCTTCTTCCATGTTATCCTTTCTCCTGTAGCCAGTGCTACCCTCCCACCTGGGAAGTCTTCTCCACGCCTACCCTGAAGCCCAGTGGCACAGGGAGAAGGCTGTCTCAGCCACAGGCAGCCCGGGCCAGCCCTGCTCTAGCCTCAGAGACATTTTCCTCAAGATGCCTTTCCTCACCTCCTCTTGCCAGCCCATCTGAAGGGTAAGACTGGGGGGCCGGCCAGCCAAGGGGCCTGTGGCTGTGCCTGGAGTGGGGGAGGCCAGAGGGCTCAGAAGATGCAGACACAGGAGGTCTATCCCATTCTCCAAGGCAAGAGGTTCCCAGGGATGTGGGGAATGCCTATGAAAAAGAAAAGGGCTTATCTGCACTTGCTGGAGAGTTCTCTAAGAGTGTGATAATAGAAATTGCCCCGAGGACAGACGTATCTTATTGGAGGTGGAGTTAGGGGAGAGTTAGGGGGTCCAAGGCTATCCGAGAAGCTTTAAGGAGGAGGTGGACACTGGCAGGAGGACAAGGACTTGGATGTGGAGCAGGGCCCAGTTAGCCAAAGCTGAGCAAAGCCCTTTGCACTGTGGCTACAGGCCAAGCTGAGAATCATCTCTGACTGCTGGGACAGTACCTAGGGAACTCCTGCGTCAGTGGTCCTCAGCCCCTGTGTCTAGGAGATACTTTTACCTGAATGTCCTGAAGCAGAGCATGCAATACAGTCTACCCTACAGGACTGAGACCACAGGGGCACTGCTTCCTCCCTGTCCTCAGAGAAGTCACCCTGGCAACTGGCCCAGAGGAGTCAAGGTTCTAAGCTGGCCAGGGAGGGCAATTACTCTGCCCCCCCCCTCCTTCCCATGTCCCCTGCTAGAAGGGCCTTGCTTTTGAGGGATGTTCCGGGCAGTTTCTAGCCAGCTGTGACAGGAGTATGTAATCTGCCCTCACTGCCACCTCTACTTTTTATACATCCCCCAACCTGGCCTCACCCTGCCAACACTCAAACTTCCTTTTCCCACCCAGGGGCCAGAACTCTCTAGCTGGCCCATGATCTGTTTTTCTCAAGAGAAAATTCTCTGGTAATTGCAATCGGTGAAAGAGTTTATGATTCTAAAGTGTTTCTCCTTCCTGGGGATAAATTTTCAAAGACAATGACAGGAGACAAGGTTGAATCCAAAGAAATAAATCTCCAAGGCGAGATTCAGGAACACTGAAATTAAAGTTTGCTTTCATGCCCATCTTCCCTGCTGAATTCATTCCTTTATTCAATTCACATTTACTGAGCACCTACTACATGGCAGGTGCCACCCGGGTGCTGAGCATTCAACAATGAGAAGCACACCGCTGCCTTGCTGAGGAGATGGAAGTGGAAACACATAATTTGAGCAACATGATGAGAAATGTCTTCAACGACCACCCTTCTGCAATTACAAGAGGCGCTGAATGTGACTTGCAGCCATCTTTTGTTATCAGTATATATTGAGTTTCACAATTTTTTTTTTGAGACAGTCTCATTCAGCCACCTTGGAGTTGAGTGCTGTGGCTTCATAGCTCACAATAACCTCAAACTCCTGGGCTCAAGCAATCCTCTTCCCTCAGCCTCTCAAGTAGCTGGGACTGCAGGCACCTGCACAACACCCAGCTATTTTTAGAGTGAGGATCTTGCTCAGGCTGGTCTTGAACTCAGAGTATTACAATTTTAATAGTTTTTTCCTTTCTTAAAATGTGTGTGCATTTTTGGGCACGTCGTATAAGAACATTTGCTGATTACACATTATTCCCTATCCTCTAATTAAAGCAGTTCCCCTAGGGATACTTACTGGAGAATACTTTTGTGGACCTAGACTTGGAATTAAAGTTCCATGTCAGTGTATATTTTATAACTCACACCTTCCCAATTCAGCCTGGACTTCTCCAGTCTGTGTCCAACAAGATATAACCACAGGTTTAATGAGCACTATCTGGCCTGGATTTTCTCTGTGGTCTTGTTTGGAGTTTTCCAGACTAGTATTTGATCTGGCTCCATCTCCTTGTGGCTTCTGCTTAAGTATACAATGTATGAGTCATTTGCTTTTTACCCCCTTTCTGTCCTCTGGTAATATTTGGTACTTCCTGACTTTCCTTCCAACCCTGTTGATAATAAATGATAACAGGTTGCACCACACTTCAACATACCACACAACTATGAATAGCAAAATCTGGCATGCACTGAATTATTCAATAGGTGAATAATACCATGAATCTCATCCCATATTCCAGACTTGGAGAGTTGTTAATTAGGACGAGGTACTTGGCAAACTTGTTAGGTCCTCCCCCAAGCCCTGCAAATCTGCATTTTAAAGACAACAGAAGATGCTCATTTTTACCCAGGTGAAAAATCTCCACCATTGCGTTCGGTTCTAATTACATTAACCACTAGTTCTCACATGTGGGAACTATACATGTCGCAGTCTTTCATAAGTGGGTTGGACATCGACTAGAAACCGAGATTTGAAATTGAAATTGTCCCAGAAAAATTTGGGGTGTGCAGTCATGACATTTATTCTGTGACTAAGGCAATTCGGGATGTCAACTGTCCCTAAGGAAGTCAATTAAACTGGTAATGATGTGGCATAAAGGGCACCTGATTCCAAAACCAAATTGACAGAGGCTGGCAGTGTCTCTGACTGTGAAGGCTCCTGGCTGACAGGAAAGGGGAGGCTGGCCTGGGCCACTGTGGGAGAGGAGAGGAAGAGAAAGTCACAGGTAACAGAGATGAGAAAGGGAGCAGGAAAGAGGAGGAGAGAGGAAAGAAGTGGAGAAGAAGGGACAGTGGACCCAGAAAGGGTGACAGGAAGAAAGGGGGGGAGAATGAAAAGAGAGTGAGAGGGGAAGAGAAGCTAGAGATAAAATTGTGGAAAGAGGAAGAGAAGACAACAGATGCTGGGAAGTTAGGGACAGAGCCCACGAGATGATCCCAGTCTCTGCTGGGGGATGCTGGGAAGTTAGGGAGGGAGCCCATGAGATGATCCCAGTCTCTGCTGGGGGATGTCTGCCCAGAAACAGCCTCTCCTCCCTGCTCAATTGACTAGCATTTTCTAGCCAAAACCTCTCAAAGAACTCTTCAGGAGCCCTTGCGGGGAGCGTGGGGGGGCAGACACTTGCTGATTTATGTCAACTACCCCGCTGGTGGGAGGGTCACACAGCAGACAGGCCATCAGGAGGCTCAACCTTTGAAGGGTAAACATGGACCACTCACACAATCCCCTCCCCATGACATCCCAGGAAAGAATTCTGGTTCCTAAGGCCACCCTCAGCCTAGCTATGGCATGTGGCCATCTCCACACCCTCAGCCTATCTGTGGAGACTTACTTAACAAAGTATTGAACAAAACCACATATCAGAGGACCCTAAAAAATCATCAGTTCTCTTTGCAGGGTCAATTTAATATTTGGGTGTCAAAATTACCACCAACAGAAACACAGTCCTCTCTTCCAGGGTAATGGATCTAAGAGTGAATCCCTACTTAGAAATACAAAAATTAAGGAACCAAAAGCTTAATCAGCCCCTGGGAACCCTTAGCTGGAAGGTGCCAGCCACACCCAGCTCCCAGCAGATGGAGCATCACACCTCGTTTGCAAAAGTTCCCATGAAGCCCTCCCTGAAATGAGTGTGCCGCACCTGTGACGCCCCATAGTCATTCACTTAACAACTATTCCTGAACACCTACTTACTCCTGAATGTGTGGAGTGTCCTTAGTTACTGATTTTATCTCCAAACACTACAACAGATCAAGAGGAAACAACCAGTTGATGGTACCAGGTATGTCAGGTATCAGGGCCACCTTGATGGAAATGGTTCTGTCCCAGCCAAGGGTGGCCTCTCCTATGGGCAGAGCAGTGGACTCCTGCCTGACCACCATCCCCTGCTGCCACTCACCCACACACACACCTACACACACTTGCCAGCTAATGTGTAGTATCCCAAATTCCTGCAGCAGATACAGATATTTTTGTCCCTCCCCTCAAATGGAGGTTTGAAATCAAGACTTTCCCATCACCCGTAGAAGGGCCAGTGAGTCCTTACTTTGTTATAGTTGGATCCCCCTCATCCTTTGACTCCACTCACCCTGCAAGTTAAAGTAAAAATGCGGGGACACCAAAAGCATGAGGTTTGAGCCACTGGAACAAGCCTGCTTCTTCTGTAAGGGCACAGTGTCCACTCTGAGTGGGAAGGGGCTACAGGGTCACTTCAAGGCTGCCTTCCCCCCTCCCTGGCCATTCACTGGGGTCTGTACCTGGAGCTGGAGTCACTGCCGCTCTGCACTGCCGGGTTGTCCGTGACATTAAAGAGCCCCGTCCAATTGGCCAGCTGGTCATCATTCTGCCAACCAAACTGGAGGCCTCTGGCAAGAAAACGAGGCAGTTGGTACTCAGGCTCATTTGCTGGGTTATGCCTGTCTACCAGAGAGCCACATTCTGTCATCCTGCCCAAGGGACACCTCACCTTGACTGTGCACTTAATGGAGATGCTGGTAATGACTCCACCCACAAGGATGATGCAATAACCCACAGCCCACATCTGTCCCCCCACTTCCTCTTCACCTGCAGGGCTGAGACTACACATTTCACACACAGGGAAGCTGAGGCTTAGGGAGATTAAGGTCATGAGCTCTTCCATCTTCTACATGGTACTGTCCTCCAATTTCTACCCCTGGAGACTTAAGCTGGAAGAACCCCAACTCCCCAGAACTTTGTCCTCCTCAGAAGCCAGACACACTTCAAAACTTTCAATGAAATCTACAGTTTTCCAATGTGTAAGGAAAACTCCTGGTTTGAGATGATGCACTCCAGCACATGTGTCTAAATTCCCTCCCTGAAACTCACCAAATGACAGCAAAGGAATAAACACCAACATGACATCGTGAGGAGGCCAGCGGAGGGGCAACAACGCCTAAAACTGAAAAGCAAAGGGGTGATGGATGGAGGCCGTGGAGTGGAAGCCTGACTACCTATGAGAAGCAGATCTACTCAGGAAGGCTCAAAATAGAAGTCCCCTGGCACTGAAGGTGGACTATAAACGGAGCTGAGAGCAGGAGGAAGGTTTCGAGTCCATAGAAGCAGTCAGACAACCTTCCTAGCCCCTGCACGCCCTCATACCAAATCCCTTTCCTAAGCCCAAGCGGTCTGGTCACTCTGCCTGCCCACCCCAGATCGCAGTAGGTTTACTGTCTGGGGAGGCTGAGCCACAGAAGAACTACACTGTTTTCCTCACATACAAAGACTAAACTGGAAGCAGCCACCTGTGCCTGAAAGTCAGCTTACTGAGTGTGCCCGACTTCAGAATGCAGGGCCATCCACCCGCCCATGTCGTACAGGTGGGACCATGGATGGGTTTCTCAGAAGGAAAACTGACCCCAGCTCAAGAGAAATAGATGTGGAACAGGGCTGGTTCTCACCTGCTCACCCCAGGACAGGCTTTCTAAAGCTGGCACTCTGGGAATCTGGGGCTGGATGGTTCTTTGCTGCCTGACAGTCCTGTGCATTGTAGGATATTGAGCAATGTCCCTGGTATCTACCACAAAATGCCAGTAGCACCTTGCCCCCACTCTCCTGTTTTGCTGATCAAAAATGTCTCCAGACATTGCCAAATGTCCCTGGGGACAAAATCACCCTGCTTGAGAACCACTGTCTACCACAATGCACAGAGCTTCCCAGGAAACTGCTAGGGACTGGTTGGCCCTTAAATATGTATGGCTATTAGAGAACATTGACATGAAGAAAGCTTTTAACTTGAAAATCAGAAAACAAAACAAACACATGACAAAAAGGAACTCCAGGGAAAAGAAACAAATGAAAAAAGCAGGAAGAAAAGTTTAACAAAACTCTCAATAATAAATAGCCCCAGGCAGAGGACGAGCCAGCAGATGGTTGTGGAACTGGGAACTGATCCATCCGCATCCCCACTGATGAGCTGAGTCTGTGCACTGCCCCCAGCCTCTGTTCCCATTTTTCAAGTGAGGAGAACCATCTCAGACATCTTCAAAGTCCTTGGCCAAAGTTATCATAGAGTGGAGCCTTCTTCTCTGGTGCCCCCCAACTCCCTTCTCAGAAGTCAAGCTTGCATCCCACATTTGAGTTCGTTTTGTGTAGCCAGGCTCTGGACTGAGACGACTCAAGACTCTACCTACAGAGAGCTGCATCCATGAGGTGCTCAATGGATGCCTTGCTGACTCCCTCCTCATACCCTCCAGTCTCCAAAGGTCAGAGGAGCTTGACTTAGAAAAGGAACAGGCATGACTCCCAGGGGAAAGCCTGAAGCCAAAGTGAAATGCCTGTGCAGCTCTTAGTCCTTTTAGAAAACAGCAGTGCTCCAGTTTTATTTCAATTTAATAGTTATTTATTTCAGAGACTAGCTCTTGCTCTGTTGCCCAGGTTGGAGTATAATGGTGTTATCATGGCTCACAGCAATGTCAAACTCCTGGGCTCAAGCCATTCTCCTACCTCAGCCTCTTGAGTAACTGGAACTATAGGTGTCTGCCACCAGAGACTGAATGCAGAGACTCAGCCAATTTTTAAAAGTTTTTTGTAGTAACACAGCCTCACTATGTTGCCCAGGATGCTCTCAAACTCCTGGCCTCAAACGATCCTCTCACCTCAGCCTTCCAAAGTGCCACAATTACAGGTGTGAGTCACTATGCCAAGCCTATTTATTTATAGAAGCAGGTAAGTTTCATTTCAAAAAGACCAGTAGGGTATTTCTTGGAGAGAATTTTGGTTTTGTTTATTTGGAAAGGAGACATTTGTTGAGCACCTACTAGGAATCAGCCCTTTTATATAAGTGATGTCATTCAGAAAGTCTCATTACCTTGAAATTTGCTTGCCCAGTATCACAAGGTTAACAAGAGGCCAAGCTAAGATTTAAACTTAGGGTAGTCTGACTTTATTTTATTTATTTATTTATTTATTTATTTGTTTATTTATTTTAGGGTAGTCTGACTTTAAAAAGCCTTTTTTCCTGGTCATCTAGAGGTAATAATAATAATAATATTTCCATCTGGGATTTTGCAAATCATCTGGTTTACAAGAATATTCAAATCAATTCCCAGCCCAGGGGTCTGCTATGAAACACACAGGCTTGGCTCTGCGTCTGTAGCACAGTGGTTTGAACCCAGCAGAGGCCTGCTAAACAATGACACGTACAACAACAACAACAAGAAAAGAATATCTAGACTTTGTGGTGGGCACCTGCATTCCCTGCTACTTGGGAGGCTGAGGCAAGAGAATCACTTAAACCCAATAATTTGAGGTTGCTGTGAGCTGTGATGCCATGCCACTCTACTGAGGGCAACATAATGAGACTCTGTCTCGAAGGGAAGGGAAGGGAAGGGAAGGGAAGGGAAGGGAAGGGAAGGGAAGGGAAGGGAAGGGAAGGAGAAACACACAAGCTCTTTAAAAAACAGCCAGGTCAGCAAGATCCCTTCCCATGGAATGCACAAGGGGTCAGCTAGCCACTGTCACTCTTCCGCCCACACTGAGATGCCATGTCTCTCAGAGCTACTGAAGTAAGGAACTACTGAGCAAGAAATAAGATGACATGGAAAGGTACTTATGTAACCATAGCAATAACGAGACTGCAAGCAGGAAAAACCTTCCCTGTGGGCTGTTTTGGGTTTTTAGGACTTGGGCACTTGACCTAACTGCCTTGGGAGATTTTGGGCGGATGTGCAGCCGACTTTGGGCCCCAGACTGGGCCCCCGGACTGAACCACTGAGCCAGAAAGGAGCTAATATTGTTCAGCTGTGGGCTGCCCGCACAGCCTCGTGGGGGAGCTGCCCCTGCGGGTCGCACTGCAGAGATGGCCGGGAGACCTTGGGCAAGTAATCTAGTGACTGAGCTGCCCAAAGGCAGGGAGTGAGGCGCTGGGGAAGACTGGAGATCTAAGTGTTTGGCAGAATACATACAGCCTTGGCCCTCAGGGACATAGAGTGAGACCGGTTTTGGCGCACTGAATAAGCGGGCAGCCAGTCCAGAAGAGATCCCAGCAATAAGTGCTTTCCTTGGAAAGCTTCTGCTTAGCCAAGGTTCACAGTTTGGAGTGTCTTTTAAGTGGGCTGAGGAGACTTTTGGGCTCCCAAACCTGCAGGGTCTGAGAAATCAGCAGAGGCCTCCAGTCTCCATCTCATATAGCTGTATCAACATTGCGATTAACATCGCATACCTCAGAAGATCACCTGTTGCCCAGACAATATTCAGCAAGATATATATACTGTTTTGGTTTGGGGGGGGGTTGTTTTTTTGTTTGTTTGTTTTGGGGCTTCTGAAAGAATCTCAGAGGTAGAGGATAAAGCTCTTGAGATAACTCAGATAGTTAAAGAGGCAGAAAAAAAGAGAGAGCAAGCAGAATGTTCACTGATAGAATTATGGGACTTTATGAAGTTTTCAAACATATGAGTTATAGGTATCCCAGAAGGGGAAGAAGAATGCCCCAGAGGAATGGAAGCCATACTAGAGAATATTATAAATGAAAATTTCACAATATCACCAAAAATTCTGACATACTCCTTTTAGAGGGGTATTGGTCCCCTGGTTGCCTCAACTCAAATAGTGCTTCTCCAAGACACATTGTGATGAATCTATCTAAAATCAAGACAAAAGAAAAGATTTTGCAAGCTGCCAGGAGTAAGCGCCAACTGACCTACAGGGGCAAATCCATTAACGTGATCTCGGACTTCTGTAATGAAACTTTTCACGCCAAAAAACAATGGTCATCTACCTTTAATCTACTGAAACAGAACAATTTCCAGCCCAGAATTCTATATCCCACTAAGCTAAGCTTTAAAATTGACAGAGAAATCAAATCTTTTACTGATATGCAAACACTGAGGAAATTTGCCACAAGATCAGCTTTACAGGAAATACTTCAACCTGTTCTACACACTGACCATCACAATGGACCTTCAGCAAAGTAAACATCCAGAAATTAAAGGACAGAACCTAGTTTCCACAATGGTACAAAAGACAAAACTAAGCAATGGACTTTCACAAAATAAGATGAATAGAACTCTATCACACTTATCAATTATCTCAATAAATGTCAATGGCTTGAATTCCCCACTAAAGAGGCATAGATTGGCTAATTGGATTAAAAAACACAAGCCATCTATTTGCTGTCTGTAGGAAATACACCTCATGTCAAAAGACAAATTAAAACTCAGAGTTAAGGGTTGTAAGTCAATTTTTCAGGCAAACAGAATTCAGAAGAAAAGAGGGTTACAATCTTCTTTTCAGATACATATGGATTTAAAGCAACTAAAGTCAAAAAAGACCATGATCGTCACTTCATATTGTATTTGTACATACTGTATTTTCAAGAGAAAAATACAACAAGAAGACATTTCAATTCTAAATATTTATGCACCCAATTTAAATGCTCCCAGATTCTTGAAACAGACCTTACTCAGTCTGAGCAATATGATATCCTATAATACCATGATAAGAGGGGACTTCAACACCCCTCTCTCAGAGCTGGACAGATCCTCTAAACAAAAATTAAACAAAGATATAAGAAATTTAAAAGAGACCCTAGAACAACTGTGCTTGACAGACGTATAGAGAACACTCCATCCCAAAGGTAAAGAATATACATTCTTCTCATTGTCCCATGGAACATTCTCAAAAATTGATCATATCCTAGGACACAAAACAAACCTCAACAGAATCAAAAGAATTGAAATTTCACCTTGCATCTCCTCAGACCACAAGGCACTAAAAGTAGAACTCAACTCAAACAAAAATGTTCAACCTCACACAAAGGCATGGAAGTTAAACAACCTTATGTTGAATGACAGTTGGGTGAAGGAAGAAATAAAAAAGGAAATTATTAACTTCCTTGAGTATAACAACAATGAAGATACAAGTTACCAAAACCTGTGGGATACAGCAAAAGTAGTCCTGAGAGGAAAATTTATCAGTTTAGAAGTCTACATTTGAAAAACAGAAAGAGAGCGCATCAACAAACTCACAAGCCATCTTATGGAGTTGGAAAAAGAAGAACAACCTAAGTCTAAACCCAGCAAAAGAAAAGAAATATCCAAAATTAAATCAGAGATCAATGAAATAGAAAACAAAAGAATCATTCAGAAAATTAATGAAACAAGGAGTTTGTTTTATAAAATAATAAATAAAATAGATAAACCTTTGGCCAGACTAACTAGAAATAAAAAAGTAAAATCTCTAGTAACCTCAATCAGAAATGATAAAGGGGAAATTACAACTGATGCCACAGAGATACAAGAAATTATCTCTAAATACTACCGGAAACTCTATGCCCAGAAATTTGACAATGTGAAGGAAATGGATCAATATTTGGAATCACACCCTCTCCCTAGACTTAGCCCACATGACACAGATCTCCTGAACAGACCAATACAAGCACTGCGATCAAAGAATCAATAAAAAAATCTCCAACAAAAAAATGCCCTGGTCTGGATGGCTTCACACCAGAATTCTATCAAACCTTCAAAGAAGAGCTCATTCCTATATTGCAGAAATTATTCCAAAAAATTGAGAGGGAAGGAATCTTCCCCAATACATTCTATGAAGCAAACATCACCCTGATATCAAAACCAGAAAAAGACCCAACTAAAAAGGAGAACTTTAAACCAATTTCACTAATGAATATAGATGCAAAAATTCTCAACAAAATTCTAGCCAATAGATTATAGCTTATCATCAAAAAAGTCATACATTATGATCAAATAAGTTTCATCCCAGGGATGCAAGGCTGGTTTAATATATGTAAATCCATAAACGTTATTCACCATATCAACTGAAGCAAAAACAAAGCCCATATGATCCTCTCAATAGATGCAGAAAAAGCATTTGATAAAATCCAGCATCCTTTTTTAATTAGAACACTGAAGAATTTAGGCATAGGTGGCACATCTCTTAAACCAATTAAAGCTATCTATGACAAACTCACAGCTAATATTTTACTGAATGGAGTTAAACTGAAAGATTTTTCCACTTAGAACTGGAACCAGACAAGGTTGTCCTCTGTCACCATTACTATTCAACATAGTGCTGGAAGTTCTAGTCAATACAATTAGGCAAGACAAGAAAATAAAGGGCATCCAAATGGGAGCAGAGGAGGTCAAACTATCCCTCTTTGCTGATGATATAATCCTATACTTAGAAAACCCCAAAGACTCAAACACAAGACTCTTGGAAGACATCAAAAAGTACAGTAATGTTTCAGGATATCAAATCAATGTCTACAAGTCAGTTGCCTTTGTATACGCCAACAACAGCCAAGATGAGAGGCTAATTAAGGACACAACTCCCTTCACCATAGCCCCAAAGAAAATGAAATACTTAGGAATATACCTAACAAAAGAGGTGAAGGACCTCTATAAAGAAAATTATGAAACCCTAAGAAAGGAAATAGCAGAGGACTTTAACAAATGGAAGAACATACCGTGCTCATGGCTAGGAAAAAATCAACATTGTTAAAATGTCTATACTTCCCACAGCAATCTACCGATTCAAAGCCATCCCTATTAAATACCAACATCCTATTTTCAAGACTTGGAAAAAATGATTCTGCATTTTGAATGGAACCAGAAAAAAACCCGTATAGCTAAGGCAGTTCTTAGTAATAAAAACAAAGCCAGGGGCATCACCATGCCAGATTTTAGGCTGTACTACAAAGCCATAGTGGTCAATACAGCATGGTACTGGCACAAAAATAGAGACATAAACATTTGGAATAGAATAGAAAACCAGGAAATGAAACCAACAACTTACAACCATCTAATCTTCAATAAACCAAACAAGAATGTACACTGGGGGGAAGACTCCCTATTCAATAAATGGTGCTGGGAGAACTGGATATCCACATGTAAAAGACTGAAACTGGACCCACACCTTTCTCCACTCACAAAAATTGATTCAAGATGGATAAAGGACTCAAATTTAAGGCATGAAAGGATAAAAATCCTCAAAGAATGCATAGGAAAACACTGGAAGATATTGGCCTGGGAAGAGACTTTATGAAGAAGACTTCCATGGCAATTGCAACAACAACAAAAATAAGCAAATGGGATTTAATTAAACTGAATAGCTTCTGTACAGCTAAAGAGACAACAACCAAAGCAAATAGACAACCTACACAATGGGAAAGGATATTTGCATATTTTGAATTGGTTTAATAACTAGGATCTAGAGGAGAACTTAAATTAATCCACATGAAAAAAACCAACAATCCTATACATCAATGGGGAAGAGAGATAAACAGAATCTTCTGTAAAGAAGACAGATGAATGGCTAGCAAACATGTGAAAAAATGCTCATCATCCCTAATTATTAGCGAAATGCAAATTAAAACCACCCTGAGTACATGTGAAACTTAGTAAATGTAGAATATAAATATAAATGTCTTAACACAATATAGAATATTCTACAAATTCTACAAATGTAGAATATAAATATAAATGTCTTAACACAATAACTAAGAAAATGCCAGGAAGGCTATGTTAACCAGTGTGATGAAAATATGTCAAATGGTCTATAAAACCAGTGTATGGTGCCCATGATTGCATTAATGTACACAGCTATGATATAATAATAATAATTAAAAAAAGAAAGAAAAAAAAAACCACCCTGAGATATCACCTAACCCCAGCGAGAACAGGCCATATCACAAAATCTCAAAACTGCAGATGCCGGCGCGGATGTGGAGAGAAAGGAACACTTTCACACTGCTGGTGGGACTACAAACTAATACAACCTTCTTGGAAGGAAGTATGGAGAAATCTCAAAGAACTCAACCTAGACCTCCCGTTTGATCCTACAATCCCATTGCTGGGCATCTACCCAGAAGGAAAAAAAGAACCTTTTATTACAAAGACACTTGTACTAGACTGCTTATGGCAGATCAATTTACAGTCACTAAAATGTGGAAACAGCCTAAATGCCCCTCAACCCAGGAATGGATTGGCAAGCTGTGGTATATGTATACCGTGGAATACTATTCAGCCATTAAAAAAATGGAGATTTTGCAACATTTGTATTAACCTGGATGGAGGTGGAACACATTATTCTTAGTGAAGCATCACAGGAATGGAGAAACATGAATCCTATGTATTCAACTTTGATATGAGAACAACTAATGACAATTAATGACACAGTGGGGGGTGGAGGAAAGGGAGAGCAGACAGAGAGAGAAGGAGGGAGGAGGTGAGGGAAAGGAAAAAAAAAAGAAAAGAAAAGAAAATAGTGACTAATTCTCACATAAATTGGATTTAATTTTGACCAAAGTACATTCCTTAAACATTAATTTTTAATTCAACTTGTTAACATGTTGTTTAGGATATTGCATCCTCATTTATAAGTAAAATATGTTTGTAATTTACCTTTATAATAATTAATTTTTTCCAATTTTAATATCAGGTATATCCAGATGAATTAGAATGATTTTGAAGTATTTCTTCTTTTTCTATTATCTATAAGATTTGGCATGATCTGGGTTTTTTTTTGAAATTATCTTCCATTTTTATTATGTATATTAGTTGAGACTTTGGGGAAAAAAAGAAGTTAACTGATGACTCCATACTGAACCTCAGAGTCAAAGCATTCTATAATAGACATACATTTATCTGACAATGTGAATGTTACTTTTTTTGCATTATTATTATTATTATTGCTCAATATTTTGTTGCAGCAATCATCTGATTCCTTTTCCAAATGTATTTATCTTCATTCGTTCTTTATGAGGCTTTTGTTTCTAGTCCTTATCTTAAACATTGTTATTGTCATTAAATTTTAAGCCTTTTTAATTTGTGAAGGCAAAAAGTAGAAACCAAATAAACACATGTATATGTATAAAGAAAATTTTTAAAAATTCAAAAAAAAAGAAAGATACTCACTATAAATTGAGAAAAATAGGCGATGAAGGGAGATAGGAGTAGAAGTCCCATTTTTGTATTGTTTCATATCAAAAAGGTGGTCATCATTGAAGGTGGGATTCAAGTTTATTCCTTCATTGCTTTAGCAGTGTTTTCTCACTTATCTCAATGAAAAAAATGACTGCATAATTTTTAAACTAATTATAATTTAAATTCTATTTTTAAGCTAAATGTAGAAATTGTTCATTACTAGCCAATGAAACCCCGGTGACAAAGATGTGTGAAGGTCTGAGAGAGGAAATTTAACAAAGGAAATAGAAGTTTTATTTACACATTCATTTCTACAAGAAGCATTTATTGAGCATCTACTATGTGCCAGAAACTGTGCCCGTCACTGGGACAAGTAACAAAGGACAGTGAACACTTGTATCCAAATGCCCACTATAAAGTTGAGGTGATTAAACTAGCACATATGAAAATATTAGCAAACAAGATAGGGCAAAAGCAATTGCTAACAGGGATGCTATAATTTTTTAAATGTCTGTTTTATTTTAAAAGAAGGGAAAGATTTGAAATAAATATGGCACAATGCTAACATTTGTTAATATTATTAATTATCAATCATGACTACTTGTATGTTTGTTATGTTGTTCTGCATTTTCTTTTGTATTCCATCTTTTCATAATAAAAATGCATTGTTAAAATAATTTTTAAAAATTGCTTAACTGTGCTAAACTTGTAATCACTAACAAGGCCTTGGAGTAGCCAAAGGCAGCTTCCTGGACTTGGTCAGCCTTGCAGAATCTCTGAACACTGTCTTGCACCTAAGGAATCACAACAAATAAAGATTTGTGTAAAATGATTTATTCAAGACTGAATTCAAATATGCAGAGGCCCCAGGCACTAAAAAGCATATGGTGCCACCCTACCCCCACACTTCCTCAAATGTCACATGTCTGTTAAGATTTAAGTAGCTCCGTCTGGATTTTCTGATTATAAAATCAGATATGTCTGTTGAGGCTCAGCTGTCCTCTGATGTGGTGGTTATTGTTGATGACCTGGCTCTGCCAGGTCCCCTGTTGTGTAACCCACAGCCATGTAATGTAACCCTTGCTCTCAAGGCAATGAATCCTGCAGCCACCTGAGGGTGGCAAAAGTTGCCCAGGCTTCCCAGAGAAAACTACCAGGGGAATTTCAAGGCAAAAGGCAAAATTACATCTGAAAAAAAGCAATTTAAAAACAGGTGAAGTTGAGCCGAGTAACAGCTTCCTTGCATCTGGGCACCATGAGTCTGGGGAGATAGGACTCCAAGCATCTCTGGCTGCTGGGATCTGCCTATCATCACCCCTGAGAGGATACAGGGAGTCAGCGAGAGACTTCTGGACCCTGAGAGGAGGACTAAAACAGTGGAAAACCCGCAAGTGGTCACGTGTGTTGAATCCGTCCAAACCCGCCCGCAACTATAAGTTCAGTAGCAGCGAGACTACAAACAAGAAAGGCCTTACCTGTGAACTGTTTTGGTGTCCTTGGACTTGGCACTCAGCTGAACTGCCTTGGGGAGAGCCTGAGCGGGAGTGTGGAGAACTTTGGCCTTTGTCTAGGGCCCCAGTCTGAGCCGCTGAGCCAGACAGAGCTAATAGTGTTTGGCTCTGGGTCACAGGCAGCCATTGTGAGAGATCTGCCCCGGCAAGCTCCGCCCTCAGGGTCGCAGAGCTGGAATTGGGTGGGAGCTGGGAACCCAGCGACCAAGTAGCCTAAGGGCGGGGTCTGAGCCGCCTTGCAGCCCTAACCCTCGGGGGCAGAGGGAGACCAGTTTTGGCACACAGGGTAAGTGGATAGCCACTTCAGCAGTGATTCCAGCGACAAGCACTTCCCTGGGAAAGCTTCTGCTCAGCAAGTGAACAAGCGCAAAGTGCCTTTTAAGTGGGCTGAAGAGAGATTTAGGGTGTCTACCTGCTGGGGTTTGAGAAACTAGCAGCCTCCAGTCGTATCAGAACTGTGATTAACATCTCATACCCCAGAAGACCACGTGTTGCCCAGACAATATTCAATAACATATACATACTGCTTTGTTTTTGGTTGTGTTTTTTTTTTTTTTTGCTTTGGTTGTTTTTTTTGTTTATTTTGATGTTGTTGATTGTTGTTTTGTTTTTTAAGTTCAACCTTTTCCATACAGATCCTTTTTCTTTCTCAATTCTTCTAGTTTAATTATAATTTCCCATTGCTGCCTATTTCAATAATTAGAACTTCATTTTTCTTAGTGTTTCTACTGCTATTATTTGGTTTTTCCAGCCAATTTTATCCTGTAAAGTTTTCTGTTTCCTTGTTTTGGTTTGATTTATAGCCTTTTTGTCTTTCCTCTCTACTTGGTGGAGGTGGGGTACTGTGTCTGATCAGGTTAGCAAAGAGCTGCTGACCTCAAGGGAACCACCCAACTGGGCACCCCCAGAAGGTGGGTTTTTTTTTTAAAGTTGTATCAAAGTACCCTACTGTACAACTATATTGCTCTGTCTCCGTCTTTCTGTGCCTCTCTTCTTTTTGTCAATATTCGTTTTACCCACCCCCTCTCCTTTCTCTATTTTTCTTTTTTTTTTTTTTTATCACTCGGTCCTCCTTTCTTTCATCCCTTTTTTGCTCTTCAACCTTCTCACCCTTCTGGTCCTGTAACCCTTAGTCCACAGGCACGAGAACTTAAAGAGCAAGAGGAAGTGAAAGGAAAATTAGGGCAAGGAAACAGATAAAAGAAATCACTCATGAGGAAGAATCAGCAGAAAACTCCAGGCAACATGAAGAACCAGTCCAGAACAACCCCGCCAAGGGACCATGAGGTAGCTACTGCAGAGGATTCCACCTATACAGAAATGTTAGGAATGACAGAAAGGGAATTTAGAATACACATGTTGAAAACAATGAAAGAAATGATAGAAACAATGAAGGAAACTGCTAATAAAGTGGAAAATAACCAAAAGGAAATTCAAAAACAGAATCAAATCAGAGATGAATGATATGAAGAATATAAAAAGGATATAGCAGAGCTGAAGGAAATGAAACAGTCAATCAGGGAACTTAAAGATGCAATGGAAAGTATCAGCAACAGGTTAGACCATGCAGAAGAATGAATTTCAGAGGTAGAAGACAAAGTATTTGAGGTAACTCAGATAGTAAAAGAGGCAGAAAAGAAGAGAGAGAAAGCAGAACGTTCACTGTCAGAATTATGGGACTTTATGAAGCGATCCAACATACAAGTTATAGGAATTCCAGAAGGGGAAGAAGAATGCCCCAGAGGAATGGAAGCCATACTAGAGACTATTATAAAAGAAAATTTCCCAAATATCACCAAAGAGTCTGACACACTGCTTTCAGAGGGATATCGGACCCCAGGTCGCCTCAACTCTAACCGAGCTTCTCCAAGACACATTGTGATGAACCTGTCCAAAGGCAAGACAAAAGAAAAGATTCTGCAAGCTGCCAGGAGTAAGCGCCAGTTGACCTACAGGGGCAAATCCATCAGAGTGACCGCAGACTTCTCTAATGGAACTTTCCAAGCAAGAAGACAACGGTCATCTACCTTTAATCTACTTAAACAGAACAATTTCCAGCCCAGAATTCTGTACCCTGCTAAGCTAAGCTTCAAAATTGATGGAGAAATCAAATCATTTACGGATATACAAACATTGAGGAAATTCGCCACAACAAGACCAGCTCTACAGGAAATACTTCAACCTGTTCTGCACACTGACCACCACAATGGATCAGCAGCAAAGTAAGAACTCAGAAATTAAAGGACAGAACCTAAACTCCACACTGATGCAAAAGATAAAACTAAGCAATGGACTCTCACAAAATAAGACGAATAGAATACTACCACACTTACCAATTATCTCAATAAATGTTAATGGCTTGAATTCCCCACTGAAGAGACATAGATTGGTTGACTGTATTAAAAAACACAAGCCATCCATTTGCTGTCTGCAAGAAACACACCTGGCTTCAAAAGACAAATTAAAGCTCCGAGTCAAGGGTTGGAAGACAATTTTTCAGGCAAATGCAATTCAGAAGAAAAGAGGAGTTGCAATCTTATTTTCAGATACATGTGGATTTAAAGCAACTAAAGTCAAAAAAGACAAAGATGGTCACTTTATATTGGTCAAGGGAAAAATACAACAAGAAGACATTTCAATTCTAAATATCTATGCACTCAATTTAAATGCTCCCAGATTCTTGAAACAAACCTTACTCAGTCTAAGCAATATGATATCTGATAATACCATCATAACAGGGGACTTTAACACTCCTCTTACAGAGCTGGGCAGATCCTCTAAACAGAAATGAAACAAAGATATAAGAGATTTAAATGAGACCCTAGAACAACTGTGCTTGATAGACGCATATAGAACACTCCACCCCAAAGATAAAGAATATACATTCTTCTCATCACCCCATGGAACATTCTCCAAAATTGATCATATCCTGGGACACAAAGTAAATATCAACAGAATCAAAAGAATTGAAATTTTACCTTGTATCTTCTCAGACCATAAGGCACTAAAGGTGGAACTCAACTCTAATAAAAATGCTCGACCCCACCCAAAGGCATGGAAATTAAACAATCTTCTGTTGAATAACAGATGGGTGCAGGAAGAAATAAAACAGGAAATCATTAACTTCCTTGAGCATAACAACAATGAAGACACAAGCTACCAAAACCTGTGGGATACTGCAAAAGCAGTTTTGAGAGGAAAATTCATTGCTTTAGATGCCTACATTCGAAAAACAGAAAGAGAGCACATCAACAATCTCACAAGAGATCTTATGGAATTGGAAAAAGAAGAACAATCTAAGCCCAAACTCAGTAGAAGAAAAGAAATATCCAAAATCAAATCAGAGGTCAATGAAATTGAAAACAAAAGAATCATTCAGAAAATTAATGAAACAAGGAGTTGGTTTTTTGAAAAAATAAATAAAATAGATAAACCATTGGCCAGACTAACGAGGAATAGAAAAGTAAAATCTCTAGTAACCTCAATCAAAAATGATAAAGGGGAAATAACAACTGATCCCACAGAGATACAAGAGATCATCTCTGAATACTACCAGAAACTCTATGCCCAGAAATTTGACAATGTGAAGGAAATGTATCAATATTTGGAATCACACCCTCTCCCTAGACTCAGCCAGGAAGAAATAGAGCTCCTGAACAGACCAATTTCAAGCACTGAGATCAAAGAAACAATAAAAAAGCTTCCAACCAAAAACTGCCCTGGTCCGGATGGCTTCACTCCAGAATTATATCAAACCTTCAAGGAAGAGCTTATTCCTGTACTGCAGAAATTATTCCAAAAAATTGAGGAAGAAGGAATCTTCCCCAACACATTCTATGAAGCAAACATCACCCTGATACCAAACCAGGAAAAGACCCAAACAAAAAGGAGAATTTCAGACCAATCTCACTGATGAATATAGACGCAAAAATTCTCAACAAAATCCTAGCCAATAGATTACAGCTTATCATCAAAAAAGTCATTCATCATGATCAAGTAGGCTTCATCCCAGGGATGCAAGGCTGGTTTAAGATACGCAAGTCTATAAACGTTATCCACCATATTAACAGAGGCAAAAATAAAGATCACATGATCCTCTCAATAGATGCAGAAAAAGCATTTGATAAAATCCAGCATCCTTTTCTAATTAGAACACTGAAGAGTATAGGCATAGGTGGCACATTTCTTAAACTGATTGAAGCTATCTATGACAAACACACAGCCAATATTTTACTGAATGGAGTAAAACTGAAAGCTTTTCCTCTTAGAACTGGAACCAGACAAGGTTGTCCTCTGTCACCTTTACTATTCAACGTAGTGCAGGAAGTTCTAGTCAACACAATTAGGCAAGACAAGGAAATCAAGGGAATCCAAATGGGAGCAGAGGAGGTCAAACTCTCCCTCTTTGCTGACGACATGATCTTATACTTAGAGAACCCCAAAGACTCAACCACAAGACTCCTAGAAATCATCAAAAAATACAGTAATGTTTCAGGATATAAAATCAATGTCCACAAGTCAGTAGCCTTTGTGTACACCAATACCAATCAAGATGAGAAGCTAATTAAGGACACAACTCCCTTCACCATAGTTTCAAAGAAAATGAAATACCTAGGAATATACCTAACGTAGGAGGTGAAGGACCTCTATAAAGAAAACTATGAAATCCTCAGAAAGGAAATAGCAGAGGATATTAACAAATGGAAGAACATACCATGCTCATGGATGGGAAGAATCAACATTGTTAAAATGTCTATACTTCCCAAAGCAATCTACCTATTCAATGCCATTCCTATCAAAATACCAACATCGTACTTTCAAGATTTGGAAAAAATGATTCTGCATTTTGTATGGAACCGGAAAAAAACCCGTATAGCTAAGGCAGTTCTCTGTAACAAAAATAAAGCTGGGGGCATCAGCATACCAGATTTTAGTCTGTACTACAAAGCCATAGTGCTCAAGACAGCATGGTACTGGCACAAAAACAGAGACATAGACACTTGGAATCGAATTGAAAACCAAGAAATGAAACTAACCTCTTACAACCACCTAATCTTCGATAAACCAAACAAGAACATACCTTGGGGGAAAGACTCCCTATTCAATAAATGGTGTTGGGAGAACTGGATGTCTACATGTAAAAGACTGAAACTGGACCCACACCTTTCCCCACTCACAAAAATTGATTCAAGATGGATAAAGGACTTAAATTTAAGGCAGGAAACAATAAAAATCCTCCAAGAAAGCATAGGAAAAACACTGGAAGATATTGGCCTGGGGAAAGACTTCATGAAGAAGACTGCCATGGCAATTGCAACAACAACAAAAATAAACAAATGGGACTTCATTAAACTGAAAAGCTTCTGTACAGCTAAGGAGACAATAACCAAAGCAAAGAGACAACCTACACAATGGGAAAGGATATTTGCATATTTTCAATCAGACAAAAGCTTGATAACTAGGACCTATAGAGAACTCAAATTAATCCACATGAATAAAGCCAACAATCCCATATATCAATGGGCAAGAGTCATGAATAGAACTTTCTCTAAAGACGACAGACGAATGGCTGACAAACACATGAAAAAATGTTCATCATCTCTATATATTAGAGAAATGCAAATCAAAACAACCCTGAGATATCATCTTACCCCAGTGAGAATGGCCCACATCACAAAATCTCAAAACTGCAGATGCTGGCATGGATGTAGAGAGAAGGGAACACTTTTACACTGCTGGTGGGACTGCAAACTAGTACAACCTTTCTGGAAGGAAGTATGGAGAAACCTCAAAGCACTCAAGCTAGACCTCCCATTTGATCCTGCAATCCCATTACTGGGCATCTACCCAGAAGGAAAAAAATCCTTTTATCATAAGGACACTTGTACTAGACTGTTGATTGCAGCTCAATTTACAATCTCCAAAATGTGGAAGTAGCCTAAATGCCCACCAACCCAGGAATGGATTAACAAGCTGTGGTATATGTATACCATGGAATACTATTCAGCCATTAAAAAAAATGGAGACTTTACATCCTTCGTATTAACCTGGATGGAAGTGGAAGACATTATTCTTAGTAAAGCATCACAAGAATGGAGAAGCATGAATCCTATGTACTCAATTTTGATACGAGGACAATTAATGACAATTATGGTTATGGGGGGGAAACAGAAAGAGGGAAGGAGGGAGGGGGTGGGGCCTTGGTGTGTGTTACACTTTATGGGGGCAAGACATGATTGCAAGAGGGACTTTACCTAACAATTGCAATCATTGTAACCTGGCTTATTGCACCCTCAATGAATCCCCCAACAATAAAAAAATAAATAAATAAATAAAAACAGGTGAAGTTGCCCATCAGAGTGAAATTATCTCCATTAATAATGTCCTACAAAATTGTGAGCCATTATCTTATTAAAATTTATGCGAGAGGATTAAAAACCTTATGTTCCAAGCACCATGATAGGCTTGTATGTTATCTCAAATCTTCCCCAAAACCTGGAGTAATACCTACCTAGGTATTTCTAGTCCCATTTTAGAGATGAGTAAACTGAGTCCAAAGAAATTAGATTTACAATCTCCCCAGATACTACAAAGAGCAGAGAAAGTATACAAGCCAGAGTCTGCCCTGGTGCTTATTCCTTCTCTCCTTTAACCCTTGTTCTCCATGCTTTTTCAGAGGAAGGGGGAGACTTTTTAATTATCATTACTTTAATATTACCAAAATTATATTACAATAGTATTGCATTATATAACAATGGGTCATTTAATCATGGGTGATTTAAAGATGAAGTCTCTAAATAAAACAAATCATAGTGTACATATTGTCAAATGATTAGACTAAACTAAACCATCCCAGAGATCCTTTCTTATTTTGATTGAACACCCAAAGTCACAAGATTTCTAACATGGAAATTCTTGCACTGGAGGCCAACGGAGGCAACTTTACAGGCTACATGACAGGAGAAGGAAGTGGCACATCCTGAACTCTCCAAGCACAGCATGTGGGCACCGGCACAATCTGCCTTTACATATGGTGGGCACATGGGGTGGGCCTGGGGCCAAGAATCTGCAAGTGACCACCTGAGATCCACTCAAAAGGCTGAGCCTGTGGGGTTCAGGGCACTGGGCACTTGGGTTCCCAACCCTTGATGCAGGAGCCTGGGCACCTAGGACCCAGCGTACTGAGTGCTCCGCCCAGGGGGCATGGAGTACAGCCCAGGTCACCCGAAGGCTGGGCTGGTGACTCAAGACAAAATGCAACTGAACCCATCCCCACAAACCACCTCCAGGGACCTCCTGCTTCAGGCCCTCACAGGATCTGGAAAGCAAGACTGAAGCCAATGTCATCATGACATTTTACAGGTCAGTAAAGGACAGAAAGGCAGCTGCTGCCTAGCTGGTCTCTTGGCCTTCATGCTTCCCCGCCTGGTGGCCTGCATACTGCCATCAGAGTGGCTTCCTAGGGAGCATGCCAATAGCAGCCCTCCTCTGCTCCAGAACCCTTCCAAGAATCCCCATGACCCAAAGAACAAGATCCCAGGCCATCAGTTCAGCACCCTCCAGCAGTGCCCCCATACACACCTCAGCTTCCTAAGCTTGCTGCCATACCCTGCACCAATCCCTGGGCCCTCCTAACCTAACTCTCCCCAGCCTCCACCATCCATCCCAAGCACCACCCCTTCCCTGCAGCCCTCTCTGTCCACCCTGACCCAGCCACCTCAGAACCAAGTCAGCACTTACTACCAAGCCCCCTTGGAGCCACTAGCCTGCCTGACTCAGTGGTCACTTCTTAGATTTCTGTGAGTTCTTTCACCCCTACACGATTATAGCCCTTCCTAGGGAAGAAACTAGGTCTTATGTCTAAACCTTAATTGTCTTTGTCAAGGGCCCTGTAAGCAAGCCAAGTTCTAGAACTCCAGAATCCTGAATTCCACTCTCCCTGGAGTCCTCCTTGAGGAAAACTTAAACAAGAGGTTTTCGTCAGTCCCAGGAAAGAGGAAGAAAGAGAGGGAGAGGAGGCCAGCCTGGCATGCTCACCAGACTGCTTGCTGAGTCCAGCCCTCCAGGGCGGGCAAAGGGGCTATGGCCACAGAGGTGCTCCCAGGCAAACTCCCACCCTAAGAGACGAAGCTTATGATAGATAGTCCAGCAATGCCACGGAGACTGTCCCCTACCCCTAAAGTGTCTTACCCATCAACCCGTCACTGAAACCCAAAAGACAATGGTGCTCTTCCCACCAACAATTACACACAGGCTTCTTCAGTGCCAAGAGACTCTTCAAGAAGTGACAGTCTGTTAATTAGCAATGACCACCTGTGCACAGGTTGGGTCTCAAGGAAAACTAGGGGTGGAGGGTGACAGGACAGGAAAAGCAAGGAGGAGGCCAGGCCCGGGCTATGTAATGTTCCTACTCAAGGCTAGTCACTGATACCAACTTTCTGGAAGAGAATTTGGAAACATGGATCAAAAGGCTGAAGAATCCTTCTATCTTTGGTCCCAATGATACATACCCCTTCCAGGATTTTATCCTCAGGAAAAGCAAAATGACAAAGGTTTGAACCAGCCAGACTATTATCAGAAATCAGGAAACATCCTAAATACCCACCACTGGGGAAAGGCTGAGGCTGTAATGCTTCCAAATGAAGGGTAGCTATGTAGCCATTAAAACATCAGACATTTCTAGTGACATGAGAAAATCATTAATTTTAACAAAAAAAATTTTTTTTAAGATTCATATAAATTTACTTTTGTCTCTTTTATGTTTAAAGAATGGATAGAGGAAAGCCTACAGGAAGACATCTCAGCTGGGCACGGTTCCTCACACCTGTAATCCGAGTACTCTGGGTGCTAGGGATGGGTGGATTGCTTGAGCTCCGGAGTACCAGCCTGAGCAAGTGTGAGAACTCTGCCTCTAAAAATAGCTGGGCATGTGGCAGAAGTCTGTAGTCCCAGCTACTCAGGAGACTGAGGGAAGAGGATCACTTGAGCCCAAGAGTTTGAGGTTGTTGTGAACTATGACGCCATGGCACCCTACCCAGGGCAAAGAAGTGAAAGTGTCTCAAAGCAAAACAAAACAAAAAAGACACCTCAAAAAGTTCTACATCTCCAAGTAGTGGGATCATGTGGGAATTTTTTCCCTGACTATATTTTTCTTTTCTAAAAGCTTTACAATGAACATGTATTATTTTTACAACCACATAAAAAGTAGGAACAATGTAAACTCAAAATAATACAATAATAGTAATAATACTGAAATAATAATCCTAGACAACTTTATAGGTTCTTTGGAGGTACATTGGAGGTCCTCAATAAGTTACTCTTGAACTTTCTCAAATAAGAGACTAATCAATATAAAAGCATTCTACTTGGCTCCTTTTTCTAGAAGCATGATTTTAGGAAACTTATAAGTATTTTTATATCTCTTTGAAATGTATATAAATCCTTTTCAAAATTAAATAGGCCTTTTGTAGGCACTTCTTTCTCAAAGACCAAGCAGCTATCTCTGAAATGTAAACCATCACTGAAGACACTGCCCCTGTCTCCAAGTTTCTGTGGGAAGGCCATACCTAACTTCAGATGGCACCTGGCTCTAAATGGCAAAGCCACCTCCTGTCATAAAGATTGCAGAGGCTTGTTTCTCCTCTAGACAAAGTCAGGTAGCTAACACGGATGGTCATTCCAACAACCAGGTTAAGTGAGGGTGAATTCTGTATGACAAATGGTGACATCACCACTTGAGGACCAGTTGTTTATGTTGAGGGGATATAGGCAGTGAGTTGGATGTACCTGGCTGTATAAAAGGTGAGATATGGTTTTGCAGTCTCTTAGCAGATTGCCTGTGATTTGCATCACATTCTGATTACATGCTTACTCCATAACAAAAAGATTTTATTTCTCTAACAAAAAGAAAAGCCTTTTGATTACCCTTTTGGTGCAACACAATAGGTGAGGTAACAATGATGGTATGGCTGGTATTAAGGCAAAAATGAAAAAATGAGAAAAACAAAGTAGGGACAGTTGTTTCACAGAGATCTTTGTGCCTTTCTCTTGAGTAACTGCTACCCCCATGCCTCTTAGGAAGTCAGTGACCGTTATGTGGGTCACTCAGCCCCTCCTTTCCTGTCACCCTATCAGGAGAGCCCAAGCATGGGGGATGGGAGCTCCAAGAGCCAGCAGCCAGAGTGACTGGGCCTGCTGACCTAAAAGTACTTCTTGAACCAAGTCTTGACCAAGAACAAAGCCAAATCCACTGTTTTCCTTGAGTCAATTTGGTCTTGAGCCAGTGGGCCACCCAAGAACAGGTGTCTTTACCTTCCTGGTAGATCCGGTCCTGGCCACAAGAGGGCCACTCTCACCCTGTGACAATCGTGTTTAAAGGTAGGGATGGTCCAACAATGCCATGGCTTTCCCTGAAAAGGTCTTAGAGCTTATCTATGCTCTCCTGGGACCTTAGAGTGTAGCACACTCTGCCTAGAACAGCCAATAGAAGTACATCTGTTCATTAATACTTCATGTTTCCACAAAGTGCTTCCTCTCCATGAGGCAGCAAATTCAACACAGGGATAAGCAGACTGGACAGAGAATGAGTGAAGTGAAGTCAATAAGAACTGGGGAATGGCCCAGGTAAAGTAGCTCACACCTATAATCCCAGCAAGTTGGGATGCTGATGGGGGAGGATCACTTGAGCCCAGGCATTTAAGACCAACCTGGAAAACCTAGTGAGACCCCATCTCTATTAAAAAAAAAGGTATTAAAAAAAAAGTGGGTGAAAAAATAATAAAAAAAGGCGGGGAGATGTATGCTCTGCCTGACAAGTGGGAAAATAGGCTCTGTGTTATCAATTTGATCATTTTTCAAAGAAACACTAGAAATCCAGACTTTTATTTTCCATCTCCCAATTCTTAAGTGCTGTCAATTCAAACTTGAAACACTGTGTAGATCAAATATGGCAAGCAGTAGCCCCTGACTTACATCTTGCTGAATCCCGACCCCCCATCCTGTGTATGTCAACTATCACAGCTGGGGAAAATGAGGCATAGAGGGTGAAGTTAGCTCCCAGTCAGTGTGTGGTAAAGATAGGCCTGGAACCCAGTCCTCTCAACACCCATGTTCTGGATCCTGTTGCAGGAGTCAGCTCCACACAGCACACCGCGGGGGCTTTCTACCCTCAGCCTTCTGGCTCGTGCTTGACAGACCTGCTCACCACTGCAACAGGCACCCATTCCTCTATAATAGGAATGCAAAAATGACTGTGCTCCCTACTATTACAAGGTTAACCATGAGTAGGAGCTATTTGACAAAAATAAAAGAAGACAATCATTCACAAACATAGGTACTTAACTTTTGTGGGAGGACAATCTAGTGAATTACTCATTTGTATTTTCCCTCCACGTTCCAGAAAGAAACTTTGGCTTTTTGTCTTCTCACTTTAGGGCCATCTGGGTTGTGGGGGCTGAACAGCTTCAAAGCTCACTAGATCATCCTGCAGGGAGTGTGGAGGACTGCAGTGGAAGTGGTGAGACAGGGACCTGGGGAAGAGTCCTCCAGATCGGGAAGCACATGAGAGTGGTTTGGGGCTCAGTACTCCAGGCGCATCTCAGAAGGAAGAGCAGGGACTCAGAAAGACAGCTTCTTAGAGCAGCTGGGAGGCTGGACCTACAGTTGTAGAAGCTTCCAGTAGCAGCAGGCAGATCGGGGGAGGCCAGCATGGCTCATTAGGTCCCCTCACAGTTTTGTTCCACACAAGACCTCAAGGTTCTTCACACACTCCTGGGAGTGGAGAAAAGGCTCCCCAACAATGATGGAATAAATTTCCCACCAGTTGGTGCATACGTTTATTCATACTTTTTAATTAAAGAAAAGGTAAAAAATGAACAATTTCTTTCACACCAAGCCAAGCCTGTGGAATAAAACATATATCCACTTTTATTATTAATCTGCAAATCACTTGCATTGTGTCTCACAGCTGAACGAGAGTACCTTTCTTTTATCCATTCATTCTATTCTTATTATATTATACACACACAACATCTATTTTATTTTATGATTCTATATTTTTCAAACAGTCACACTAGGCCAGTTCTAAAGTTCAACACAAACAAACCAACAAAGGCCCTGCCCCAGTGACACTTATTTTCTACTAGAGGGAAACAGATATGATGACAATAAAATAAGAGGTAACAAATTATTTACTATGCCAGAGGGTGACAGGTGCTGTGGAAAAATAAAGGAAGGAAAAGGGGATAAAAATTTGGGGTGGGTAAGGGATGCTTTCCTACACGGCGTGGTCTGGAGGCCTCTCTGGGCAGGTGACGCATGAGCAGGACAGGAAGTAGGTGGTGAAAGGCCTGGGGGACTTCAGGGGAACAACTCATGCAGGTAGGCAAGTGAGACAGCATCAGTTTACAGAAGCAACACCACAGTTCTGTGGTCCTCAAAGCCATCTCAGAGGCAAGTGGGCCAAATTTCATCTTCTGAGGAATAAAGAACTCTGCTGGGCCACAGAGGAGACCCTGAGAGCTGAGCCTGGAATATGAGCCTCTCGCTCCCTAGGTGCTCAGACTGCTCTGCCCCTACCCTTGCAGCCCTCTGGTCCCCCTCACCAGGTTCAGGTGAGACACTAGGCCTCTTAGAGAAGGCACCCAGGACCTTCCCACTAAGATCAAAGCAGAGGTGCTGCCAGGTGCAGTGGTACCGGTAGGATTAATGGGCATTACCACCAGGCCCTGCTCTCCCTTGCCTGTGCTCCTCCTGATTCACTGTGTGACTCATGTTATCTTCCTGTGAAGCTCCAGGCACCAATGTTCCCCCCACAGAAGAACCTGGGGTGGGGGAGGGAAGCAGTTTCATTCCACAGGGTTCACCTGAGGGGCCTTTCATTTGGAGCAAAAGAAAAGATACTTCAGCATGGGGATGTCCTGAGGGAGGAGAGTAAGGCCCCCAGCCCCTGATCCTCAGGATGGCCCCTCATGCTCTCCACCCTCTAGAAGGGAAAGGAAGGAACTGCCCAGACCTGGACAGGCAGTAAAGTGGATGGGGCTCTGCTGGCACAGAGAGATGGCCCTGGGCCCTGGTGAGCAGGTGGGCGTTCTGGGTTCTAAAGCCTTCCTGGTTTTGTGGGGCCCAGGCAAGTACAAGTCCTTATAGTGCCAAAGGAGGGGGAGGGGCAGGGTGTCCACTGGGGGCCACCCAGTCCTGGGAGTGGGTCTAGAGAAAGAAACAGAACAAGCCCCAGGCAGAGCCCTGGGACCACCTCCAGCCTCAGGGCTACAATGGGCTGAGCTGGGTGCCCAAAGCCAACCTCACTCAACATGGTCCTGTCCCTGGGTTGATGTCCCAGACCTCCACTGCCTTCCCACCCCTTCCTGCTCATCACAATTCACTGCAGAGCCAGTCCCACACAAGTGGATGCCTAGGGCAATTCAACATCTCTCCCCCACACACACACAACTGCTCTTTGTTAGATGTTTCATCAACATTCATTTCGGGGGAGGGTTTCCTACAAGAAGAAAGCAGGTGGGGGGTGCACCAGCCTCCAGCAAGCACAGTGCGACTCCTTCAGCCTCCTTTGAGAGCCACAGAGTGATGTGATGTGAGGGAGTCCCCTCAAACACTCCCAAGCACTCGTCTTGACCACTCTCTGTCAAGAACTCCCACAAGTACTATTTCTCCATCTCATCTGGATTCCGTGCATGTGTCTGTACCCCTCCAAGGCTAGCACCCACACTCTTCTGCAAACCTGTGGGCCTTAGTCCAGCCAAACTTTTCTAACTATTTCCTTCCTGAACTAGGCCCTTTCTTCTGCTAGTTCCTATTATGGATTGAACTATATCTCCCCAGAATTCATATGTTGAAGTCCTACCCCCCCCCCAGCACCTATGGATTTGACCTTAGTTGGAAACAGTTAACTAAGATTAGGCCATAGTGGAGGGGAAATCAGGACACAGAGTCACACACAAAGGAGAAGGCTCTGTGAAGATGAAGGCAGAAACCTACAAGCCAAGGAACACCAAAGATTTCCAGCCAAACCACCCGGTACAAAGATGGAAGAACAAAACAGAGTCCCTCTCAGAGTTCTAAGAAGGAAGCACCTGCTGACACCTTGACCTTGGAGTTTCAGCCTCCAAACAGGTAACCTCCTGTTGCTTAAGCCTCCCAATTTGTGGTCTTCATGACAGCAGTCACAGCAAACTAATGTGCCCGGCATTGCCCTTCTAATCTTCTAGGATGAAATCTTACTGTTCCATCCAGGCTCCACTCAAATCCTAAATCTTGTCCAGAGGTTCCCAGACTTGACTTTGTGGAGCACTGGGGTCTCTGCAGAAAAGGAAGCTGGGATGGTGGAGGGTGGGATTAAGGAAGAGGAAGCAGGGGACCAAGACTGGACATCCAGCCTGTTTCAAGCTAACCAGTGTCCCTTCTAAGGTGAAGAAGACACAGGCTCCAACATGGCCCTAGGACGGAGGAGGGGTGGTCTGTATTCCCCAACTCCAGCATCATGAACAAGAGCATCATGGCACTTAGCATCTGAGATCGTCTGTACACTTTTCATGTGCATTAGACTCCTTCCCACCTCCCCCCAAGAATTCCTTGACGGCAACCTGTTTCATCCATCTTGGTAACAACCAATGTCTACAGCAGCACTGGCCAGTAGAAATATTTCAGAAGCCATATATATAATTAAAAGTTTCCAGTAGCCACATTAATTAAAAAGTAAAAACACATTTAAAACTGCTTGGAACTAAGTATCTGCAGACATACAAATGAGTGCAGGTGAAAGTGGGGACACCTGAATTGATAGGTTGTATCAACCTTAATTTCCTGGTTGTGATACTGTACTGAATTGTTTGAAAGATGCATCCTTTGGGGGAAACTGAGGCAGTGTATACAGGTTCTCTCTGTGCTATTCTTACAATAATATGTGAATCTACACATACACATCTCAAGAAGATTTTTTAAAAGTAAAAAGAATTGCATTTCTCTAATATATAGAGATGATGAACATTTTTTCATGTGTTTGTTAGCCATTCGTCTGTCATCTTTAGAGAAGGTTATATTCATGTCTCTTGCCCATTGATATATGGGATTGTTGGCCTTTTTCATGTGGATTAATTTGAGTTCTCTATAGATCCTAGTTATCAAGCTTTTGTCTGATTGAAAATATGCAAATATCTTTTCCCATTGTATAGGTTGTCTCTTTGCTTTGGTTATTGTCTCCTTAGCTGTACAGAAGCTTTTCAGTTTAATGAAGTCCCATTTGTTTATTTTTGTTGTTGTTGCAACTGCCATGGCAGTCTTCTTCATGAAGTCTTTCCCCAAGCCAATATCTTCCAGTGTTTTTCCTTTGCTTTCTTTGAGGATTTTTATTGTTTCATGCCTTAAATTTAAGTCCTTTATCCATCTTGAATCAATTTTTGTGAGTGGGGAAAGGTGTGGGTCCAGTTTCAGTCTTTTACATGTAGACATCCAGTTCTCCCAACACCATTTATTGAACAGGGAGTCTTTCCCCCAAGGTATGCTCTTGTTTGGTTTACTGAAGATTAGGTGGTTGTAAGATGTTAGTTTCATTTCTTGGTTTTCAATTCGATTCCAAGTGTCTATGTCTCTGTTTTTGTGCCAGTACCATGCTGTCTTGACCACTATGGCTTTGTAGTACAGACTAAAATCTGGTATGCTGATGCCCCCAGCTTTATTTTTATTACTAAGAACTGCCTTAGCTATACGGGTTTTTTTCTGGTTCCATACAAAACGCAGAATCATTTTCTCCAAATCTTGAAAGTACAATGTTGGTATTTTGATAGGAATGGCATTGAATAGGTAGATTGCTTAGGGAAGTATAGACATTTTAACAATGTTGATTCTTCCCATCCATGAGCATGGTATGTTCTTCCATTTGTTAATATCCTCTGCTATTTCCTTTCTGAGAATTTCATAATTTTCTTTATAGAGGTCCTTCACCTCCTTCATTAGGTATATTCCTGAGATATTATCTAACCCCAGTAAGAATGGCCCACATCACAAAATCTCAAAACTGCAGATGCTGGCGTGGATGTGGAGAGAAGGGAACACTTTTACACTGCTGGTGGGACTGCAAACTAGTACAACCTTTCTGGAAGGAAGCATGGAGAAACGTCAAAGCACTCAAGCTAGACCTCCCATTTGATCCTGCAATCCCATTACTGGGCATCTACCCAGAAGGAAAAAAATCCTTTTATCATAAGGACACTTATACTAGACTGTTTATTGCAGCTCAATTTACAATCGACAAAATGTGGAAACAGCCTAAATGCCCACCAACCCAGGAATGGATTAACAAGCTGTGGTATATGTATACCATGGAATACTATTCAGCTATTAAAAAAAATGGAGACTTTACATCCTTCGTATTAACCTGGATAGACGTGGAAGACATTCTTAGTAAAGCATCACAAGAATGGAGAAGCATGAATCCTATGTACTCAATTTTGATATGAGGACAATTAATGACAATTAAGGTTATGGGTGGGGGGAAGCAGAAAGAGGGATGGAGGGAGGGGAGTGGGGCCTTGGTGTGTGTCACACTTTATGGGGGCAAGACATGATTGCACGAGGGACTTTACCTAACAATTGCAATCAGTGTAACCTGGCCAATTATACCCTCAATGAATCCCCAACAATAAAAAAAAAAAAAGTAAAAAGAAATAGGCAAAAATTAATATATTTTAATGAGCCTAATATATCCAAAATATTATCATTTCAACATGTAAACAATAAAAAACATTCATGAGAAATGTTATATCCTTTTTTGTCTCATGTCATTGAAATACAGTGTGTATTTTGTACTTACAGACTAGCTACAACTTCAGTGCTCAGTAGCCACGTGGGGCTGGTGGCTGTAGTATTGTTAAGTACAGGGCTAGTACCTTGATAAGTGCAGGGCTAGTACCTAAAGGTGGCTCAATTTATGCTGGCTGCCTGAATGAATGAATTAGCCAGTTAATCAACCTGAACCAAAAGGGCCTGAGATTGGACCTGCAGAATGGTGCCCCACAGCCAGGGAGCAATGACTGCAGGGTCATAGGAGTGGAGACATCAGCTCTGCAAGCACTGAAGGTAGAAAGGGGACCCAAAGGAAGGAACTTGGATTAGAAAGAGGGCAGCCACTCAGCCTGACATGGAAGAAAGTCCTTGGGAACTGTTGCCTCCTTTAAGCTTTTTGAGGGGTATTTGTGCTTTATTTCCAGGAAATGGTAATGGCAGTCCCAGGAAGTATTGATCCCTTGATCCAGTGGGGGAAAAGTGGGAGCTGCTATGCTGAAGGAAAGGGAGGCTTGGGCTTCTTTTGCTGAGAGAAAGCAGCACAAATCAGATGTGATCTCCGGCTAGAGTGGGCGTGGATGCACCCACACATACCTCCTGGCTTTCCTGCCTCGTTTCTCTCCCTGCACAGTCCAGAGGCTCTTCGGGTCCTCTGGGCCCCGCTCAAAAGGAGCCAGTGAAACCCTGTGTGAGCCTGAAAGTCTCCCCTGTGACCCACATCGTCAGAGCTGGACAAGAGCACAGCCACCCTGCCCCCCACTCACACTGCATGAGGCTAAGTGAAACCAGAAGGGCCATCATCAGCCTAAGAAGAAATCTATAACCCTTCCATAGCTTCCATCATGTGCTCCTCCAACCTCAATGCCTTAGTCCACCTCCCAGACTCCCCCAAATACAGTCTCTTCATGCCACCAGTGCTTTCAGGCCTCTCCCAGGTCCCACCTGCCTACCCTTTCCACCCTGATGCTGTCTCCTCTGAAACCTACAAGACTTACAGCCTATACCACAAAATTGCAAGCTTATTTATACACCATCTCACATATGCTTCATGTTTGTCTCTGTAAGTGTTCTGTAAATCCTTTAAGGACATATATCATATGCGTACCTAATAACTGTTTAGTAGCATCCCTTCTGTAGTACAAAGCTGAGTGGGCCTGTAATGAATGTTTCTTGATTATTAGGAAAAAGTTTTACTATTCCCTTTGTATGCATCCATTCATTCAACAAATACATCAGGCACTGCGCCAGGTGCTGAGAATTCTGAGATGAGCAAGACACCTCTTACATCTCTTACAAGGGTCTTATGAACTATGTGACCTTACACATGTTACTTACCTTCTCTGAATAAGCTTTTTTATTTTTATTTTTATTGATTGATTATTATTGTTTGGTGGCATCATAGCTCACAGCAACCTCAAACTCTTGGGCTCAAATGATTCTCTTCCCTCAGCCTCCCAAGTAGATGGGACTACAGACACTTGCCATAACACGCAGCTATTTTTAGAGACAGGGTCTCACTCTGGCTCAGGCTGGTCTTGAAGTCCTGAGCTCAGGTAATCCACCCTCCTTGGCCTCCCAGAGTGCTGGGATTACAGGCGTGAGCCACTATGCCTGGCTCTGCCTGAGCATTAAATAAAGAAGATTGAATCCTTTTAACAGGACTACGGTGAAGATTAAATGAAATAATCCTCATTTAGAATTAGCTGTTTAGTTAGATCATAGCTCATGAGCCCTTAATGAATGTTACTAATATTATTTCCTAATGAATCCTTCACTTGTGAGCATGTGTAGGTTGGGGGGGGGAGGTCCCAGGACACTAGGTAGGGTTAAGAAAATTACTAGGTAACCAGTGAATGGACCTGGATAAATCAGAGGAGAAGCTAAATCCTCTAAGATGTAAAATTTCCCTGGGAAATACAATTGCCTAAAAAAAAAGAACTGGAGAGAGAGATAGGAACAAGGAAGAAATGATGGAATACAGGAGTGGAGAAAGCATCACTGCATCCCCAAGGGACATTTGGGGAAGAGACAGAAAATTAGCATCCATTGCCTAGAGTAGGGTTAGGCAGATAGCAGGTCAGGGCCAGGACTTCAGGAAGGCTTGCAAGGTGTAGGGCTGACACCTGAGACTGGAGCCCCTTTGTATGTTGTTCCCTGGATCGCTGGCTGGCCTCACCCTTATCCCAGCCCCTGCAGCAGGTGCTCGACAGGAACTTGCTCTGATGTAAGTTGAATAACCAGCGTAGCACACACCCAAGGCTGAGGGCAGATCATCATCCTTTCTCTTTTCTAGGGCATCCTCCCCTCAAGAGCCATAGTCTGTAGATCTTCTGGTCCCCAAGGTCATAATCTCCTGGGGCTGTGCCTGTCACCTGCGTGGGAGGAGCATGGATCTGTGATGAGGCTTTGGAATGCACATGTGTAGGCAGCACACAGTCAGGCTATACTTTTCCTCGACCCAGTTTTGTGTCCTCAAGTCTCAGGCCTGCACTAGCCACCTGTAGGCAGCCTAGCTGCATCCTTGGGGTGCAGGAAAGAGAAGGCCTGGAGGGAAGACAGGGTATATATATGAAAATCCTCTCTCCTCAAGGCAGCCCCAGCTCCTGTCTGCTGCACAATCACATAGACAGCAACAGGATAGCGCTGAGCAGGATGTGCTAAGTACAGAAAGCACAGGTGCTATAAATTCAGAGGAGAGAAAGAACACTGTGAGCTGAAAATGGAAAGAGAGGAAAGATTTGTCTTGAAAGACATCCAGGAGGGGAAAACAGTTAAGGACACACGTGGGTAAAGGCCAAGAATAAGGACAGATGTGATGTGTACCAAAGATCGCTGGCTGACAGGAGAAAAGCTCAACTTTCAGAGTGGGCTTCAGACACGGATTGGTCATTAGGGGTCAGATTTTTGTTTGTGGGGAGGATAGACGCTAGAGACATTCTAAGACTTCCATTTCTGGCCAAATGGCAGACTGAGGAACCCTCTGGGGCAGGCACTGTGATATACCCCCTAGGTCCCCTAGGTCCCCTTTCAGGACTTCTTTTTTTCTTGTTGGAAATCATTGAGGGTACAAAGAACCAGGTTACAATGCTTACATTCTGACACCAGGTACAAGAGGTGTGTCACACACCGTGACACTCCCACCCATTTCCCTCCTTCCCTCTCCCAACTCTCCAATTCCCCCATCCTCCACCATCTACTAACATCAATTGTCCTCATATCAGAATTGAGTACATTGGAAGGAATGGAGGACTTCTTCCCTATCCTCAGCTCTCAGCCCCCTCTGGGAACTGCATCAGGTGAGCAGAGCCACTTTGCTCAAGGTTGCACCCCCTTCCAGGGACAGTCCTAACACAATGTCTGATCAACATGGAGATATAAAGTTCTGACCCCCTCGCCCCAACTCTGGGCACATCTGAAGGGCCAATGAAGCTCCAGGGCTGCCTATGAGGCCAGCTGAGGCTTTCTCTAGGACTGCGTTGCAGCCCAATTTCTCCCTCTGCCCAGTCACATGTCCTTCTTCCTCTCTTGAGTATTGATACCAGAAGCACTTTGTAAAAAACATCCTGCACTCTCGGGTCTGGCTCAGAGTCTCCTTTCTAGGGAACCCAATCCACGATATCCTCGGTGACTACAAAACACTAAAATAATAATTAAAACATCTTTAAAATGCCTTCTTAAATGGATAAATAAGCTGGCAAGAAAAGAAGTAGCAGATGAGTTCTAAAGCCAGAAGCTGCCCAAGTCACATTAGCCAATCCCAATGACTCAATTTCCCCCTAAAATAGTAGTAGGGCTCCCCTAAGGTAGAAAGTCACCCTAGAAACCTGCTACTAAAGCCAGAAAAACACAAATAGGTGTAACACAAAAGGCAAGAAAGGAGAAAAGGCAGGATATATAAAAGACACAAAATATGACAGTGGAAATAAATCCTTAGGCATCAGTAATCACAATAAATATAGATATACTAAACTTCCTAGGTCAGAGAAATTGTCAGACTAGATACAAAAACTGTAACTACATGCTGAATATAATAGACATAGAGTGAAAGACATGAAAATGTTGAAAAAAGGAACTAACAACATAAATATCATGTTCTCTCACCACGATACCTTTGAGTTAAGAAATTAAAAAATTAATTAAAGGCCAAACGTGGTGGCTCATGCCTGTAATCCTAGCACTCTGGGAGGCCAAGGCAGTGGATTGCTTGAGCTCAGGAGTAATTCAAGACCAGTCTGAGCAAGAATGAGACCCTGTCTCTACTAAAAATAGAAAAACTAGCCAGGCATAGTGGTAGGCACCTATAGTCTCAGCTACTAGGGAGGCTAACGCAGAAGGATTGCTGAATCCCAAGAACTTAAGGTTGCTGTGAGCTATGATGAGCTATTACACCATGGCACTCTATCTAGGTCCATAGAGTGAGACATTGTCTAAAAAAATTAAAAAGTTAAGCAAAAAAAGAGGGTATCTGGAAATTTTTTAATATTTCTAAATTTATAATTGAAAAAATAAATTATAATTAAAATTAAAAGATATTTGGAAAAGATAATGACAATGCTTCTCGTTTTTACCAGCTGTGTGACCTTGAATAAATTGGTTAACCACACTGTGCCTCAGTGAAATGAGCGTAGTAATATTATCTACTACTTCTTGTAAGAATTCAGCTTATTAATATATAAAGCACTTGTACTAATATCTGGCACACAGTAAGTACAATACAATGCTGAGTTGTTATTATTATTATTGTCCCAAAACTGATATAATTAAGGAAATATTTGGAGAAAGTTTTATAACGTTAAAAGTTTACATTAGAGAATAAGAAAGACTGAAAATTAAAGAGATAAGCATCGAACTTAAAAAATAAGAAAAATGACAGAATAAGACCAAAGTACAAAAATTAATGAAATCAAAAATATCCTAGAGAAAAACAACAAAACCAAACTCTGGTGATTTAACACAGACAATTTACAAAATAGAATAAGAGGGCAGCACCGATAGCTCAGTGAGTAGGGCGCCAGTCCCATATACCAGAGGTGGCGGGTTCATAACCAGCCCCAGCAAAAAAAAAAAAAAAAAAAAAAAAAGAAAGAAGTAAATAATGTTAGGAAGTAAAAATAGGGCAAAACTATAAATGTAACAGATTAAATAGAGAATATTATAGACTTCATGACAATAAACTTGAATTTTTTTAATTTCTGAAAAAACACAATTTATTGAAATTGAAGAAATAAAAACTATAGTCTCACAGTCACTAAAGAAATTGATTAATAACTTAAAAATCTTCCCATAAGGAAAACATTAGATACAGATGCTATCCAGGTCAGTTCTACTAAACTTTCAAAGAATAGATGATTTCAAAACCTTATGTAAACCCTCCAAAAGAGGGAATATTCCCAAGTCATTTTGCAAGGGTGGTTTTAAAACCAGACAAAGACAGTATGATGAAAGAAAAATATATGCAAATATTATTCAAGAACACGAACCACAGCATTCTAAATAAAAATAATAACCAAGAAAATCTCATACCATACAAAACAAATAATATACCATGGGTTGACTTTATCCCTAAAATCATAGATTGAATATCCATTAATATAATTTACCACATAAAAAAATTAAATGAGAAAAAGTACACAGTATTCAATAGATGTAGAAAAAAGCACCTGATAAAATTAATACCTAAATACAATTAAAAAAGAAAACAGAACTTCTGACACATGTCAAAAGTGTGACATAATTGTGTAGAACTTCCTTTACCCATTAGAGGACATCTAAAAATACACCTAAGCAAACATACTCAATGTGACACTTTTTCAGCATTCCCTTTACAATCAGGATTAATTACACCATATAAAAAAAAATAACTCAAAAGGGATCAAAGGCCTCCATGTGGCCTTTTGGATCCTTGATTGAGGTCTTTTGACTGAATCCAAATTTTACAGAACAAATCTTTTTTTCTTTTCTCTCTCTCTCTCTTTTTTACTTTTTTTTTTCCTACAAGGAAGAAGAACACATTATTTTTTTTGCCACTATATTTTTTCTTTTTTTTTTTATTAAATCAAAAAGAGGTAGATCATGTATACATTAATGCATTTAGGGGGTATGGATCTATTAAGTATAGAGTATAAATGTCTTAATACAATAATTAAGTCAATGAGGTAAGGGATATATAAACCAGTACAAAGAACAAATTATTTTTAACAAAGGGATTTGTTCTACGAAGTTGAATTTGGCTGAGGGGCTGCACTTAGGGATTTGGAGGATCACATGTGGCCTTGAGGCCATAGGTTCCCAACTGCTCCCCAACTGCTCCCCACTCCCTCGACTGTCCCCGCCCAGGTTAAAACTATAAAACTCTTAGAAAAATGCATAGGCGTAAATGTTGTGATCTTGGATTAGGCAATAGTTTTGTAGATATGAGACTTGATGCTCAAGCAATCAACAAAAAAAAGATGAATTGGACTTTATCAAAATATAAAACTTTTATGTTTTAAAGAAACATTTTATTTCAAAGACAGCGAAAAGACAACCTATAGAAAGATTTACATATTTTCAAATTGTGTATCCGATAAGGTGCTTATATTTGAAATATATAAAGAACTCTTAAAAACTCAGGAATAAAAAAACAAGTAATCTAATTTAAACATAGGTAAAGGATCTGAATAGAGATTTCTCCTAAGAAGATATACAAATAGACAATAATCACACAAAAAGATGCTCCACATCATTAGTCAGGAGGGAAATGCAAACTCAAAACCACAATGAAACACTACCTCAAAACCATTAGGATGGCTGTGACCATCGTTATCTAGAAAAACAGATAACAAGTATTTCAAGGATATGGAGAAATTAGAATCCTCAGACACTAGCAAGGGAAATGTAAAATAATGTAGTCACTTAGGAAAACAGTCTGGCAATTCCTTAAATGGTAAACACAGAGTTATCACACGACCTAACAATTCCACTCACAGGTATAAACCCAAGAGAAATGAAAACATATGTCCATGCAAAAACAACACAAATGTTCATAGTAGTGTTATTCATGATAGCAAAAACAGTGAGAACAACCCAAATGTTCATGAGTTGAAGAATAGCTAAACAAAATGTGGTGTGTCCATATACTGAAGTATTATTTAGTGATAAAAATAAATGAAGCATTCATATATGACCCAACATGGATGAAGCACAAAAACATGCTTAGTGAAAGATGTGAATCACCCAGGATTGCATATGGTATGATTCTATTTATACGAAATCTTCAGAACAGGCAAACTTATAGAGATAAAAAATAGACAAATGTGTTCATTCAGTCCTAGAGCTAAGAGGGATGGGGGAACTGGGTGTGGTGGCTAAGGGATGTATGATTTCTTTCCAGAGGTAATAAAAATGTCCTAAAATTGATTCGGGTGATGGACGTGCAACTGTGACTATGTTAAAAGCCATTTAATTGCATACTTTAAATGGGTGAATTTTGTGGTATATGAATTATATTTCAATAAAGCTGTCAAAAAAAAAGTTAAGAAAGAAGAAAAGAATCAAGATTAAGACAAAGACGTTCCCTGTGACACTTTTATTGAACATTATAGTGAAGGTCCTAGTCAGTTATAAGGGTTATAGCCAAAGAAAGAAAATTCTCTACATAGAAATCCCAAGAGAACCCACAGATAAACTATCATCATTATGTGCATAATCAAGGTTGCTGATTATAAAAATCAATACACACACAAAAAATTATTTCCATATACCAAGTACAAATGGTCAAAAACATATAATTTTTTTAAGATAAATTTTCAATAGTAAAAATTTTACATAGTTTTTATATAATAAAAACTGTGTAGCTAGAAATAAATTGATACATAGTATGGACTACCTCCTCCTCACCAACATTCACGTGTTGAAATCTAATTCCCAATAGAACAGTGTTTGGAGGTGGGGCTTTGCGAAGTGATTAAGTCAGACAGGGAAGCCCTCATGAATGGGACTGGGGCCCTCAGAAGAGGAGTCTAGAGACTTCTGCCATAAAAAGATACAAGGAGAAGTCAGCTATCTGTAACCTGGAAGAAGGCTTCTGCCAGAACCTGCACCATGCTGGCACCTTGATCTTGGACTTCCAGCCTCCAGATTGTGAGAAATGTTTGTTGCTTCAGCACCCAATCTACGGTAATTTGTTACAGCAGCTCAAACTGAGACAGTCCTAAATCTAACAGAAAACATTCAAACCCTTCATGGAGAATTTTAAACTCCATTGAAAGACACAGGAAGACATTCAAGACCTATGGCTATCTGGTCTTTCTCTGAGACTAAGTTTAAAAGATGGATTGAGGGCTTGGCACCTGTAGCTCTGCTGCTGGGGTGCCAGCCACATACACCGGGGCTGGTGGGTTCGAACCCAGCCCAGGCCTGCCAAACAACATTGATAACTACAACAAGAAAAATGGCTGGGCGCTGTGGCTGGTCCCTGTAGTCCCAGCTACCTGGGAGGCTGAGACAGGAGAATCACTTGGGCCTGGGAGTTTGAGGTTGCTGTGAGCTGTTACGCCATAGCACTCTACCAAGGGCGACATAGTAAGACTCTGTTTCAAAAAAAAAAAAAAAAAAAAGAAAGAAAGAAAGAAAGAAAAGAAAAGAAAAAGGTGGATTGAGACCACAATATAAAAATTTACAATGTCCTTTCTAACTTTAAAAAAAAGGCATTATCCTTTTCCTGCCCTTCTATTAAAGTGTAAACACCGAAATCCTTAACACTCCAGGGTTGTGAATTTATCTAAAGACTTTGCACTGACAAAGGAGATTTGGGGCAGTAGGGGGCGTAAAGGAAGAGTGGACAATTTCCATGCCCCTTGGTCTAGAAAATCCTTCCTTTAACACTTTCTTCTTTCAGAATTGACACCTAGAAACAGTCATCTGTGCTCCTTCTTTCCACATTCTCTTTCCCCACTCACTCCTTCACCCACTGAAAGAATTCTTTCCCCACAGTTCTCACCCAAACTGTCTTTGCGTCTATTGCCACCCAGGGGACACTTCAGCCCCCTCCCCAGCCCTCCAGCTCTCTGGAGGGTATGACACAGCCCACACCCCCTCCCTCGGTTTCATTTTACACTTCTATCTCCAGCCTCAGTTTCCATAGCCAGCTCCCCACTCTCAACCCCTTGAATGCAAACATTCCCCAAGGCTGTCCTTGGTGCCCTGACTCACTGTCATTTTCCACTCTGCTCTCTCCCCAGGGACTTCATCTAACCCCATCACACAGACCAGTGTTTTTCTAAAGATTTCAACCCAGTGGGTTGTAAAATTGAACTGAGTGCATTGCTTCCAGATATTTTTAAACCTTTTTTAAATTGTGGCAGAACACACATCACACAAAATTTACCATCTTAACCCCTTTTAAATTCAGAATTCAGTGGTATGAAATATATTCACATCGTTGTGCTACCATCACCACCATTCATCCCCAGAAAATTTTCTTTTTCCCAAACTGAAACTCTGTACCCATTATGTGATAACTTAATGATAACTCCCCATCCCTACCCCAGCCCCTGGTAACCACCATTCTACTTTCTGCATTAATGCATTTGACTACTCTGGGTCCCTCATAACAGTAGAACCATAGAGTATTTGTCTTTTTGTACCTGGCTGATTTCATTTAGCACAAGGCCTTCAAGGTTCACCCATATCGTAGCATTCAGAAATTCAGAATTTCCCTTTTTTTTAAATATGGTTATTAGTCCATTGTATTTTTTTTTTTTTTATAGAGACAGAGTCTCTCTTAATCACCCTCGGTAGAGGGCCATGGTGTCACAGTGCTCACAGCAACCTCCAACTCCTGGGCTTAGGCGATTCTCTTGCCTCAGCCTCCCAAGTACCCGTGACTACAAGCACCCACCACAACACCCGGCTATTTTTTTGTTGCAGTTTGGCCAGGGCCAGGTTCGAACCTGCCACTGTCTGTATATGGGGCCTACCCACTGAGCCACAGGTGCTGCCCAGTCCATTGTAATTTTTACAATAAAATAGAATAGGTTATTTTTAATGAAGTAGTCTAGAAAATATTAGAGTACACTTCTTGTAATAAGGCCAAGTATCATTGCACAAAATATTTCAGTGGAGGATGTACGTTAATATGTTTGAAATCCCCATGTATAACATATTTCTGGCTGTGCATTACAACCATGAAAGTTTGAAAAACTTGATCTTGATGGTTGGTGATTCCAATGTCTACATTGCTAGCTCTTCCCTACCCACAGTTCTGAATGCTGAACGAAACCACTTTCCAGTATCTGAGCAGATCCAGACTCAAACTTGCTGCCCTCCTTCCCCTGGACACAGGTGTGTACCTTCTCATGTGTTCCCTTTTTTGTTTTCCAGCATCTGGCCCTGCCTGCTGCCCCCTACTCCTAGCCATACAGCCCTGCCATCTGAGAAATGCAGACTCCCTCACCTCCTCCAGCACTTTTCAATCTTTGCTCTAACCTTCTCTCCTTCCACCTCTGCCTGTGCTATGGATCATTCCCCTTTCTTGGACACCCCCTCAAATGCCTCCCTGTGCCTGGAAGCACACTGATTTGCCACAGCTCCTCCTCTTTGCCCTAGAGGTCCTCACTCATTCCTCCAAGCCTCATGGCTTATGCATGAGTCGGGTGCCTTTCTGTCTTCCCAGGGGACCCTGAGCTGTGTCTTCTACCCCATCGTGTCCTCTGCACTTAAGGTGGTGCTCAGCACTTAAGGTGGTGCTCAGCATCTAGTAAATCTTCGTTAAGTATTTTTCCAATTAAAAACAGACACTGGGAAGCCAAGGACACAAAGGGCAGACTGCACAGCTTTGTTCCTGTCTTTCCCTCCTCACGCAGAGTGGACACCTTCTCCAGCAGATCTGAGCCCACTCAGCCATCGCACTGCCTTGTCCTCTCCCCTCCTCACTAGCCAAAGTGTTTTCAAGAGGGACCTCAGAGTTCTGACTGCTCCCACTGGGTCTTTCCAAAGAGCCCACTGCACAGCACAGGGTCAAAGAGGCTAAGGGTCAAAGAAATAAGTGTGCGTTGACCCACATTCCCCACTTCCATTAAGTGTAGGCTGTCCCTAAATTCTCACTGGAAGAGCCAGAGCTTGCCATCTTTGTGTCCCTCAGCTCGTTAGGAGGTGGCATTGTGCCAGCTCAGCACAGAAACAGACAACGGCAGCTTTCAGGCACCTCCTAGCACTAAAGTGGGTCTGCTTCCTGAGCCAAGTTCTCACTTTTCATGGGGCTGTGACAATACCTCCCAGCCTCTTCTCCTCTTTAACCCTTCCTGTACAAGACCCAGAGAACCTTCCTTCCCACTGGGCTGTCATGTCACTACCATGCTCAAGGACCAAACTCTATGGCCCAATGAACCAAATTCAAATAGTCCTGCTCAGTCTTCAAAGTATCTCACTGAGGCTAGTGACCCACCCTTACCTCTGCCCTCTTCTTCCCCTCATTCCCCCTTTTCCCAGTTCAATCCAGTTCTTCATGTGTCTCTTCCAGTTACAATCCCTGCACACACACACATATACCCCCTTCAATCACTTATTCAGTGTCCAGTACTCACTGAGGACTTCCTAGGTGCTGGCTGCGTGTTTAGTGCTTTCAGTCCACAGTAGACTTTCTCAGCCTCAGTGCTACCGACATGGGACTGGATAATCCTTTGTCGTGAGTGCCAACTATGCACTGCAGGATCTTTATAGCATCTCTGCCCTTTCTTCACTGGATGCCAGTAGCACCCTCCTCTCCCCAGGGTGACAACCATAAATGTCCCCAAACATAGCCTAAGGACAGGGGTGACTGAGAGTCACTGGTGCAGAGTGGCGGGAAGAGCCTGTGGCAGATCACCTGGGAAGCTGGTTAAAAAGGCAGGGTGCTACACTGCACCCCCAGAGAGTCTGTTTCAATGCCCTCTGGGTGATTCCGATGCAGGTCCCCACAGGACCTCTGCTTGAGGAACACTGGTCACATGTTTCTAGACAGGAAACAAATCACAGCGAGTTGGTTCATTACAGTTACCATACGTGTAGGTAGTAAGATAGGTAAGTGGGTGCTAGGGGTGCAGTTGATGTGGTCGTTTGGGATAAGGGCCACCACCCTGGTGAACTGACAAATGATTAAGTCAAGCACTACAGCATAGGCAGGGGCAGGAGAGGTCAGAGGAGGCAGTGCTGCCTGCATCTCTGCCCCTGTGCTCCTGTCCTTGTTATAGACATGCATGTCCCCGTCCCTCTCCATATCTTATGCTTCCTTCAAGGCCCTCTCAAGTTCAACTTCCTCTCGGCAGGGTACCCTAACATCTCTGGCCCATCAGTACCTCTCTTCCCAGACAGCTTAACTCTGACTTCCTATCTCATTCATGGCCATTTTGTTCCCCAAATGGACTTCAATACCCTGAGCACCAGGACCTCCCCATCTCCTTCTTTATAGACCCCAAGGTATCCTTTTAGGACTGGGCACACATGATTTGCTTACTTCAGTGCATTAACCCTGCAAGGTGGCATCCATGCGACTTAGGGGTCAGGGGAGAATGGGACCCCTTCCATGCCTGCTGAACTCTGGGCAGCTAGCTCAACCTCCCAAGACCAGGAAGGGCTTGCCAGAGCAAGCAGGCTGGCATGGCACTGATACTGTTCCACTGTTGACAAGGAAGAAGGAATCCTGGCAGCCCCAGCAACTTTGGGAAGATGTCATCAGGGGAATGAAACCCAGGGTCACCCTGCTGAAGAGCAAATGTCAAGACAGTAGCCAGGGATGTGCCTGCAAGGATGCAGCAGGCCATTTGGGGGCCCTCCTGTCCTTGCACAAGTTCATTTGTGGGGCAGCAGTAAACAAAAGAGGAGGCAGGCCCAATCAGATCCAACTAACCAGGAGACTCTGAAAATGTCCTTTAAAGCCACCAGCACGCTACAGAGCTCATGAGCTGCCCGCAATCAAGGAAGAAGGCTCTCTGGGAAGGTCCCGAACAGCGACTGGCTGGAAGCAAATGTTCTGGACTAGGTGCCTCATCCTCCTTAGCTCTGGTGGAGTTCCAAGGAGGGGAAATAGCCTAACTGCTTGGCTTTCCTCCTGGAGCCTGATACCCAGCAGCAATCCTCACCTCCCACCCTCGTGGGCAGCCCAGATTGGGAGTGCACAAGACTGATGGAGAACCCAAAGGATGAGAAGAGAACAACTGTGTCATGATTTGGAAGTTGAGAGAAGATGGCATGCTTACACAACTAAAAAGGCCTTTCTGTGGCTATCAGTCTGGAAGGAGAGGAGCCAGCAAGGGAAAAAGAGCAGAAAGGAGAAGGGGTTCTCTCCAAGAGAGACTCCTATAAGAGGAGACAAGGGGACACCCGAAACAGAGCTCCCCCCAATCTCCCAAACCAGGCACAGTAACCTGAGGCATTTCCCCTAAGCCAGCAGAGCCTGCAGAAGGAAGCGGCTGGCATTTCGGGTATCTTCCGCAAGCAAAAAGACCTAGGCTATGCCCAAATTAAATTTCTGAGTGACACCTCCTTCTGCTCTTTCTTTTAAAGGAGTTCGCCTGTGGATGGGGGTGGAGTAGAGGTTAACTTCTGCTGCAGCTCTGACCTTTTGCGTTAAGGATGAGAAGAAAACCCTTCTGTTTCAGAAGGAATCGAGTTTCGACTTTCACAGATACAGTGGCTACGGGATTGTGAGAGTCCACTGTCCACTGTCCCTACCGCCACAGCCCGCTACCACCTTCACCTAATTCGACGGGGTGGGGGTGGGGGAAATGCTTTTCTTCCCAATGTTCCCTACAAAAAGTTCGGGAATCGCAAGGTTAAAAAACAACAACACAAAATTCCACCCGATTTGGAGCCCTCCACCTCCCGGGGTCCAACCATAGAATTGTAGGTTTGGGGCACAGACATCCGTGAGGCCTCTCTGGGGATTCAAATGGATTTATCTTTGGCTCCGCTGCTTGGAATTCTAACCTATCTCCCATTTTCACAGCAGAACAAAGTTGTCGGGGGCCCCCAGCTGGCGCTGGGCAGGCGCTCTTCTCCGGCTGGGAGCAGAGATGCGCTTCCAAGCGCCATGACCATTGCCTAACGCGGCAGTGCTTGGTGATAAGTGCAGAACCCACGGTCACTTACCCTGGAGACCCTGAGACCGCTGCCTAGGGGCTCGCCCACCGGCTCTGCTCCTCCCTCCCTCTCTCGGACTTTCTTACCTCTTGATGTAGTTCCTGCCATAGAGAATCTGTTGCAGCAAGGTCACCAAGGCGAAGGCGCAGATGAAGATGAAAAGCAAAGTTCGGTTCCCCAACAAATCGCGATTGGCGGAGGGGTCCGCGTAGCGCATCCTGGCGGCAGGGCGCCGAGGTCGCGGGGTACCGGGCGGCCAGGCAATCGCGCTCAGGTTTGCGGGGCTCCGGAGGGCGCTCGGCCGACCAGGCGCCGCACGGTGCGGTCAGGCAGGTGGGGGACTTAGCAGGACAAAGTTTCCGGCTGGCGTGGCCGGGGCTGGGGGCATCTGAGGGTCGCAGGCACTGGAGAAGCGGGCAGGACCGGGCTGGAGCTCCGCCCGGGCCCCCGGGCCTTCCCTCTGGATGCCTTTACCTCCGGGCACCCATGCCCAGCAGCTGCCGATTTCCCCACGGAAGGGCGACGCCAGGTGCCACGAGCCGGAGGCCGCCCCACCCGCCGAGGTGGCGGCCAATAGGGAGCAGGGCCCGGGTTCCGTCGGCCGGTGCGCCCCAGCGCCGCGCACCGCCCCCTCCCGTCCGGCTTCGGATCGCCGTAGCCCAGCGCGCAGTGCCCTGCCGGGAGCGGACCACGTCTGATGCCCTGGCCGGCAGGGAGGGATTGCGAAGGCTGGCCTTCAGTTCTGCGGATGGGGCTGGGGGGCGACAAAACACGCATACAGTCTGGCTAAATGACAGGTGGGCCGGGAAGAGGGGGAGGGGTAGAGCGGAAAACGCCGGGTTTGAGTCTGGGAATTAAAAAGCAAGAAAGGGAAGCCGCGGCTGCGGAGCTGGGCTTGCTAGAGGGGAGCATTTGCATGCGGCGCGCAGGGCACTGAGTCACCGCGGTGGCCGCGTCCTCGCGTTCTCCTAGAGATTTCTCTGGAGAAAGCCGAGCAAGGTCAGCTGGGCAGCCCTTCAAGGACGGCGCGCGCAGCGCCTGCCTGCTGATGGCCAACTCCAGCAGGGAAGAAATTCAGGGGCAGTCCGCCCCCGCCGGAGGCCTTTTCTCCTCCCCAATTGCAGTTTGTGGCCCTTAGTCAAAGACCCTGTTGTCACTGAGACGCTGGGACTTTGTCTTATTCTTGGAACCACTCATAAATCTTAGGTCAGGCAGCCGACAACCTTCGGATACCATGGTCCCCAAAAGCTTTTAGTAAGTCACTACATCCGGAAAGATCTGTACATGCTGTGGAAAGTAATCAAAGAAATGTAATGCCAATGTCGTGCCTCTTCGGAAAGTCTTATCCTGAAATGCCATCCCTACTCCCCACCCCCAGCCGGCACGCCAGGCGACAGCACTGTTATCCTGGCACCTCAGAGTCTCCAGGCGACTGGGAGTCACGTGCCTGCAGCATTCACCACCCAGTCTCGCCTGGCTGATTCGAGGGCACCCCTTACCAGGACACGCCGGGAAGTTTTAGAGTCAGGCCTGGGATTCAACTTGGAACTTGACAGAAATTCAAATCTCATCTCATTAGGAGAAAGAATTTTGACGGAGAAGAGCCTAGACTCCAATGTCGTCTTTGGACTGGAAAGAACACAGCATGCACAATAAAATCTCATGATTAGGGTTCCACCAAAAATTTGGGATTTGTGTTACTTCAAAAAGCAGAAGTAAACTGTACTATCTACAAAGAGTTTGGGCATTAATCTGCAAGATTACCTGTAGGCTTTTTAACCAACTAAAAACTAACAATAATTTAGATTATGATGATAATCTCCACATTTGTTTGGTCTTACATATGGAAAAATTCTTCCCTAGAATATGTTAATGAATTGTCACCTCCTAGTCTCTGCCATAACTCATTTTATAGTTGAAAGGGCCAAAGCACTAGGTACCCAAAGGAACTCATCTACCAAGAAGTCTTTGGATTCTGGGGCGTGGCTCTCTTTCCCATACATCCAGGCAGGCTGGCTTCATGGGAGCATGACCTGTTTATTTGTACCCACTACCACCATCATTTTTGGCTTAATGCTCCATTCTTGGTGTCTTCAAATTTTTGAACAAGGGGGTCTGCATTTCCCTCTGCCCTGAGGTCCATAAATTACGTAGCAAATCTTGCAACACAGGTTCCAAGTTGACAGTACTAATTTTTCACCTAGTTGGTGTTCAAGTGTCAAGTTTGTGATGTACCATCCTCTTCACTTCAGCCAACACACTCTCACTTCTGTTACTATGTATTCTCCACCCCCGCCAGGTACTCATTCTCATATTGTTTTCAGATGCATTCTTCTTTGGAAAACCAAATCTATTTTTAAGTAATAAATCCAAATTATCCTAAGGACATTTAATTGCGGTATAACACATTTACAGAAAAGTACATGAATCATAAATGCTCTGCTTGCTGAGTTTTCATAAGCTGAACACACTCATGCAACCAGCACACAGATCAAAAAACAAAAACATTATCAGCCCCTCAGGAATTCCCTTTGCTCCTTTCCAGTTACTTTGTACTCAAAAATAATAACCCCAAAGATCAGTGCATCTTGTTCTTGTGTTTTATATAAATGGAATTATATCTTCTTTGTGTGTGCCTTCTTTCCTTCAAAGTTGCTGTGAGATTCATCCATGTTGTTGTGTGTGCTGAGCAGGATTACAAAATCATCAACAAGATCCCTCACCCCTTCTTGTACACACATTCTCCTAGTTATTCAACTAAATGTTAATCTAGGTACTACTGTGAAGGAATTTGCAGATGAAATTGCCCTAAATCAGTTTGCCTTAACATAAGGAAATTATCCTCAGTGGGTACTACCCACTGAGCCCTTATACGGGGCTGGACTCCCCCTGGTGAAAGATTCAAATCATAACAAGGATTGATATGAGAGGAATTCTTCATCGTTGACTCTGAAGACAGAAGGGACAACAAGGCAAAGAATGCAGAAACCTCTAGGAGCTGAGGGTTGGCTCCTAGCTGGCAGCTAGCAAAGAAATGGGAGCCCTCACTCCTCCAATCACAAAAAGACCTTGAATTTTGCCAAAAACCTGAATGAATGTCAAGGAAGATTTTGAGCTCCAGCCTTCTTTACCTTGATTTCAGATGTTGGGGCCCTCAGTAGAAAACCCAGTTATGCTACACCATGCCCAGATCTCAGACCTACACAACTGTGAGTTCCTAAGTGTGTGTTGCTTTAAGCCCCTAAGTTTGTGGTAATGTGTTCCACAGCAATAGAACACTAATAACTTGTGCCTCATTACAACTGTCCAATCTTATTGCTATATAGTATGCCATCATATGACTGTAACACAACTTATCTATCCATTCTACAGCTGATAGACACAGAAATCTGAGTAGTTGCCACCATGACCCTTCCAGGGAATGTTTTTGGTGAACAAAAGCTTGCATATCTAGTAGGTATCTGTATTTAGAAATGAAATTGCTGGGCCAGAGAGCATACATATGTGCAGCTTTCGTGACTACTGCCAAATAGTGTTCCATAAGGGTAAATGATTTTTTTTTTCTGAGACAGAGTGTTGTCATTCTGTTACTCCAGGGTGCAGTGCCGTGGCATCAGCCTAACTCATTGCAACTTCAAACTCCTGGGTTCAAGCAATCCTCCTGTCTCAGCCTGCTGAGTAGCTAGAACTACAGGTGCCCACCACACTGCCCAGATAATTTTTCTATTTTTAGTAGAAACAAGGTCTCACTTTTGCTCAGGTTGGTCTCGAACTCCTGAGTTCAAGTGATCCTCCTGTCTTGTCCTCACAGAGTGCTAGTATCACAGGCATGAGCCACCACCTCCAGTCAAATTTTTAAAAATTATTATGGGTACAAAATAGTTGTATATATTTGTAGGGTACGTGTGGTATTTTGATACAAGCATACAATGTGTAATAATCAAATCAAAGTAATTGGGGTATCCATCCCCTCAAGCATTTATCATTTCTTTGTGTTAGGAACATTCCAATTCTACTCTTTTAGTTATTTTAAAGCATATCATAACTTATTGTCACTTTGTTGTGCTACCAAATATTGTTCATTCTATCTAACTAGCAATATTTTTGCACTCATTAACCATCCCCACTTTATCCCTTCCCTCTTAGCTTCCCTTCCCAGCCTCTGGTAAACAGCATTCTACTCTGTATCTCCATGAGATCAATTATTTTAATATTTAGCTCCCACATATGAGTGAGAACATGTGAGATTTGTCTTTCTGTGCTTGTTTTATTTCACTTAACATAATGTTCTCCAGTTCCATCCATGTTGCTGCAAATGACAGGATTTGGAGGTTTTTATGGCTGGATAATAGTCCATTATATGTATGTATACAGTTTCTTGATCCATTTATCCATTGATGGACCCTAGGCTGTTTCCAAATCTTGGCTATTATGAATAGTGCTGCGATAAACCTGGGAGTACAGGTATCTTTTTGATATACTGATACCCTTTCTTTTGGACATATACTCAACAGTGGGATTCCTAGGATATGGTAGTTATTTGTGTCTTTTTTTCTTAGTCTGACTAAAGGTATGTCAGTTTTGTTTATCTTTTCAAAACACCAAATTTTTGTTTTACTGATCTTTCATATTGTGTTCTTTGGTTTCAATTTCATTTATTTCTGCTTTGATTTTTTTTTTTTTTTTTTTTTAGACAGAGTCTCATTATGTCACCCTGGGTAGAGTGCTATGGCATTACAGCTCACAGCAACCTCAAACTCAAGGGCTTAAGCAATTTTCTTGCCTTAGCCTCCCAAGTAGCTGGGACTACAGGTGCCCACCACAACACCTGGCTATATTTTTTTGCAGTTGTCATTGTTGTTTAGCAGGCCCTACATGGGCTTGAATCCACCTACCTCAGTATGTGTGGCCAGTGCCCTAACCATTGAGTTACAGGCACTGAGCTTCTGCTCTAATTTTTATTATTTCTCTTCTTCTGGTAACTTCGTGTTTGGTTTGCTTTTGTTTTTCTAATTCTCCAAGATTGTTCAGATGTTTATTTGAAGCTTTTCTACTTTTTTGATATAGAAACTTATTGATATAAAATTTCCTTTTAGTACATGTTTTTCTGTATCCCATATTATGTTTTCATTTTCATTTGCTTAAAGAAAAATTTTAATTTCCTTCTTAATCTCTTTATTGACCCACTAATCATTCTGAAGGATATTATTTGATTTCTGTATGTTTGTATAGTTTCCAATGTTCCTCTTGCTATTGATTTCTAGTTTTATTCCATTGTGGACAGATGAAACAGTTGATATGATTTTTTTTTTTAATTTTTAAGACTTGTTTGTGGCCTACTGTATGTTCTATCCTTGAGAATGAGCCATGAGCTAAGGAAAAATCCGCAGATACTGGATGAAACATTCTGTAAATATCTATAAGGTTCATTTGATCCATAGCACAGATGAAGTCCAGTGTTTCTTTGTTGATTTTCTGTCTGGATGAGCTGTCCAGTGTTGAAAGTAGGGCATTGAGGTCTCCAACTATTATTATACTGGGGTCTAGTTTTCTTTTTAGCTCTGATAATATTTGCTTTATTTCTCTGGGTGCTCCCATGTTGGGTGCATATATATTTAGAATTGTTAGATACTCTTGCTGAATTAAGCCATTTATCATGACATAATTATCTTATTTGACTCTCTTTATAGTTTTTGTCTTGATATCTATTTTGTCTGATACAAGTATATCTACTCCTGCTCCTTTCTGGTTTTGCATGGAATGTTTTTTCCATCCCTCTATTTTTGGTCTCTGTGGGGTTTTTTTTTTGTTTGTTTGTTTGTTTCATAGAGACAAAGTCTCATTTTATCACCCTCAGTAGAGTGCTGTGGCATCACACAGCTCACAGCAACCTCCAATTCCTGGGCTTAGGCAATTCTGTAGCCTCAGCACAAGCGGGACTATAGGCACCCACCACAACACCCGGCTATTTTTTTGTTGCAGTTTGGCCAGGGCCAGGTTTGAACCCACCACCCTTGGTATATGGGGCTGGTGCCCTACCCACTGAGCCACAGGTGCTCTCCACTCTGTGTGTTTTTAATAGGTGAAGTGAACTTCTTGTAGACAACATATAGTTGGGTCTTCATTTTTTTTTTCCATTTCATAGCCATTCTGTACCTCTTGATTGCAAAGTTTAGTCCATTCACATTCAATGTTATTTTCTTTTTCTTTTCTTGTCTTTTTTGTTTGTTTGTTTGTTTTGTTTTGTTTTTTTGAGACAGAGTCTCAAGCTGTTGCCCTGAGTAGAGTACCAGGGCATCATAGCTCATAGCAACCTCCAACTTGGGCTCAAGCAATCCTCTTGCCTCAGTTTTTCTATTTTTAGTACAAACAAGGTCTCAGTTTTGCTCAGACTGGTTTGAAACTCGTGAGCTCAAGCAATCCACCCACCTTGGCCTCTCAGGGTTCTAGGGTTACAGGTGTGAGCCACCACACCCAGCCTCAATGTTATTGTCAATGTTATTATTGATAGGTAAGAACTTACTACTCCTATGTTGTTATTTGATTTCTGATAGTTTTGTAGTTCTTCTTCTTCTTCTTTTTTTTTTTTTTTTGAGACACAATCTCATTCTGTCACCACCCCAGCTAGAATGCAGTGGCATCATCATAGCTCACTGGTACCTCAAATTCCTGGGCTCCAGCAGTCCCCCTGCCTCAGCCTCTCAAATACTGGGATACAGGCATGTGCTACCACATCTATCTTATTTTTTCTATTTTTGTTAAAGATGGGGTCTCACTCTTGCTCAGAGTGGTCTTAAACTCCTGGCTTCAAGCAATCCTTCCACGTTGGCATCCCAAAATTCCAGGATTATAGGCATGAGCTATTGTTCCTGGCTGGTCCTCTATTTGTAAATATAATTTTTTAATAGATGTTTTATTCAGACTTGCCATGACCTAATAAAGACCTGGTCCCCACCCTAGCTAACACTAGCATTAACTGGCTAACCTAATAGCAAAAAGTCTACCATGCCAAAAGTCAAAACAGTTGGGGGACAATAACAGCTCCAAAGGTATGTACTCTTCACTGATGAGGTACTTACTCTCCTCAGCAGCCAGGTCACATGCATGAATAAGCAGTGAATGAGATTGATGTTGACACTAGGCACAGCTAGAACTTTGCAGCAGCACTTTATATGGGATGTTATTTTGGTCATTTGATACTCTGCAAATGGTCAGAAATATTCTAGTGCATCTCTGCTCTTCTAATCCTAATGGTGTTTTAAATCTGACTATCTTCATATCAAGTTAAAGAAGTATCTTTAACACACAAGACAAACAGCTCACAAAACTTCTATAGTGGAGTCAGAGACCTAAGATTTTGAAACACGGAGGTATGAAGTCTCTGTTGTTGCTATCAATATGGAGCTAGGTTCCATTTTAAGCAAAATTTATATTCTGATTGTAGAATTGCAGCACTCAGAAGGCCTTGCAAACAAAAGAGTAAATATATGGATAACTGATCACTATGCTAGATTCAGTGAACACCATTTTTATATCCTAATTGCCAGGAATGGGGACAGCTGCATCATTGTTTAAAGCACAGACTCACACACAATTTAACCAAGAACAAATGTCAACACTGGCACAGTTTGCTAAATTACTGATAACTGATGGGCATTGCTCATGCCATGAGAATTGTCTTCAATCTAAATTGAAAATACTTTTTTTAAAAAAACTGATAAAAATTTCTATCAGTTTAAGAAAGCTTGTTTTTATAACATACAGCACAACTGCAACCTGCCAGATTATATAAGTGACACTTCACCCATGTGTTCAAGGAATATGTTGTAAGTACATGCTGTTTTTGTGTCTCTTTACTTACTTTTGTGCTAACAAGTCAGGCCTTCAAGAGACTGATTCCTGGCTTTGAGACACTTTGTGATGATGGTGTCTTGCTGACAAGTGATCAAAAATGCCCCAGTAATAACTTCGTAATTCAGAAAGCTAGAGTTTGATGTTGCAGGGTCAATTGTAAAAACTAGACTCTACTTCATCAGTCTTGTTTTTATGAAGTATTAGTATATAATAGAATTATCATTTAAACCCTTTCTTTTTTTGGTTCCCTTATGAGGTATGAGTTGTGAACATGGATATGACTCACCTCTTGGTCTTCACATCTCCAACCTGAGAAGCATCCTCCTTCTGTCTCAATGCCACTACCTGATATTCCTCTCTTGTACTTACTCCAATTTATCCCATTTGTTTCAAAGGGTAGAGATGTTACTGGTATTGTTATTATTAATCCATAAGCCAACAAAAAATCACAGTGCAGAAAGATTCTATTCCACCTCAGGTATGTCATACTCCCACAGACTGCCAGAAACAACATCACCGTGTGTAACAAGGATACTCAGGTTGGGCTCGGTGGCTCGCGCTGTAACCCTAGCATTCTGGGGGGCCAAGGTGGGTGGATCACCTGAGCTCAGGAGTTTGAGACTAGCCTGAGCAAAAATGAGACTTATTTCTACTAAAAACAGAAAAACTAACCAGGTGTTGTGGCAGGCACCTGTAGTCCCAGCTACTCAGGAGGCTAAAGCAGGAGGACTGCTTGAGCCCAAGGGTTTCTATTCATGGTGACAGAGTAAAACTCTTGTCTCAAAAAAAGGGGTATTCAGGCCACATTTCGATGTTACAGTGGCCAAAGTGGACCCTGAATCACCTTTTCTTCTCTTAAAGGCCACCCTGGGACAGAATCACTTGGATCAGGCTCTGCTCTTTAAGGAAGAGCACTGGTGAGTTTAGCTAAGAAAATTTTTTTAACTTGAATTTTGTCTATAATTCTGAGACTTTCAAAAAACTGTCCTATAAATATAAACTGCTTCAATATGTTTAATGTTCCTGGGATACCTGAAAAGAGAAATGTATTAGTGTTCCAGAATGATGGTCCACTTCTAAAGCACTGAGGGATGTTTCCAATACTAATATTATGGCCAAGCAAAACGTGTAATTTAACCACTGTCTTAAGTTCAAAAAGTGCCATGCATTTGGTAGACATGGCTGATATGTCTAACATGCTAGGGAAATGAAGTTGAGTCATTCAGAGTCTTGTGCCTTAAAGGAGTTTATGGTACCATGAGAAAAAAACAGAAAATATGCCACAGTAGGATTAGGATCTCCCTAACCCAGTTTGGGAGGGCATTGGGCAGGGAGTGGAGTGGCAAGGAAGGTTTCCAAAGGAGGCAGTGTTTGACCTGAACTGTGATGGGTAAGGATGGCCAGGTAAAGAAGGTTGATGTGGTATTTCGGGCAGAAGGAGCAATGTGGGCAAAGGCTGGCAGCAGGAGACAGGGCACAGTTGGCTCAGTGGCTGGAGAGATGAGGCTGGATGGATAAGCAGGAGACATAGCACAGAAAGTTGGAACTTTAACCATGGAATCACTGCAAGATTTTAAGTAGGGGAATGATAGGATCAGATTAGCATTTTAGATCATCAATCTGCAGGCTGGTAGAGCCTGGTTTGAGGGAGCAATGACTGAAAAAGGATGGAGACACCAACTTATCTTTCTTTTCCCTGACAGCATCAGACCACTGCTCTGACAGCCCCTCCCCCTACAAACCCCACTGGCAGGCAGCCCCACCATTGAGCTTTCATTATTGTACCAACTTGAGGGTTAATTCTCTGCCTCCTTGGAGAGCAGAAAAGGAGTAGATAAATATGATTCCTAATTCATAAAACCTGTCACCATATTAAGTGCCTCATCATTCAATTCATCTGTGAGTCATGGAAATAGGGTAAGCATGGTTAGGGCTGATTCACTGCAAAATCAGGCAGTCAGCAGAGTTTCTTTTTTTTTTTTTTTTTTTTTTTTAATTTTTTTATTAAATCATAAGTGTATACAATGATATGATTATGGGGCATCATACACTCACTTCATAAACCATTTGACACATTTTTATCACAGTGGTTAACATAGCCTTTCCGGCGTTATCTCAGTTACTGTGCCAAAACATTTATATTCTACATTTACCAAGTTTCGCAAATACCCCTGTAATATGCACCACAGGTGTGATCCCACCGATTCCCCTCCCTCTACCCACCCCCCCCTTTCCCACTTCCCCCTATTGTTAAGTTGTAGTTGGGTTATAGCTTTCATGTGAGAGTCCCAAATTAGTTTCATAGTAGGGCTGTGTACATTGGATATTTTTTCTTCCATTCTTGGGATACTTTACTAAGAAGAATATGTTCCAGCTCCATCCATGTAAACATGAAAGAGGTAAAGTCTCCATCTTTCTTTAAGGCTGCATAGTATTCCATGGTATACATATACCACAATTTATTAATCCATTCGTGGATCGATGGGCACTTCGGCTTTTTCCATGACTTAGCAATTATGAATTGGGCTGCAATAAACATTCTGGTACAAATATCTTTGTTATGTTGTGATTTTTGGTCTTCTGGGTATATGCCCAGCAGAGGAATTACAGGATTGAATGGCAGATCTATTTTTAGATCTCTGAGTGTTCTCCATATATCCCTCCAAAAGGAATGTATTAATTTGCATTCCCACCAGCAGTGCAGAAGTGTTCCCTTTTCTCCGCATCCACGCCAACATCTCTGGTCTTGAGATTTTGTGATATAGGCTAGTCTCATTGGAGTTAGATGATATCTCAAAGTAGTTTTGATTTGCATTTCTCTGATGATTAAAGATGATGAGCATTTTTTCATATGTCTGAAGGCCGTGCGCCTGTCTTCTTCAGAGAAGTTTCTCTTCAAATCCCTTGCCCAGCCTGCGATGGGATCCCTTGTTTTTTTCTTGCTGATGCGTTTGAGTTCTCTGTGGATTCTGGTTATTAAACCTTTGTCAGAGTTATACCCTGCAAATATTTTCTCCCATTCTGAGGGCTGTCTGCTTGCTCTGCTTACTGTGTTCTTAGCTGTGCAGAAGCTTTTTAGTTTGATCAAGTCCCAGTAGTGTATTTTTGAAGCTGCTTCAATTGCCCGGGGGGTTCTCCTCATGAAATACTCACCCAGACCAATTTCTTCAAGGGTTTTCCCTGCATTCTCCTCTAGTATTTTTATAGTTTCATGTCTTAAGTTTAAATCTTTAATCCAATGAGAGTCTATCTTAGTTAATGGTGAAAGGTGTGGGTCTAATTTCAGTCTTCTGCAGGTTGCCAGCCAGTTCACCCAGCACCATTTGTTAAATAGGGAATCTTTTCCCCACTGAATGTTTTTAATTGGCTTGTCAAAAATCAAATAGCGGTAAGTAGCTGGATTCATCTCTTGGTTCTCTATTCTATTCCAGATATCTACTTCTCTGTTTTTGTGTCAATACCATGCTGTTTTGATCACTATCGATTTGTAGTAAAGTCTGAGGTCTGGTAGTGTGATTCCTCCTGTTTTGTTTTTATTTCTGAGTAATGTCTTGGCTATTCGAGGTTTTTTCTGATTCCATATAAAACGAAGTAATGTTTTTTCAAGATCTTTAAAATATGACAGTGGAGCTTTAATAGGGAGTCAGCAGAGTTTCTTTTGGGTACACTCTTCTTGCCACTTTGTGGGGTCCCTTCTGCTCCACAAGTTCCTGTCAAAATACTATCTTTCCCCTCCCTTTAAAAATCTCTGCCCTTGGAAAAGGCTTTGATAGCTTTCACTTAAATCATAGTGCTCTTGATGGAGGAGAATTTAACCTGAAGTATCATCTTTGACTATAATAAAGGTTATGTCCCATAAGAACTACATCCAGAGCACTGTGAAGAAATATGCAAGTAGACATCATGTTAACCACATCCTCAAATGTTTTCAATGCAATCTAGTGGAGAATGGTTTTGTGAAGGAATATATAGCTGATTTTATAATAGAAATTAGTGGAAATAGTATTTCTTTTACAGAAAATTTCTTGCCTCACAACTATGTCAATACTTATGTATGAACTAAAACAAGAACAGCTACAATACAAGATTGATGTATTCTGCCTGGACACTCTGATCATTGTCTACAAGTATAGCCATCAATACGCTGCCTAGCCCTGGTGTGTTGTGGTTGTACTTAAATTGTCATTGCTTATAGGCCTATTACACAGTGGTGAACAACAGCAATCAGCATGCTTTCTGAAAGGGTCATATGGCAAACACTGCAGACTTTCTGGGCCATACAGCTTCTGTTGCAACTCCCAAGTTCATTGTGCAGGACAGCCAGCATAAATAGTAGAGAGATGAATAGTAGAGGATGTGACCAGAGTCAGACCATGGGCCATTTTGCTAACTCCTGGTCTGGGTTATGTGATATACAGAGCCATGCAACAGTCCCACCCCACTGACCTAAAGAGTCACTGCAAAAATAATTCCCCCATGTTTAAGCATTGTGTATGTGAGGACTTGATGAAGTAGAACGTGTTAATCCATTACTCATGACTAACTGCTGACACGCTAGCACATGTTCATTCATCCTTGAAGTGAACATGGAGATGACAGTATAGACCCCTTTCTCTGACAGCTGCCAGTAGTGACTCAGACAACAGCAACAGAGAGAGACTCTCCTTTAACCTGGGACCGCTAGTAGTAACCCAAAGGGATACCACCTCTGACTAGTTTATGTTGGAGATCTAAGCCAGTCACCAGCAAGGGGCTGGTGTCATCTTGGTTGGCTTAATCTGCTCAGAGCCTCCTCAGGAGCTGGGAGTAATTCCAGAAACCACTTGGCTGCTACCCAGATGGAGATGGAACAGATGTTGGAGAGTCAGCTCCAGTCCTCCACCATTGGGAGCAGCACTTTCTTGCACTTTTTTTTTTTTTTTTTTATGAAACTGAGTCTCACTCTACGCCACAGTAGAGTGCTGTAGTGTCACAGCTCACAGCAACCTCACACTACCGGGCTGGAGCAATCCTTCTTACCTCAGCCTCCAGAGTAGCTGAGACTACAGGTGCCCACCACAATGCTCAGCTAGTTTTTCTATATTTAGCAGAGATGGGGTCTCACTCTTGCTCAGGCTGGTCTCAAACTACTGAGCTCAAGTGATCTGTCCACCTTGGCCTCCTAGAGTGCTAGGATTACAGGTGTGTTTCACTGTGCCCTGCCCCTTCCACTTATTTTCCCCTCTCCTCCTTTCAGTGGAACACTGTTAGTGTGATTAGTAGTATTGATGGCAGAGAAACAAGAGGGTGAGGAAATGGGCTTTTCCAACACCCTGGAAACGTAGTTTCAGTACCATGTATAGATCCACCCATGTCCCTGTCTCCTGCCCTCCCCTATACCACACCACACACACACACACACACACACACGAGTTACTGTGCTTGTGGAGGATTGAGCATCATATTTACAGTAACACGTAAAGGATTGAACATCATACTTAGTATAATAGTAACAATCTCAAAACTCATCTGAGGAATTACTGAGAATAAGACATTCTCCTGGAAAGCCTGGAAATCTCTTATTACTTGGAGGTAAGCCACCAAGAAACAGTAATTCCGGAGAAACAAAGATCAGTCCTGCGGTAGTAAGGCTGATGTTAAACATCAAGCATTTTATGGCAGTTCCTTGAAGGATTAGTGGGAGAAAATTGCATGTAGTCTTTTTGGAAATCATTTCCTTGAGTACATAACTTTCTACCACCTTTTGTTCATTCATATGAGATCATTTTCTTGAGCACGTAGCCCCTGAAAGCACATGGTCCCTGAGCTGCAGCCCCTGCATGTCTTTGCTTAGTAATCTTTCTGCCCATTATGTATCTTCTCAATAAAAGGACTCTGTGAGAAGTGCTCTCCAGCATCTATGGTTAGCCTCACCTCTTGCAGCTTGTACTATCAATCCATGTCTCACGTGATCATTTATGTGGTCGTAACAGGTGCTAGCACCTATGACTGTAAGCACCAAGCTCCTAGTAAAAGTAAGAAGCCAGGCAACAGGTCAACCAATTCATAAGTATGGACAGATTTTTTTTTGTCTGAGCACCTTGGTGTGTGGCTGCAGATTCTGTGCCAAAGCTGAAGAAAGTGGCTGGCAGTGTCCTGGAGCATGGGAGGTGCTGCAGGAGAGTGGGAAAGACATAAAGAAAGGGTTTCAGGAGATGTGCTTTACATCCCAGTTCTGTGAGCTCAGGAAAGACACCTACCTTCTCTAACGCACTGGTTTCCTCACGTGTAAACTGGAAATATAATACCTGGCCCTCAGAGTAGGGACAGGAAGATCAAAGTAAAACTGTAAAGATCTTTTGTATACTATGAAGCTACAGCCCTAAGGTAAACTGCATTATTTACTATGGTCTTAGACAGGGGAAGAAATTTCACAACTGTTGAGACTCAACAAATTAGTGACACTGGTCAGGTGTCCTCTGTCACCCCCATCAACACCCGACCCCACCAAATGCCCAGGACTGTCTGTGGGCCATGACTCTCCACTGAAACCCAGACCAGGGTCTGTCCCCCTTACCCTCTGCCCACAAAAATGTACCTGTCTTGAGTCTTACCATCTCAGCTTCTTTAATTTTCTTTTCTTTTTTTTTTTTTTTGTGGGTTTTTTTTTTTTTTTGGCCAGGGCTAGGTTTGAACCCACCACCTCTGGCATATGGGACCAGCGCCCTACTCCTTGAGCCACAGGGGCCGCCCACCATCTCAGCTTCTTAATACAGGTGTGAACTAACCTAAGGAAGTATGGAATTGTGGAAAGGCCCAAGAGCCTGAAACCTGAATTCTAGGTCTGGCTTTCCAACAGGTGAATCAAGCTGGATTTAGACAACCATAAATCCAGCTTGATTCATCTGTTGGAAACCTTGGATTTTTAGCCTATAAAATAAGAGAGAGGTATGGTCTTTTAAACCTTTCAACAGCAAAACTCTGGCTTCAAAACAAAAGAGGGCCCTGTGCCCTCCCTTCTCCCCTCATTCCCCTTTCATAAGTTTTCATAAGTGGCAGCCCCCAGGGTCCCATCATGGAAAAGGGCTTCCAGATCAGCTTGAAAACAATTGGGCTAAATGATTCCTCAAGATCTTATTTGTTCATCTTGAAAATTCTCCATTTCAGTCTCTAAGAGAAATGGCTTTGTGCATATGCGAGAGTAATATTAATAAGTTGTGGTAATATATTACCCCTACCTAGAATCACGTGTATTTAAGTAGGAATCTCACAGCTGTGTATCTTATTAGTTAATGTATAAAGATGGGATTTCAGGCACCATGTATGTGAAGGAGGTAGTTGGGAGACTCCCTGGATCCCTTAAAACCATTCCTCTTGGCTTACCTTTTCATCTTTCATGTAATGGCATTTTTAAGGTGATGAGTGAACTCTTGGCTTGAATGCTGAGCCCATCAATGGGTAGCTTAGGTTCCTATCAGATCCATGGTGGATCATGAGGCCCAAGGTCAAGGAAAGGCTATTGTGTCCTTCATGGGCAGGTATGAGCTATAATGGAGTTCAGCTCTAAATGGCAGAAATCTCCAAAATGACAAGACCTAATAAATACACACATTTTTTCCCCTCTACCTTGTAATAGATGTTCAGAGATAAGCAATTCAAGGCTAGGGAAGAGACTCCATTCTAAAAAGTCCTTGAAGATCCAGGCTTCTTATAGCTCATTAGTCTAATACCCCAAAGATGCACCCCTGTCCTCATGTTCCAAGGTGGACATTAAAGCTCCAGTCATCAAATTCAATGTCTAGTTAGCAAGATAGAGGAAGAGATAAAAGAGGGCTTTTCTCCCTTTAAGAACATTCTCCAAAGACTCACATAACTCTTTTGCTCACATCTCATTAACCAACCTATGTATATTGTCCACCTAGATAGAAGGTGAAGAAAACAGTCATCTAACTGGCTAGGAGCAAGAAAGGAGGAAAAGACCCTGGGCTCTGAGAACCCATGATCAGTTCCTGTTGGAACCTAGTCAGCCACAAGAAAGAGTCTCAAATCTGTACATTGACCCAGACTCTTGAGAATTTTATCTGGGTATTTTTTAATACTTATACATAACTTTTAATGTCATTTGAATAAATGCAGATGAGAGCTACATAAGTAATATGAATTTTTAAAAATACATTAGGACTCAATAACTGCGAGCTCCAAAGTTCCTATCTCTCTTTTTAACCTTAAAAAAAAAAAAGCATAACAGGGCCAGGCATAGTGGCTCACACCTGCAATCTTAGCACTCTGGAAGTCCAAGGTGGGTGGATTGCCTGAGCTCACAGGTTCAAGACCAACCTGAGCCACAGTGAGACTTTTTCTCTAAAAAATAGCTGGGTGTTGTGGTCTGCACCTGTAGTCCCAGCAACTTGGGAGGCTGAGGCAAAGAGAATCACTTGAGCCCAAGAGTTTGAGGTTGCCATGAGCTATGATACCAAGGGTGACAAAGTGGGACTCTATCTCAAAAAATAAAAAATAATAAAAAATTTAAAAAGCACAATGTATGTATAGGAAATTGCACAAATCATGGTGTACAGCCCTCCATGAATTATCACAAAGTGAAGACACCCAGTGACTACCACTAAGAAAAAAAGAAAGAAACCACCAGCACCCTCCCAGCCACCTGTCCCCATCTGGAATCCTTTCCTCTTCACTTTTCTCCCCAACTCAGCCTTAACTCCATCTTCTTTTATGCCCACCTCTTTCCCCAGGACTTCCAGGTACCCCTGGCAGGGCTGTGCTTTTCTGAGGCTGATTTACCTTACAGCACAGTGGAAACAGCATGTGCTTTGGAGCCAGACTCTCCAAGATCTAGCTCTCAGCTGCCTACTCTTTAGTTCTGTGAATCCGGGCAAGAGACACAACTTCTCTAGCCTCCCCCGAAGCACTGTCCTGGGGGTCAAATGTGCCACTCCTGTACTTCCCACAGTGCCCAAGGTGCACTTATCCAGTCACTGCATTTTCATTTATGCCTTGGTGAGGGCCTTTATTTTTGTTTTGTTTTCTTTGAGACAGAGTCTCATTAAAGAAACCCTGATTAGAGGGCCATGGTATCATAGCTCACAGCAACCTCCAACTCTTGGGCTTATGTGATCCTCTTGCCTCAGCCTCCTGAGTAGCTGGGACGATAGGCACCCAACACAACACCCGGCTATTTTTTAGAGACAAGGTCTCACTCTGGCTCAGGCTGGTCTTGAACCTGTGAGCTCAGGCAATCCACCCACCTTGGCCTACCAAGTGCTTGGATTACAGGCGTGAGCTGCAGCACCCAGGAAATACTCACTATTCCCATTTCACAGATTGCTGCCATGGTGCCCACAGAAGTGAAACACCCTGCAGCAGGGCGGTGGCAGAATGAAGACCAGACCCTGAGCTTTGAGGCTGGGCCAGCGTGTGATCCAGAGGTCCTGAGACTGGGGATGGAATTCAGACCTGCCCACCTAAAGTCCCATGGCTGTCCAGATGCTGACTTGACCTGGCTTTAAAAGGATTCACTATTTTTTTGTTTGTTTGTTTGTTTTTTCCTTTTTTTTGTTAAATCATAACTGTGTACATTAGTGCAATTGCCTGTACCCATTCTAAGATGCACCATAGATGTGGCCCCACCCATTACCCTCCCTCCACCAAAACCTCCCCCCTCCCTTCCCCTTCCTTGGCCCTTTCCGCATAGTCTTGTGCTATAGTTGGGTTATAGTCTTCATGTGAAAGCTATAATTTAGCTTCATAGTAGGGCTGAGTACATTGGATACTTTTTCTTCCATTCCTGAGATATTTTGCTAAGAAGAATATGTTTCAGCTCCATCCATGAAAACATGAAAGAGGTAAAGTCTTCATCTTTCTTTAAGGCTGCATAGTATTCCATGGTATACATGTACCACAATTTGCTAGTCCATTCGTGGGTCGATGGGCACTTGGGCTTCTTCCATGACTTAGCAATTATGAATTGGGCTACAATAAACATTCTGGTACAGATGTCTCTGTTATATTGTGACTTTTGGTCTTCTGGGTATAAACCTAGTAAAGGAATTATAGGATCGAATGGCAGGTCTATTTTTAGGTCTCTAAGTATTCTCCAAACATCCTTCCAGAAGGAACGTATTAGTGGGCATTCCCACCAGCAGTGTAGAAGTGTGCCCTTTTCTCCACATCCACGCCAACATTTCTGGTTTTGGGATTTTGTTATGTGGGCTACTCTTCCTGGGGTTAGGTGATATCTCAGAGTAGTTTTGATTTGCATTTCTCTGATGATTAAGGATGATGAGCTTTTTTTCATGTGTTTGTAGATCTTGCATCGGTCTTCTTTAGAGAAGTTTCTCTTCAAGTCCCTTGCCCACCCTGAGATGGGGTCACGTGTTCTTTTCTTGTTAATACGTTTGAGTTCTCTGTGGATTCTGGTTATTAGACCTTTATCGGAGGTATAACCTGTAAAAGGATTCACTATTGTTCTAATACTTACCTCAGCTTCCCCAGGATGTTTCCTAAACAGACACACAAATGGCAACCAGATGACATTTGCTAATAAAAATAAACTCCCTCAGCAGGATTGGGTGCCAGTGGTGCCTAATAATAGCTGCAGACATGAACGAGTAAATAGCTGGCAATGCAAAGGGTATGCAAGTCTCTCCAGGGCCAGATGGAATGTGAAGCAGCCAGTGCCAAAGGCAGCATCTATGGCCAGGGCAGGCAGCAGGCAGCAGGCAGGGCCTGGGGCTAGAGAACAGGGCACCTGACAGGATGTGGAGGGCAGTGAACCAAAGTCAGCCCTGTCTTGGCCACCCAGGCAAAGCTGGAGCCGTTCATGTGAGCAGCCAAATACAGTTGTCCTGAGACCTTGGTACAGATGCCAGATGATGTGGTTTGGGGGTTCCAAGGAAAACTGTTCACACTTTCCCAAGACATTCATACATTCATTCAGAAGGCGGTAAGGTCTTTGCTGATATTAGAAACATAAGACTATTGTGCAAATAACCCGAGGAGAAGAGCCCTAGGAATGTGTCCAAAGTGATATACAGAAGTTAGAGCCTTCTTTGAGAGGAGTGTGGCCTGTGGTTTCTCCCAGTCCACCCTGAGTGCCTCCTCCATCATCCATCCTCCTCATCTTGTTCCACACCAGCTTCTTGGTGTCAACACAAAGTTCCAAGAAGCAACACAGCTACAACATCACTGAGCACTCCCTGGGTGCTAGGCGGTGTTCTGAGCACTTCCCTGGTGTTAATTCATGTAGTCTGCTTAGTCATATGAAGTAGGAATTATTATTCCCCTTACACATGAGGAAACCAAGGCAGAAAAGGTTAAGTAACTTGTCTGAGGTGATACAGCTAGAATGAGGTGGAATGGGCCCTAAACCCGAGCCATCTGCTCCCAGACCCTTCCTCTGCATCAGTCAAAGTTTAACTTGCCTGGCAGAGTACTGGCTCCCCAGATTCCTGCAGAATCTTCCATGCCCTCAGAACCCCAGGGCCTAGTCACGGTCGGCATGCTCCGGGGGACTAGATCTCCACTTTTCACCCTTTTCAAGGTTCTGTCACCCAGCTGTGCCATGCCTCCTTGCCCTAGTCTGTACTGTCTGTACTGTCAGTGTCTAGTCTGGTGGGTTGCTTTCTTTCCCTCCACGTTGGGCCAGCCGCCATTCTTGGGGGCTGACCGTTCATCTGGGCAGAAGAGTGGGTGTGGCTAAAAGTGTCGGCTCTGGAGTCCTACTCTTTGGGTTCCAAGGCCAACTCAGCCAGTTTTGCCAGTTTTGTCCCCACAGACAAGTCTCTTGTCCTCTCTGAGCCTTTGTTTCTTTATTTATGAAATGGGCCAATAAAAGAAACTGCCTTCCAGAATTCCACAAGAAGTGAAATTATTTGTTCAAAGGGAGCTAGCTGCATAGGAAGTATTTGGAAAATATTAGCACATAAAATGACCACATCTAGTCAAGCAAGTCTGATCATATAAAATCAGAAATTCTATTTTCTGACCACAACTTTCTGTTTTCCACTTTCAAAGACCTTTTGTCCCCACAAGCCTACTCTATCAGTAACCCAAAGGCTAGAGTCCCCATTCTCCAGGGTATTGACCATCTTCTACCTTCTCGTCCTTTCCTACTTTGTTAAGACCCTAGGGTCAATCATTTTACTTACATTCTTATAATTACTCATAATTTCCTCACACTTGGTCTGTTTCTATTATGATTAGTTTTGGCAGCATATAACACAAAACCCAAAATAACAGTTCTTAAAATCATGGCAGTTCATTTATTTCAAAAGAAATCCAGAGGCAGTTAGCCCAGAGATAATATGGCAGCTCTAAGTGCCTCAGGGATCTCCTTCACTCTGCTATTCACACATTCTCAGCACACTGTCTCGTAGTCCAAGATGGCTGCTTGAGCTCTAGCTATATGTCTACATTCCACGCAGCACGATGAGTCCAAAAGGGTAGGGAAAAACAAAATGGAAAGCCCCAGAAGTCTACCCTCCTATTCAGGAGCATTCCCATCCAGTGCCTTCTAGGTGTATCTCCTTGGCCAGAACTTAGTACACTGCCATATCTCATTGCTGCTTACTTGAGGTCCCAAATAAAAGGAGAAAAAGGGGAGGTTGGTCATACTGGTGTGCCTGCCTGGCCAATCCACAGCCAGTGATAACTTCATCCTCCATTTCTGCTTCTAAGCTGTATCTGCTTATGGAGAAAATAACACAATCATTCTGACAGGCAGCTCTGCAGACTCGGCTTCCAGCCCAACCTAGCACCCCGCACTCCTAGAGAAAGCTGTTCTCCTTTCTTTTGCACGCTTTAATGAAATTACCCCAAGTATTCAATCACTTTCCTGAATCCCTCTTCCCACACCTTGCTCTTGGCAGAAGAAGGTCTTGCCTTGTCTTCCCTCTACTCATCCTCCAATGCTACTTCAGCTACACCCGGGGGGTGACTTCCTCTCTGGCAAGATTAGGCCTTGTCCTTCCCCTGAGCTGCACAGTGAGGCTTAGCACAGAGCTGAGCACAAAATCAACAGAAATAAACTGATGAAAGCCAAGGTGCAAATAACTAACAGCTTAATCTATACACTCTCCCACAGTGATTTAGTTTTTTAACCAGAACCTTCAATGCTTTACTCCAAAGGAGGCACCTAGTGGAAATCAGAGGCCCCAGGCAGCCTGACTGGGGGCTATTTCAGAGACAGTGGACCCCTGCCCCAGCAGCCCTCAAATCCTTCCTTGCAGCAGCAGATGGGCCTCCTAAGGAAAGCTCAGAACCATCCAGCTCCCATAGCCCTGCCACTCTGTTACTGAAGCCCATCCCCATGCTCAGGCCCTAGCAATGCACAGCCACTGGGCATACCATCTGCCTCCAAAAAGAGGAAGAATGACTCAGAAAGAAAGAAAGCTAGGATTTTCCCATGGTAGGGGAAGTGCCTGTATTCTTAAAGAAAGCACTGCCTTGCACCCTGGATGCTGGAGAGACACCCTGGGTGCAGGTGTCACTGAGTTTAGGAACTGGCTGAGGTAGGGCACTCTGTCCTTCAATAAATGGAGGAGCAGCAGAAGGGAAGAGCTGGCATTCTAAGACCACCAAACCCCTCCTGCACAAACTCTTTGATTCCTGCCATCCTTGGAGGGACTCATCAGGGGCTGCTCTCTAAGGACTCACCCTGGTTCTCAGCACCCGGCACCTGCCATCCTCCTCTGCTCCCACCTACAAGGATGAAGGCTCTGGTCAGGAAATTGCTCAGGAGCTAAAGGTTCCTACTAGTGTGAAAAGTCAGACGTAGAAGTTGCTATAAAAAGGAGCAAAAATAACAGATGTGCCTCTTCATCTGTTTTTATGTTCCCTGTTTCATTTATCACATAATCTTACGATAGCTCCTCATTTTCACATTTTCCTCCATCACTTCCTCCCTCCAACGTGAATGACTTAAAATAACAACTGCCACTCAGGGTCAGTCTCACAGCCACACACAGCAGGCAGCTGCTCTGGGACCAGGACTGAGCCCAGAGGAAGAGATTGCTAGCAGCAGTCCAAGGTGGCACCAAGTGAGGAGACCCTGGACTCCACCTGGATGACAGTGAAAACTTGCACACAAGCAAGAGAGAACACAGTCCACTTGGCATGGAAAGAGCATGTGACCACAGAGGACCTGAATTCTGATGCAGTGTATGCTGTCAGTATGCTGGGTGGCCATGCACAAGCTGCCTCTCCTCTGGAGCTCAGATTCCTCTTCTGAATAATAAGGGCGTAATGAAGACCATTCCAGTGCAGGGTCCCTGCCAGGAGCCTCTCCCACATTCAATCCTGCCTCCCAAATCTCTCTCCTTTCCATCTCTCACTAGCTGTTAGTCTCCCAATGCTGTAGTTAGCTGCCTACTTATGTCATGCCTGTTCTAACAAGTAGACTTGAGACTGATCTTCCAGCCTCCAGAGGAGGCTGTTCTCCAGCCTCATCCAGACCACTCCTCAATGCTGATCTTGAATCCTATAAAAATTTATGAGTTCCTTTCCATTGTATGCAACTTCTTAGCCAGGCATGAAAGAATCCACAACATCTTACTCTACACCTCTCTTTCTATAGCTTCTGACTTCATTCACAAATATTTACTGAGCACCTCCTGTGGGTCAAGCTCTGTCCTAAGTGACTCAGTTCAATTGTCACCTCCCTGAAAGCCTTCCCTCACTCCCTCCCCTCATGCCCTCCAGAGAACCAACTCAATGCCTCCTCCTTGAGGTGCAAGCTGCCATACCTCCCTTGCCTGTAAGACAGCCAGGACAGAAAACTCTCTATCTTTCATTGCTGTGTTACCAATGGATGATGGACATGGGGGGAAGCAGATTCAGTTAAATGTTTGCTGAGTGTGAAGGTTAGTTTTATGTGTCATCTTGGCTGGGCCCTGCTACCCTAATATTTGGTTACTATTCCAGGGCCGGGTACAGTGGCTTACACCTGTAATCCTAGCACTCTGTAAGGCTGAAGCAGGTGGATTGCTTGAACTCAGGAGTTTGAGACTAGCCTGAGTAAGAGCGAGACTCTGTCTCTACTAGAAAAAATGAGGCAAAACTATTGCTTGAGCCCAGGAGCTTGCAGTCACTAAGCTATGACAGCATGGCACTCTACTCAGGTTTACAGAATGAGACTGTCTCAAAAAAACAAAAACAAAAACCCACTATTCTAGGTTTTCCAGTGAAGCTACTTTTTAGATGAGATTAACATTTAAGCCAGTAGACTTTGAGTAAAGCAGATTACCTTCCCTCACTCCCTCCCCTCATGCCTCCAGAGGACCAACAGATTCATAACCTCACGGATTCATAATGTGGGTGGGCCTCATTCAATCAGTTGAAGGCTCAGGAGAAAAAAAGGCCGACCTCTTGCAAGGAAGAGCGAATTCTGCCTTCAGACTGCCTTCAGACTCCAGCTGTGACATCAGCTCTTCCCTGGGTCTCCAGCCTGCTCTGCAGATTTTAGACTTGCCAGCTTCCACAATCAAATGAACCAATTTCCTCTCTTTATAGATGTACAAACATACACACACACATACACACCCCCACTGGTTCTGTTTGTCTGCAGAGCCCTAATACACTGTATAATTCAACCCCCTTCCCCTGCCCCCCACAAATTTATCTTATAACCTGTGGGTAAAGAAGGTGTAGGAGGAAGACAGATAGCTTTTTCATATGCTTGTTAGCCATTTCTATACCTACCTTGTAAAGCACCTTCCTTTAAGAAGAGACATAATGCTGTTATTTGTCTTTTATTATTGACTTGTGGTTTTATATATACACCTATACTGTGTGTGTGTGTTTGGATATACTACCTTTGTCAGACATACATGGCTTGTGAATATTTTCCCCAACAATGTGGTACCACTGTCTTTTGATTAGCAAAAACTTTTAGTTTTGATGAAATCAGATTTAATAATTTTTTTCTTTTGTGTCCTAAGAAATATTTTCTTACCCCAAGGATGCAAAAATGTTTTCCTGTTTTCTCCTAGAAGACTTATACCTTTCATGTTCAAATTTATGACCCATTTCAAATTAATTTTTCTGTATGCTGTGAAGTAGAGGTCAAGGTTCATTTCTGTTCCATAAGGACATTCAGTTGTTCCTATACCATGTACCGAAAAGACAGTCCTTTTCCCCATGACAATGCATTGCTGATTTGCTGAAAATCAAGTTACATTGTGTGGTTTTACTTCTGAAATCTTATATTCTATTGCATTAAACTATTTATTTACCTATATGCAATAACATATTGTCTTGACTACTGTTGCTTTATATTTATAGTGTGTCCTGAAATCTGACAGTATAAATCCTCCAACTTCATGAGATGGTTTTGCTTATTCTAGAGCCTTCTGAAATTTCATATAAATTGTATAATCAATTTATCAATTTTAACAAAAAGTCTGATGGAATTAAAATGGACATGTCATTCTAATATTACATCTTAACTATATTAAGTCTTCCAATCTATGGATATAGAATAAATCTCCATTTATTCATATCTTCTTGACTTCTTCCAAAAATGTTTTCATTACTCTTTCCGTTTGCAGCATAGAGGCCTTCCATGTTTTGTTTAATTTCTTCCTGAGCATATTATGGGTTTTTATGCTAGTTCAAATATAATTTAAAAATAAACTCTATCTTTAGAATAGTTTTAAAGACAAATTGTGAATAACAGAGAAGTCCTACATGCCCCACACTCAATCTCCCCGACTGTCAACAATTTACATTAATAGGGTACATTTATCACAATTAAGGAACCAATATTGATACACTGCCATTAGCTAGAGCCCAGGGTTAATTCAAATTTTCTTAATTTTTACAAAAAATCCTTTTTAGGTTCTAAGATTCCATCTAGGATGTCACTTTGTTTAGTCATCACATCTTCATAGACTCTTCTTGGTTGTGACACTTTCTCAAACTTTCCTTGTTTATGATGATCTTGACAGTTGTATTTATTACTTGTCAGGTACTGGAAATTTTAAAGAAATTTCTCCAATTGGGATCTGTCAGTTTTTGTCACCATTAGAATGGGGTTAGGGTTTTTGGCAGGAAAACCACAAAAATAAAAATGCCATTTTAGTCATAACATATCAAAGGTACTGCTGTACTTTGTCCCCTCCAAAACTCACATTGGACCATATGGTAAGAGTAAGTTCAAAGTTCAGTACTGAAAGAAAAGACAAAACTGTTTTCTTGGCTGTACCATTTTTCTTTTCTTTTTTTTTTCTTTTTAAACTTTATTTTTTTTTTATTGTTGGGGATTCATTGAGGGTACAATAAGCCAGGTTACACTGATTGTAATTGTTAGGTAAAGTCCCTCTTGCAATCATGTCTTGCCCCCATAAAGTGTGACACACACCAAGGCCGCACCCCCCTCCTTCCTTCCCTCTTTCTGTTACCCCCCATAACCATAATTATCATTAATTGTCCTCATATCAAAATTGAGTACATAGGATTCATGCTTCTCCATTCTTGTGATGCTTTACTAAGAATAATGTCTTCCACGTCCATCCAGGTTAATACGAAGGATGTAAAGTCTCCATTTTTTTTAATGGCTGAATAGTATTCCATGGTATACATATACCACAGCTTGTTAATCCATTCCTGGGTTGGTGGGCATTTAGGCTGTTTCCACATTTTGGCGATTGTAAATTGAGCTGCAATAAACACTCTAGTACAAGTGTCCTTATGATAAAAGGATTTCTTTCCTTCTGGGTAGATGCCCAGTAATGGGATTCCAGGATCAAATGGGAGGTCTAGCTTGAGTGCTCTGACGTTTCTCCATACTTCCTTCCAGAAAGGTTGTACTAGTTTGCAGTCCCACCAGCAGTGTAAAAGTGTTCCCTTCTCTCCACATCCACACCAGCATCTGCAGTTTTGAGATTTTGTGATGTGGGCCATTCTCACTGGGGTTAGATGATATCTCACGGTTGTTTTGATTTGCATTTCTCTAATATATAGAGATGATGAACATTTTTTCATGTATTTGTTAGCCATTCGTCTATCGTCTTTAGAGAAAGTTCTATTCATGTCTCTTGCCCATTGATATATGGGATTGTTGGCTTTTTTCATGTGGATTAATTTGAGTTCTCTATAGATCCTAGTTATCAAGCTTTTGTCTGATTGAAAATATGCAAATATCCTTTCCCATTGTGTAGGTTGTTTCTTTGCTTTGGTTATTGTCTCCTTAGCTGTACAGAAGCTTTTCAGTTTAATGAAGTCCCATTTGTTTATTTTTGTTGTTGTTGCAATTGCCATGGCAGTCTTCTTCATGAAGTCTTTCCCCAGGCCAATATCTTCCAGTGTTTTTCCTATGCTTTCTTGGAGGATTTTTATTGTTTCATGCCTTAAATTTAAGTCCTTTATCCATCTTGAATCAATTTTTGTGAGTGGGGAAAGGTGTGGGTCCAGTTTCAGTCTTTTACATGTAGACATCCAGTTCTCCCAACACCATTTATTGAATAGGGAGTCTTTCCCCCAAGGTATGTTCTTGTTTGGTTTATTGAAGATTAGGTGGTTGTAAGATGTTAGTTTCATTTCTTGGTTTTCAATTTGATTCCAAGTGTCTATGTCTCTGTTTTTGTGCCAGTACCATGCTGTCTTGAGCACTATGGCTTTGTAGTACAGACTAAAATCTGGTATGCTGATGCCCCCAGTTTTATTTTTGTTACAGAGAACTGCCTTAGCTATACGGGGTTTTCTCCGGTTCCATAAAAAACGCAGATTCATTTTTTCCAAATCTTGAAAGTACGATGTTGGTATTTTGATAGGAATGGCATTGAATAGGTAGATTGCTTTGGGAAGTATAGACATTTTAACAATGTTGATTCTTCCCATCCATGAGCATGGTATGTTCTTCCATTTGTTAATATCCTCTGCTATTTCCTTTCTGAGGATTTCATAGTTTTCTTTATAGAGGTCCTTCACCTCCTTCGTTAGGTATACTCCTAGGTACTTCATTTTCTTTGAAACTATGGTGAAGGGAGTTGTGTCCTTAATTAGCTTCTCATCTTGACTGTTATTGGTGTACACAAAGGCTACTGACTTGTAGACATTGATTTTATATCCTGAAACATTACTGTATTTTTTGATGACTTCTAGGAGTCTTGTGGCTGAGTCTTTGGGGTTCTCTAAGTATAAGATCATGTCGTCAGCAAAGAGGGAGAGTTTGACCTCCTCTGCTCCCATTTGGATTCCCTTGATTTCCTTGTCTTGCCTAATTGTATTGGCCAGAACTTCCAGCACTACGTTGAATAGTAAAGGTGACAGAGGACAACCTTGTCTGGTTCCAGTTCTAAGAGGAAAAGCTTTCAGTTTTACTCCATTCAGTAAAATATTGGCTGTGGGTTTGTCATAGATAGCTTCAATCAGTTTAAGAAATGTGCCACCTATGCCTATACTCTTCAGTGTTCTAATTAGAAAAGGATGCTGGATTTTATCAAATGCTTTTTCTGCATCTATTGAGAGGATCATGTGATCTTTATTTTTACCTCTGTTAATATGGTGGATAATGTTTATAGACTTGCGTATGTTAAACCAGCCTTGCATCCCTGGGATGAAGCCTACTTGATCATGATGAATGACTTTTTTGATGATAAGCTGTAATCTATTGGCTAGGATTTTGTTGAGAATTTTTGCATCTATATTCATGAGTGAGATTGGTCTGAAATTCTCCTTTTTGTTTGGGTCTTTTCCTGGTTTTGGTATCAGGGCGATGTTTGCTTCATAAAATGTGTTGGGGAAGATTCCTTCTTCCTCAATTTTTTGGAATAATTTCTGCAGTACAGGAATAAGCTCTTCCTTGAAGGTTTGATAGAATTCTGGAGTGAAGCCATCTGGACCAGGGCATTTTTTGGTTGGAAGATTTTTTATTGTTTCTTTGATCTCAGTGCTTGCAATTGGTCTGTTCAGGAGCTCTATTTCTTCCTGGCTGAGTCTAGGGAGAGGGTGTGATTCCAAATATTGATCCATTTCCTTCACATTGTCAAATTTCTGGGCATAGAGTTTCTGGTAGTAGTCAGAGATGATCTCTTGTATCTCTGTGGGATCAGTTGTTATTTCCCCTTTATCATTTCTGATTGAGGTTACTAGAGATTTTACTTTTCTATTCCTCATTAATCTGGCCAATGGTTTCTCTATTTTATTTATTTTTTCAGAAAACCAACTCCTTGTTTCATTAATTTTCTGAATGATTCTTTTGTTTTCAATTTCATTGATCTCTGATTTGATTTTGGATATTTCTTTTCTTCTACTGAGTTTAGGCTTAGATTGTTCTTCTTTTTCCAATTCCATAAGATCTCTTGTGAGATTGTTGATGTGTTCTCTTTCTGTTTTTCGAATGCAGGCATCTAAAGCGATGAATTTTCCTCTCAAAACTGCTTTTGCAGTATCCCACAGTTTTGGTAGCTTGAGTCTTCATTGTTGTTATGCTCAAGGAAGTTAATGATTTCCTGTTTTATTTCTTCCTGCACCCATCTGTTATTCAACAGAAGATTGTTTAATTTCCACGCCTTTGGGTGGGGTCGAGCATTTTTGTTAGAGTTGAGTTCCACCTTTAGTGCCTTATGGTCTGAAAGATACAAGGTAAAATTTCAATTCTTTTGATTCTGTTGATATTTGTTTTGTGTCCCAGGATATGATCAATTTTGGAGAATGTTCCATGGGGTGATGAGAAGAATGTATACTCTTTATCTTTGGGATGGAGTGTTCTATATGCGTCTATCAAGCTCAGTTGTTCTAGGGTCTCATTTAAATCTCTTATATCCTTGTTTAATTTCTGTTTAGAGGATCTGTCCAGCTCTGTAAGAGGAGTGTTAAGGTCCCCTGTTATGATGGTATTATCAGATATCATATTGCTCAGACTGAGTAAGGTCTGTTTCAAGAATCTGGGAGCATTTAAATTGAGTGCATAGATATTTAGAATTGAAATGTCTTCTTGTTGTAGTTTTCCCTTGACCAATATAAAGTGACCATCTTTGTCTTTTTTGACTTTAGTTGCTTTAAATCCACATGTATCTGAAAATAAGATTGCAACTCCTCTTTTCTTCTGAATTGCATTTGCCTGAAAAATTGTCTTCCAACCCTTGACTCGGAGCTTTAATTTGTCTTTTGAAGCCAGGTGTGTTTCTTGCAGACAGCAAATGGATGACTTGTGTTTTTTAATCCAGTCAACCAATCTATGTCTCTTCAGTGGGGAATTCAAGCCATTAACATTTATTGAGATAATTGATAAGTCTGGTAGTATTCTATTCGTCTTATTTTGTGAGAGTCCATTGCTTAGTTTTATCTTTTGCATCAGTGTGGAGGTTAGGTTCTGTCCTTTAATTTCTGAGTTCTTACTTTGCTGCTGATCCATTGTGGTGGTCAGTGTGCAGAACAGGTTGAAGTATTTCCTGTAGAGCTGGTCTTGTTGTGGCGAATTTCCTCAATGTTTGTATGTCCATAAATGATTTGATTTCTCCATCAATTTTGAAGCTTAGCTTAGCAGGGTACAGAATTCTGGGCTGGAAATTGTTCTGTTTAAGTAGATTAAAGGTAGATGACCATTGTCTTCTTGCTTGGAAAGTTTCATTAGAGAAGTCTGCGGTCACTCTGATGGATTTTCCCCTGTAGGTCAACTGGCGCTTACTCCTGGCAGCTTGCAGAATCTTTTCTTTGGTCTTGACTTTGGACAGGTTCATCACAATGTGTCTTGGAGAAGCTCGTTAGAGTTGAGGCGACCTGGGGTCCGATAGCCCTCTGAAAGCAGTGTGTCAGACTCTTTGGTGATATTTGGGAAATTTTCTTTTATAATATTCTCTAGTATGGCTTCCATTCCTCTGGGGCATTCTTCTTCCCCTTCTGGAATTCCTATAACTCATATGTTGGAACGCTTCATAAAGTCCCATAATTCTGACAGGGAACGTTGTGCTTTCTCTCTCTTCTTTTCTGCCTCTTTTACTATCTGAGTTATCTCAAAAACTTTGTCTTCTACCTCTGAAATTCTTTCTTCTGCATGGTCTAACCTGTTGCTGATACTTTCCATTGCATCTTTAAGTTCCCTAATTGACTGTTTCAGTTCCTTCAGCTCTGCTATATCCTTTTTATATTCTTCATATCGTTCATCTCTTATTTGATTCTGTTTTTGAATTTCCTTTTGGTTATTTTCCACTTTATTAGCAGTTTCCTTCATTGTTTCCATCATTTCTTTCATTGTTTCCTACATGTGTATTCTAAATTCCCTTTCTGTCATTCCTAACATTTCGTTATAGGTGGAATCCTCTGCAGTAGCTACCTCATGTTCCCTCGGCGGGGTTGTTCTGGACTGGTTCTTCATGTTGCCTGGAGTTTTCTGCTGATTCTTCCTCATGAGTGATTTCTTTTATCTGTTTCCTTGCCCTAATTTTCCTTTCACTTCCTCTTGCTCTTTAAGTTCTCGTGCCTGTGGACTAAGGGTTACAGTACCAGAAGGGTGAGAAGGTTGAAGAGCAAAAAAGGGATGAAAGAAAGGAGGACCGAGTGATAAGAAAAAAAAAAAGAAAAATAGAGAAAGGAGAGGGGGTGGTTAAAAGGAATATTGACAAAAAGAAGAGAGGCACAGAAAGAGGGAGATGGAGCAATATAGGTGTACAGTAGGGTACTTTGATATAACCTTAAAAAAAAAAAGAACACCTTCTGAGGGTGCCCAGTTGGGTGGTTCCCTTGAGGTCAGCAGCTCTTTGCTAACCTGATCAGACACAGTACCCCACCTCCACCAAGTAGAGAGGAAAGACAAAAATGCTATAAATCAAACCAACACAAGCAAACTGAAAACTTTACGGGATAAAATTGGGTGGAAAACCAAATAATAGCTGTAGAAACCCTAAGAAAAATGAAGTTCTAATTATTGAAATAGGCAGCAATGGGAAATTATAATTAAACTAGAAGAATTGAGAAAGAAAAAGGATCTGTATGGAAAAGGTTGAACTTAAAAAACAAAACAACAATCTACAACATCAAAATAAACAACAAAAAAAGAACCAAACAAAAAAACAAAAAAACACAACCAAAAACAAAGCAGTATGTATATGTTATTGAATATTGTCTGGGGAACACGTGGTCTTCTGGGGTATGAGATGTTAATCACAGTTCTGATACGACTGGAGGCTGCTAGTTTCTCAAACCCCAGCAGGTAGACACCCTAAATCTCTCTTCAGCCCACTTAAAAGGCTTTTTGATCTTGTTCACTTGCTGAGCGGAAGCTTTCCCAGGGAAGTGCTTGTCGCTGGAATCACTGCTGAAGTGGCTATCCACTTACCCTGTGTGCCAAAACTGGTCTCCTTCTGTCCCCCGAAGTTTAGGGCTGCAAGGCGGCTCAGACCCCGCCCTTAGGCTACTTGGTCGCTGGGTTACCAGCTCCCACCCAATTCTAGCTCTGCGACCCTGAGGGCGGAGCTTGCCGGGGCAGATCGCTCACAATGGCTGCCTGTGACCCAGAGCCAAACACTATTAGCTCCATCTGGCTCAGCGGCTCAGACTGGGGCCCTAGACAAAGGCCAAAGTTCTCCGCACTCCCGCTCAGGCTCTCCCCAAGGCAGTTCAGCTGAGTGCCAAGTCCAAAGACACCAAAACAGTTCACAGGTAAGGCCTTTCTTGTTTGCAGTCTCGCTGCTACTGAACTTACAGTTGCAGGCGGGTTTGGACGGATTGAACATACGCGACCACTTGCCGGTTTTCCACTGTTTTAGTCCTCCTCTTGCGGTCCAGAAGTCTCTCGCTGACTCCCTGTATCCTCTCAGGCGTGATGATAGGCAGATCCCAGCAGCCAGAGATGCCTGGAGTCCTATCTTCCCAGACTCACAGTGCCCAGATGCAAGGAAGCTGTTACTCGGCTTCCATCTTGCTCCGCCCCCTGGCTGTACCATTTTTCATTCCCATTAGCAATGAATTAAAGTTCCTGTTGCTCCACATCTTTGCCAGCAATGGGTATTTTCAGTTTTTCAGTTCAGCCATTCTAATAAGGTGTATATCTTATTAGTGTTTTAATTTGTAATCCCATGGTCACATATAATATTAAACATCTTTTCATATGATTATTTTCCATCTGCGCATCTCCTTTGGTGAAGTGTCTGTTGATGTCTTTTATTCCTTTTTTAATCAGGCTGCTCATTGTCTTATTTTTGAGTTTTAAGAGTTCTTTGTATATTTTTGATAACAGTCTTTTACCAGACATGTCATTAACAAATATTTTCTTCCAGTGTGTGGCTTCTCTTCTCATTCTCTTGGCAGTCTCTTTTACAGAGCAGAAACTTTAATGAGTTTAAATAAGTCTTTCTGACTTACAGATTCTTTTGTTCATAGATCATGCCTTTGGTGTTCTCCATCAAAATGTCACTGCTATACCCAAGGCCATTTAGACTTTTACCCATATTTTCTTCTAGAGGTTTTATACCTTCATTTCACATTTCAGTCTCTGACTCATTCTAAGTTAGTTTTTGTGAAAGGTGTAAGGTCTGTGTTTTGGATTTCTTTTTGTGTGGATGTCAAGTTATTCCAGTACAGTACCATTATACCATTTGTCAAAAAGATATCTTTTCTTCATTTTACTGCCTTTGTTCTTTAATCAAAGATCAGTTGACCATATGTATATAAGTCTATTTCTGGGCTCTCTATTCTGCTTGTCCATTCTTGTCCCAATACCACACTGTTTTGATTACTGTAGCTTTAGTGCTGAAGTCAGGTAGTGTCAGTCATCAGAATTTGCTTTTATCTTTCGACATTGTGTTGGCTATTCTGAGTCTTTTGGCTTTCTATATAAACTTAAAAATCAATTGTCAATAGGGCGGCGTCTGTGGCTCAAAGAAGTAGGGTGCTGGCCCCATACACTGGAGGTGGTGGGTTCAAACCCGGCCCTGGCCAAAAACTGCAAAAAAAAAAAAAAAATCAATTGCCAATGTCCTCCAAAAATAACTTCCTGTGATTTTGATTAGCATTGTGTTCAATCTATCAATCAAGTTTGAAAGATATGACATCTTGACAATATTGAGTGTTCCTACCCATGAACACAGAATATGACTCCCCTTAAGTAGTTCTCCAATTTCTATCATCAGAGCCTTGGCTTTTTACTCAAATATATCTTGTACATATTTTGTTAGATGTATCATTTTGGAAAGTGCTAATGTAAATGGTAGTGTGTTTGTAACTTCAACTTTCAATTATTCATTTCTGATACTATATTTTTAGCTCTAAAATTTTCATTTAGTTCCTTTTCAGTTTACAGTACTTCACTGAAATTCTCTACCATTTCATCCATTTTGTCCATCTTTTCCTCTAAATCAGCAGTTCTCAACCTGTGGGTCATGACCCCTTTGTAACAATGAAAATGCATCCTGCATATCAGATATTTACATTATAATTCATAACAGTAGGAAAATTACAGTTATGAAGTAGCAACGGAAATAATTTTATGGTTGGGGGTCCCCACAACATGAGGAACTATATTAAAGGGTCATGGCATTAGGAGGTATTAGGAAGGTTGAGAACCACTGCTCTAAATCATTTAACGTATTTATAATATGTTTTTTAAGTTCTTGTCTGCCAAATCCAGTATTCTACGTTATCTGTTATCTGGTCTTCTACTGATTTTTTTCATTTAAAGGTCACATTTTTCTGCTTCTTCCATTATCTTATTCTTTGTGTGTCAGATATTGTATAAAATATCAATAGATTCTAAAGTAAACAATTTTCTAAGAGAGAGCTTGCCCTTTCCTCTGTCCTGCAGCAAGGATAAGGGCCTTAGTTACCTCATCTATTACAAATCTACCTGAGTGGGTACTGGGTTGCTACTTTATTTAGCTTCAGGTTATCTCCAGTTTCAAAATCTGAAGGAGGGATCAGGCGCCTTTCTCCAGTCAGATTTTGTGACCTGAACATCATGAAGGCACAAGACCATACTTAGCTTTGCAGCCCAGCCCCAGATTCCTAGGCCACTGCTTATTTAGAAAAGTTCCACCAGGAAAAACTGATACAAGTAGTTTATTTAGACTCACACAGACTTCAATATGTCAAGCTACCTAACATAAAGCTGTTATTACAAAAATTTTTCCCCTATAACAAGTTATTTCTATCTAAGAATGATAGCAGCCATTAATCTCTGTTTAACTAAAAAAGTATCTCTTTCCTCCTTACACTTATGTTAACAGATCTCCAGTGACTTTAAATACAAATATGACAAAACAAAAGAGACAAGTAGAATACAAAGACAAATATGATCTTCGAATTTATCCAGTATTTTCTCATTATAATGGCAGGGGAAAGGGTTTTCAGCAACCTTCTGTATCTAACCTGAAGTTCTGCTGCATATAAGTATACACAGCATTCATTCACACACATATGTATGTATACATACGCCCGTACATATATTCACTCACACATAAATATACACACACACGTATTCCCTCACACATATACAAATGTAATCTGAATGCTATGCTATTAGTTACATGTATGTTTATGATTGTTATATCTTCCTTACATTATTTTTCATTTTTTTTGATATGGAGTCTCACTATGTTGCCCTTGGTAGAGTGCTGTGGTGTCACAGCTCACAGCAACCTCAAACACTTGGGCTTCAGCAATTCTCCTGCTTCAGCCTCCCAAATAGCTGGGACTACAGGTGCCCGTCACAATGGCTGGCTATTTTTTTTGTTGCCATTGTCATTGTTGTTTAGTGGGCCCAGGCTGGGTTCGGACCTGCCAGCCTCGGTGCATGTGGCCGGCACTGTAACCACTGTGTTATGGGAGCCGAGCCCTTCCTTACATCATTTTTATTTATTTATTTATTTTTTTTCTTACATCGTTTTTAAAGTGCTCTTTTTTGTGGTAATACTAATCTCAAAGCCTACTTCAGTATTTTACTTTCAACCTTTTTCTGTCCATATACTTAAAGTGGTTTTTTAAAAGCAGCATATTGCTTGTTTTTTCCAGTGTGACAAGCTCTTATATTTGCTAGTCTTTTTATATTTCATGTAATTGCAAATATAGTTTACTGGCTTTTTAACTACACATTAACCTTGATATTGTAATATGTATCCTTATTAAAATACAATTTAAATTAGCAATTTCATTCCTCATTCATTAGTGCTACCCACAAATTCCAGTAGCACTTGAAACTCACTTTCAGTAGCGAATTTCTCATTCATTTCTATCTTGGTGAAGTGAAGTTGCTGTCCATTTCCCCAGGAAATCACAAAACCTTCAGGGAAGCATCTTTTAAAAAACTTTGTGTTCCCCACAGTATCTTTCACACAGTAGATGCTCAATAAAATGAGGGCTGAACAGGCCAGTTTACCCACAAAGAAAAACCCAAGTTCTATAATCAGAGGTTACCCTCACAGCCCCAGCTCACTTTGGCCCACAGTTCTATGCACACATAGGTAGAAAAGTAATGATTATAAGAGACCACTGGAAGCCAATTTTGAGGTCATATTTACTTAATATGTGCCTCATTTGTGCAGTTTTACATCTTTTTTTTCCCTAACAAGACCACATACACTCAGAAGCAGGGATGGGTACAGCTCCTTCTCAGATGCTCCCATAAACATGCAGCACCATGCTGGGGAAAGGGCAGAGTATCTCAGTAATTCTTGAATTCAAAGAAGGCTTTACCTCTGAAGTTGAAGATATTCAAACTTCAGGGCCTCTTCAAAAACACCTGTTATACATATAGAACACAGATATTTGTAATTCTATTTGAATTTGTATAATTCCACATATATAATTATAAATGCATCTCATATATGTATATCTTTTTTAATGAGAAGTATGACAAACAGGACCAGGTGCAGTAGCTTATGCCTATAATCCTAGCACTCAGGGAGGCCAAAGCAGGAAGATCTCTTGAGCTCAGGAGTTCAAGACTAGCCTGAGCAAGAATGAGACCTCGTCTCTATAAAACAGAAAGACTAGTTTGGCATTGTGGTGGGCACCTATAGTCCCAGCTATCCAGGAAGCTGAGGCAGGAAGATCACTTAAGCTCAGAAGTTTGAGGTTGCTATGAACTAGGCTGATACCACCACACTCTGTTTCAAAAAATAAAAATAGAATTGATCAGAATTTTGTGTGTTTTTTAAGCACAAACCCTTAGTGGTACTACAAACAGCAGGTTTGTAAAGTTGCATGCCTTTTGCATCCCACTCCCAGCAATAATAATTCTGAGCAACTTTTCTTAAAACTGAATTATCTTTCTGTTCTCTCTACAGAAAAAAAAAAAAACAACAAAATATAAAGAGGCAATCAAATAAAATCAGTAATACAGGAAATAATGTTTTATAGAAATACGTCAAGCAATGAACAAATATTTTTCCTGAATTTTCTGTGCTGTTAATCAGTGTGCAGTAAAGGCCTCAAGTTGTTCAAACCCTGCACATTCCAAAGAAAGGACTTGCTCTGGATGGGCTCCTCCATGATAACTTTGTTTTTTTTGCAGTTTTGGCCGGGGCTGGGTTTGTTTTTTTAATTAATTATTTATTATAAAAATTTTTTGTAATATTTGTACATTGTAATTTTTTTATTAAAGCATAGCTGTGTACATTAATGCGATCATGGAGCACCATACACTGGTTTTATAGACCACTTGACATATTTTCATCACACTGGTTAACATAGCCTTCCTGACATTTTCTTAGTTATTGTGTTAAGACATTTATATTTTACATTTAGTAAGTTTCACATGTACCCTTGTAAGATGCATCGTAGGTGTAATCCCACCAATCACCCTCCCTCCGCCCATCCTCCCCCCACCCACCCACCCCCCAAGCTGGGTTTGAACCCGCCACCTCCAGCATATGGGGCCGGTGCCCTACTCCTTTGAGCCACAGGCGCCGCCCTCCTCTATAACTTTTAGCTCTTCGAATATCCTGACAAGAGTTTTTATCTATACTTTAGTCCCTGAGCCATGCTGTATTGGTTTGACCTCTAGGAGCTGAAGACCAAGTAGTTAAGCTTGGTGACATTGATGCTGCCTGCCTACATGCCTGAGCGCCAGCCCCATAAAAATCCTGGACACCAGCCAAAAACTGCAAAAAAATATATAATAATTTTCAGAGACCTTGGGAACCTAACAAGAAATAAATACTACACATAATCTTTGAATAGCTGAATCCTTCGTATATTCCACAAAATAGGTGGGAATTCCTTGATGTCACCCTGGCCACACTTTCCTTGCCTGTGTTGTTGCTACTTGCCCTTCAGAGTAATATCTGCATTCCTTTGAAGATGTTCTGTAAGTCATATTTGTCAGTTATACAGAGTAGTCTTCCTTTTTCCCACATTCAGTGAAATCTCATTGAACAGTAATAATAGCAATATCTAACAACATCTGCACAGCACCTTATGGTTTGCAAAGAACGTTCACACATTCTCATGTGAGTTTTGCATAGTGAACTTGTTTTGAGATGTCTCTTGATGTCGGTGCTAAAAGTGTTAGAACCTTGAAATCACTAGAGTCATTGAATCTGCCATAGTATTGACTAGTGCACTGACTAGGGGAGGATTTAGATGTGCTGCATTTCAAGCCACCTGTAATTATCCAAATAGGGGGCTTGAGTTCTTCAGCCACTTGAATCAGATTTACTTTTGTAAATGATGTTTTTTTAACCGTTATCTGGGTGGATTTTGTATTTGTTATATCCTAGTCTGTAATTTGTATAAATTTACCATTCTGTTGTAATTAAAAAAAGTGTTCGTAAAAAAAAAAAAAAAAATCCTGGACACCAAAACTCAGGTGAGCGTCCCTGGTTGGTAGCACTTCACATATGTTGATATGTCATTGGTGAGAGAATTAAGTGCTGTCTGTGCAACTCCATGGAGAGGGGACAAGAAGAAGCTTGGTCCTGGTCTTTCCTTGCCTCATGCACCCTTCTCCTTTGCTTACTTCCATTTGGATCCTTTTGCCATAATAAACCATAACCATGAGCAAGACTTTTCTGAATTCCTGCTAGTGCTACTTGGAAGGCTGAAACAAGAGGATGGCTTGAGCCTGAGAGTTTGAGGTTGCTTGTGAGCTATGACACTTTACCCAGGGCACAGAGTAAGACTCCATTTCTAAATAAATAAAATTTCAAATTGCTGTGACTTTTTAATACTTTCATACCTCATCATCTATTCCTAATATTTTATTAAAGAAGGCCCCTAAAATTATATAATTTTCAAGCACCACAAAACCCAGACCTCCCCTTAGTTAAGCACACATTCCCTACATCTTGAGCCTTTTTTTTTAACCAGGTAGTGTTCTCACTTGGCATGAGTCTGCTGAACTGATCCACCAAAACGCCCTCTCTTTTGGTTCTCTGCCAAGATTTTGCCCTCACTGCACTCCAAGGCAGAGCAGTTCCTCCGTTCTCACTGCCCATAACACTTTACACAGAACTCTGTCTTAGCACTGTCACATTACAATGTAATTAGCTTGCACTGCAGATGCACAAGTCTCTGCCTCACCAGGCCAGGCAAGGACTGGCTCTTCATCTTGATGCCCTCAGAAGGAATGGAGGGGAGACAAAGGCCACATGGTAAACTAGAAAGAATTGGTGTTTATCACCAGACAGACCCTGAGTCTCCCACTTAGTAACTGTGAGATGTCAGGCAAGTATGTCTCTCAGAGCTTCAGATTCCTTGCTATGAAGTGAGTACCACTTGCCTTACAGGTTGTTTTCAGGACCAAGAAGCTATAGGTGAAGAGACCTACCCAGCAGTTGGGGGTAGAGACTAAGAACCCAGGATTGGGAATGAGGTGCCCTGAATTTGGATTTCATTTTCCTCACGAGCTCATCAGGGACTCTGGAGTTTGAGGCTGCTGTGAAATAGGTTGACACCTATTTAAAAAAAAAAAATAGAATTTTTCTAAAGTGTAATGGAGAAAACAGCACCTACCTCACAGGGACATTATGATGATTAAATGAACTAACCAGTGCTTGGCACATGGTAAGGAGTCAAAAAATATTAGCTATTATTAGATATTCAAGAAGGTTAATTCCTTTTTACTTTGTGGCATAAATCTGTCCATAGACTTAGACATTTGTTTTTGTTTGCTTTAAATAAATGTAATCTTTCTTTTATCTCTACCCCAGCCCCACCCAAAAGCAGCAGCAAATTCTGCTACAGGTACACAGAACTGCCCCCAACCCTATGCCCATACCCACAAGGTGCTGGGGCTAGGAAAGGTCCCAGGTACTGGTCATCAACTCTTGTGGCCACTCTGGGGTACAGATGCTGTTCAAAATCTACTACCCTCGCTGCCAGTAATGGAACACTGTTTTAGTCTGGGCAAGAAGAACCATCTCTCCCTCCCTCATTCTGCAAAATCTCCAGTGATATTCTCTCAAAGAACTTAGGGCAGGCAGTGGGTAGCTGTGGGTTTCTAACTTTAAAAGAACTCCCAGAGTCTGGCACCTGCTCCACAGATAGACTGGGGTTTGAGTGGGTAGAGGGTAACGAAAGGGGACAGAGCTTCAATGTGTATTTCTCCTGTTAGTTCTTTTTTTTTTTTCTTTACTCCAGAAGGCTTTTCACTGTGGCTAGGATTCTCTTGCATAGATGGGAGCCTCTGGAATAATTAACCCTCTCTACGGGCAGATGACTGAGCATTAGGGAACTGCAACTTCCTACAGCCTAACAGGTTCATTCCCCTACTCATTCTGAGTACTTACCAAAAGCACTCAACTTATCAGGCATTATGGCTTGTAACCCAGAAGCACCTTAGGATCCCCCAAGAGAGCTTTTAGAGTGCCTGAGCTTGGGTCCCCATCCTCCAGAAATTGACTTAATGGGACTGAGGTAGGGTCCAGTCAATTTTGTGCCAATTCCCTCACTGCGTTACAGTTTGTGAATATAGATGAAATGGGTGTACTTTGTATAAAGAAATGTTACACTGTCCCTTGGAGCCCACCAGCACCACCTCCCAAACCTTATATACTGTAGTATGGTTGTTGTTGTACTGGAGACAGCAGGCCCTGATGAGAAACACCTTGGGTTGAAAATCAATTTGGAGTCTTAATTATTTAACTTTTGGTGAACAGTGTGTGGCTTGGCTTCTCTTTGGAAGAAGAGGAAGGGGCAGAAGGAAACTTCTGTTCTATATTCTTCATGCAATTATGGGATATAGCTTTAGGGGGAGAAGTTATAAGAATTTTTTTTTTTGAAAAGGGTCTCATTCTATTGAGTAGACTAGAGTGCAGTGGCATCATCTTAGCTTACTGCAACCTCAAACTCCTGGGCTCAAGAGAGCCTCCTGGCTAATTTTTCTTTTGGAGATGAGATCTGGCTATGTAGCCCAGGCTGGTTTTTGCACTCCTATCTTTAAGGAATCCTTCTGCCTTGGCCTTCCAAAGTGCTGAGATTAGATGAGTGAGCCACTGTGCCCACTTAAAAAGACTTTTTACTATCCACAATAAAGTCAGTACCCTAATGCAGGCAGTTTTTTTTTTTTTAATATCTTTACTTCTTCAGAGTTTACAACACTTTCCTCTCCAAGTTCTAATGAGAACTTGGAAGAAAAAAAATTGGTGGGGGTAATGGCAGTTAATAAACCAATTAAAATGTAACTTAGTACTAGCTACAAAGTAAGTAAAAGCAAATAATTTGATGCTCTTGGTGTAATAATTTTATCAGCTTGCAATGTTTCACTGCCTTATTTTTCACCTTGGTTGCATTCATGGTCCCCCAAGGGGTGGGGGTGGGGTGTTGATATTTGGAATTAATCAGGGGCTTGGCTAATCAGAACCAGTTATTGTAGAGGATGCCAAGAGCCAGACAATCTCTGAGCAAGATAATTTTGCAGATGGGGTGCGGACCATCAGGCAATTTGTCCGCAGGTGCTACTTGCAGAGAAGGAGTCAGAGCCCATGGCGATCCTTAGGCACGCAGTCATTGTCTAATATCCCCCTCACCTGTCTTGTACTGTCTCAATAAAAGGCTACTGCAAAGGTTGCTTGGGGCTATCCTGCAATCAAGGTTAGCCAGCCTCCTTCAAGCTTGTATTTCTAATCCGCATCACGCCTGGCTCCTTCGTGTGGCGATGGAGACCAGGGCCATAGGGGCTGCGACAATAAACTGAAGTTTATTAATTAGATAATTTCTGATCCTTTCCATAAATTAAAAGGGAAGAAAATAGCACATATTGGGAGGCGGAGCAAGATGGCAGCCGAGTAACAGCTTCCTTGCATCTGGGCACCGTGAGTCTGGGGAGATAGGACTCCAGGCATCTCTGTCTGGTGGGATCTGCCTATCATCACGCCTGAGAGGATACAGGGAGTCAGCGAGAGACTTCTGGATCCCAAGAGGAGGACTAAAACAGTGGAAAACTGGCAAGTGGTCGCGTGTGTTCAATCCGTCTAAACCCGCCTGCAACTGTAAGTTCAGTAGCAGCGAGACTGCAAACCAGAAAGGCCTTACCTGTGAACTGTTTTGGTGTCTTTGGACTTGGCACTCAGCTGAACTGCCTTGGGGAGAGCCTGAGCGGGAGTGCGGAGAATTTTGGCCTTTGTCTAGGGCCCCAGTCTGAGCCGCTGAGCCAGACGGAGCTAATAGTGTTTGGCTCTGGGTCACAGGCAGCCATTGTGAGTGATCTGCCCTGGCAAGCTCCACCCTCAGGGTCACAGAGCTAGAATTGGGTGGGAGCTGGTAACCCAGAGACCAAGTAGCCTAAGGGCGGGGTCTGAGCCGCCTTGCAGCCCTAACCCTCGGGGGCAGAGGGAGACCAGTTTTGGCACACAGGGTAAGTGGATAGCCACTTCAGCAGTGATTCCAGCGACAAGCACTTCCCTGGGAAAGCTTCTGCTCAGTAAGTGAACAAAATCAAAGAGCCTTTTAAGTGGGCTGAAGAAAGATTTAGGGTGTCTACATGCTGGGGTTTGAGAAACTAGCAGCCTCCAGTCGTATCAGAACTGTGATTAACATCTCATACCCCAGAAGACCACGTGTTGCCCAGACAATATTCAATAACATATACATACTGCTTTGTTTTTGGTTGTGTTTTTTTTTTTTGGTTTGGTTGTTTTTTTTGTTTATTTTGATGTTGTTGATTGTTGTTTTGTTTTTTAAGTTCAACCTTTTCCATACAGATCCTTTATCTTTCTCAATTTTTCTACTTTAATTATAATTTCCCATTGCTGCCTATTTCAATAATTAGAACTTCATTTTTGTTACTGTTTCTACAGCTATTATTTGGTTTTTCCAGCCAATTTTATCCCGTAAAGTTTTCTGTTTGCTTGTTTTGGTTTGATTTACAGCATTTTTGTCTTTCCTCTCTACTTGGTAGAGTTGGGGTACTGTGTCTGATAAGGTTAGCAAAGAGCTGCTGACCTCAAGGGAACCACCCAACTAGGCACCCCCAGAAGGTGGGTTTTTTTTTAAGGTTGTATCAAAGTACCCTACTGTACACCTATATTGCTCTGTCTCCCTCTTTCTGTGCCTCTCTTCTTTCTGTCAATATTCCTTTTACCAACCCCCTCTCCTTTCTCTATTTTTCTTTTTTCTTTCTTATCACTCGGTCCTCCTTTTTTTCATCCCTTTTTTGCTCTTCAACCTTCTCACCCTTCGGGTCCTGTAACCCTTAGTCCACAGGCACGAGAACTTAAAGAGCAAGAGGAAGTGAAAGGAAAATTAGGGCAAGGAAACAGATAAAAGAAATCACTCATGAGGAAGAATCAGCAGAAAACTCCAGGCAACATGAAGAACCAGTCCAGAACAACCCCGCCGAGGGAACATGAGGTAGCTACTGCAGAGGATTCCACCTATAAAGAAATGTTAGGAATAACAGAAAGGGAATTTAGAATACACATGTTGGAAACAATGAAAGAAATGATGGAAATAATGAAGGAAACTGCTAATAAAGTGGAAAATAACCAAAAGGAAATTCAAAAACAGAATCAAATAAGAGATGAACGATATGAAGAATATAAAAAGGATATAGCAGAGCTGAAGGAACTGAAACAGTCAATTAGGGAACTTAAAGATGCAATGGAAAGTATCAGCAACAGGTTAGACCATGCAGAAGAAAGAATTTCAGAGGTAGAAGACAAAGTTTTTGAGATAACTCAGATAGTAAAAGAGGCAGAAAAGAAGAGAGAGAAAGTACAACGTTCCCTGACAGAATTATGGGACTTTATGAAGCGTTCCAACATACGAGTTATAGGAATTCCAGAAGGGGAAGAAGAATGCCCCAGAGGAATGGAAGCCATACTAGAGAATATTATAAAAGAAAATTTCCCAAATATCACCAAAGAGTCTGACACACTGCTTTCAGAGGGCTATCGGACCCCAGGTCCCCTCAAATCTAACCGAGCTTCTCCAAGACACACGGTGATGAACCTGTCCAAAGTCAAGACCAAAGAAAAGATTCTGCAAGCTGCCAGGAGTAAGCGCCAGTTGACCTACAGGGGCAAATCCATCAGAGTGACCGCAGACTTCTCTAATGAAACTTTCCAAGCAAGAGGACAATGGTCATCTACCTTTAATCTACTTAAACAGAACAATTTCCAGCCCAGAATTCTGTACCCTGCTAAGCTAAGCTTCAAAATTGATGGAGAAATCAAATCATTTACAGATATACAAACATTGAGGAAATTCGCCACAACAAGACCAGCTCTACAGGAAATACTTCAACCTGTTCTGCACACTGACCACCACAATGGATCAGCAGCAAAGCAAGAACTCAGAAATTAAAGGACAGAACCTAACTTCCACACTGATGCAAAAGATAAAACTAAGCAATGGACTCTCACAAAATAAGACGAATAGAATACAACCACACTTATCAATTATCTCAATAAATGTTAGTGGCTTGAATTCCCCACTGAAGAGACATAGATTGGTTGACTGGATTAAAAAACATAAGCCATCCATTTGCTGTCTGCAAGAAACACACCTGGCTTCAAAAGACAAATTAAAGCTCCGAGTCAAGGGTTGGAAGACAATTTTTCAGGCAAATGCAATTCAGAAGAAAAGAGGAGTTGCAATCTTATTTTCAGATACATGTGGATTTAAAGCAACTAAAGTCAAAAAAGACAATGATGGTCACTTTATATTGGTCAAGGGAAAACTACAACAAGAAGACATTTCAATTCTAAATATTTATGCACCCAATTTAAATGCTCCCAGTTTCTTGAAACAGACCTTACTCAGTCTGAGCAATATGATATCTGATAATACCATCATAACGGGGGACCTTAACACTCCTCTTACAGAGCTGGACAGATCCTCTAAACAGAAATTAAACAAGGATATAAGAGATTTAAATGAGACCCTAGAACAACTGTGCTTGATAGACGCATATAGAACACTCCATCCCAAAGATAAAGAATATACATTCTTCTCATCACCCCATGGAACATTCTCCAAAATTGATCATATCCTGGGACACAAAACAAATATCAACAGAATCAAAAGAATTGAAATTTTACCTTGTATCTTCTCAGACCATAAGGCACTAAAGGTGGAACTCAACTCTAACAAAAATGCTCGACCCCACCCAAAGGCATAGAAATTAAATAATCTTCTGTTGAATAACAGATGGGTGCAGGAAGAAATAAAACAGGAACTCATTAACTTCCTTGAGCATACTGCAAAACCTGTGGGATACTGCAAAAGCAGTTTTGAAAGGAAAATTCATCGCTTTAGATCCCTACATTCGAAAAACAGAAAGAGAGCACATCAACAATCTCACAAGAGATCTTATGGAATTGGAAAAAGAAGAACAATCTAAGCCTAAACTCAGTAGAAGAAAAGAAATATCCAAAATCAAATCAGAGGGAGGGGGAGACAAGATGGCGAACTGAAGCCAGCTTTCAACAAAGGCTCCCGTCCAGAAGGAGAGTTAAGGGACAGGAATTTAGTAAGTATCCTGGTGGACTTGAGCCTCACCAAGAGAGAAGGCTGAAGAACGCACATCAACACCGCTGAGGCAAGTTGTGATCACAAGGACGCAAACAAAAGGTACAAAATCCACCACCAAGCGGACGGGAGTCCCCCTCCCCCATGAGACCGGCTCTAGAGCCCCATAATTGAACAAGCGGGCAGAAATTAAAGGCCCTCCCACTACACTCCACGGGAGAGACCTTCTAAAAACTGGACCTACCTCCCCTACTGGGGTGCCGTGGCGTTCTCCTGCCGGACATAGGGCTGAATAAAACTTTGGGAATCCTTTGCCGGCAACCCTGAATCCCCGGCGCTCCCCTCCCGCCCACTGAGGTCTGGAGGCCTGTCCCCCAGGACTTCGGATCCTTGGGTGATTTCTCAAGGGGAGTGGACAGTCCCCTTGAGTGCGACTGGTCAGCATTGACTCTGAGGCGCGCCGAGTGAGGAGAGGGCACCGGGCTGAGGGGGAGTCACGCCTCGCGGCACTTCCCTGCGGTGCAGTGCACCAACCCTCCCCGGGCATACGGGGCCCAAGACTGAATCAGACTCTGGCCTCCCCGCTGAGAGCTGAGAACCCCTACTCTCACTCGGGGTCTGAGGGCCTATCCCCCAGGAGTTCGGCTCCTTGGGTGATTTCTCGAGGGGAGTGCACAGTGCCTGAGCTGCGTCAGGTCAGCGCTGACTCTGGGACACGTGAGCCAGGAGAGGGCACTCTGCTGAGGGGAAATCAAGCCTTGGCGGCACTTCCCTGCGGTGCAGTGCAGGAGCCCTCCCCGGACCGTAGTATTGCGTGAAACTGAATGAAACTCTAGCTTCCCCCCGCCCCACTCCCAATCGGGGTCTGGGGGCCCATCCCCCAAGAGTTCTGATTCTTGGGGGATCTCTTAAGGGGTGTGGACCCAGCACAAACTGCGGCCGCTCAGTGCTGACTCTGGGGCGTGGGACAGAGGAGAAAAGGGTCGCCTGAGTGCCCACACCAGAGCAGCAGTTCCCTGGAGGTAGATCAACAGCCGTTTTTTCTTTAACGGCAGAACGCTCACTTCTGGATATTCTGAGGCCACACCCCCTGTCTCCCTGGGCAACCAGAGGAGGCCACCGGTGACACGGCTCACAAACCCGGAAGCCTCCAGGGCGGGGCCGACCCAGAGAGGTGTTCAGACGCAATTCTCCACCAGCAAAGACGTTTGAACTCAAAACAGCCCGTCTCCTGTAGGCGACGACAAGAACAGAGACAGAACCTCACAAAGTTGTCTGTTCTGTTCTGTTCTGTTAGCAGCATGCATCAGGGACGGGGCTAAGCCTGAGTGAACACCACCTTCCCATCACCTGCATCAAACACTCAAAGATGTCAGGCCCCATCTCCTCCTGCTAGATAGCGGCAGTCTGCGGGGGCCTGGCAGACTTCCTTGCGATTCAGGCAGGTGCAAACCCCTGGAGTGTCTGTTCACTGCAGGCAACTGGGTTAGCCATCTGCAGAGATACCAGTGACTGGGTCCGACGGAGGGGCAAAGTGGGGAAGGAGACGTCAACCTTCCCAGACTGCTCTGTTTGCTGGGTGGCTCCTCCTGACTCCACGCTGCACTGGGGTGAGCCGTGTCAGAGGAGTCACCAGGCCCCTGTGATCCAGTTCCCAGAGACCTCTTGAACCCTTCCACCCGAGACAAGTGCCGATTGAGACAGTTGATTCGGACCTTTTGAACTGGGCTAATAGACTGAGGACTCTTCAGGCGGTGCCCTGGGTGTGCGATTGTAGGAAGGTTTGATTCTCCTTTTCCAACTGGGGCCAGAGGTGGGCAGGCGGGGTGACTTAATTGCTGATTTTTCCACACAGCTGAGACTTCAAGCCAGAGTAGAAGTTGCAATAGGATCGAACAGAAACCAGCTGAAAACAAGACAGAACCACTTTGCTCCACCACACCTGACAGGGCCCCAGTTTCTCAGGCCACAACACTGTACGGACCCTCGATAAAACCCCAGGGGAAAAACCAAAGGGAGTAAACCATGGGGCGGAATCAGCGGAAAAACTCTGGTAACATGAATAACCAGAATAGATCAACCCCCCCAAGAAAAGATACGGCAGATGTGATTGAAGATCCCAATCATAAACAACTGGCTGAGATGTCAGAAGTCGAATTCAGAATTTGGTTTGCAGACAAGATTAATAAAATGGAATTAGGAATTCGAGGAGAAATTCAAAAATTGTCTCAAGAATTTAACGAATTTAAAGACAAAACCACCAAAGACTTAGACACACTGAAACAAGAACTTACAGCCCTCAAAAATATGAAAAATACAGTAGAATCCCTCAGTAACAGAATGGAGCAAGCAGGAGAAAGGATTTCTGACATTGAAGATAAAGTCTTCGAACGCTCCCAATCTCTCAAAGAGGAAGAGAAATGGAGAGCAAAAACGGATCACTCACTCAGAGAGCTCTCAGATAATTCGAACAAAAACAACATAAGGGTTATAGGAATTTCGGAGACTGATGAAGTAGCTGCCAAGGACACAGAGGCCCTTCTACATGAAATTATGAAAGAAAATTTTCCAGACATGCCTAGAGAATCTGAAATTCAGATAGCAGACAGCTTCAGAACCCCAGCACGATTCAACCCCAATAAGCCATCTCCCAGACATATCATAATTAGCTTCACTAAAGTTAACATGAAAGAGAAGATTCTCAAAGCAGCCCGGCAAAAGAAAACTATAACGTACAAAGGTAAGAATATTAGAATAACTGCAGATCTCTCTGCTGAAACTTTTCAAGCAAGAAGAGGCTGGTCATCAACTTTTAATCTCCTAAAGCAAAAAAACTTTCAACCCAGGATCTTGTATCCAGCTAAACTGAGTTTCATCTATGATGGAGAAATTAAATACTTCAATGACATTCATATGTTGAAAAAATTTGCCATAAGTAAACCAGCTCTTCAGGATGTTCTCAGACCTATCCTCCACAATGACCAACCCAATCCTATACCACAAAAGTAAACTCACTCAGAATCTTCGGATCAAACTCCAACTTCCACACTGGCGGAAGGATTAAAAATGTCCACTGGACCTTTGAAAAACTCAATACCCAAAATTCCACCAGACTTATCAATACTCTCCATCAATGTGAATGGCTTAAACTGTCCTCTAAAGAGGCATAGGATAGCTGACTGGATACAAAAACTCAAGCCAGATATTTGTTGCATACAAGAGTCACATCTCAACTTAAAAGACAAATACAGACTCAGGGTGAAAGGATGGTCATCCATATTTCAGGCAAATGGTAATCAGAAAAAAGCAGGTGTTGCAATTTTATTTGCAGATACAGTAGGCTTTAAACCATCAAAAGTAAGGAAGGACAAGAATGGTCACTTCATATTTGTTAAGGGTAATACTCAATATGACGAGATCTCAATTATTAATATCTATGCACCCAACCAGAATGCACCTCAATTTATAAGAGAAACTCTAACAGACATGAGTAACTTGATTTCCTCCAGCTCCATAATCGTTGGAGATTTCAACACTCCCTTGGCAGTGTTGGATCGATCCTCCAGAAAGAAGCTGAGCAAAGAAATCTTAGATTTAAACCTAACCATCCAATATTTAGATTTAGCAGACATCTACAGAACATTTCATCCCAACAAAACTGAATACACATTCTTCTCATCAGCCCACGGAACTTACTCCAAAATTGATCACATTTTAGGTCACAAGTCTAACCTCAGTAAATTTAAAGGAATAGAAATTATTCCATGCATCTTCTCAGACCATCATGGAATAAAACTTGAATTGAGTAACAACAGGAATCTGCATACCCATACAAAAACATGGAAGTTAAATAACCTTATGCTGAATGATAGCTGGGTCAGAGATGAGATTAAGAAAGAAATCACCAATTTTTGGAACAAAATGACAATGAAGACACAAACTATCAGAACCTCTGGGACACTGCAAAGGCAGTTCTAAGATGGAAATTTATAGCACTGCAAGCCTTCCTCAAGAGAACGGAAAGAGAGGAAGTTAACAACTTAATGGGACATCTCACGCAACTGGAAAAGGAAGAACATTCCAACCCCAAACCCAGTAGAAGAAAAGAAATAACCAAAATTAGAGCAGAATTAAATGAAATTGAAAACAAAAGAATAATACAACAGATCAATAAATCACAAAGCTGGTTTTTTGAAAAGGTCAATAAAATAGATAAACCTCTGGCCAACCTAATCAGGAAAAAAAGAGTAAAATCTCTAATATCATCAATCAGAAACAACAAAGACGAAATAACCACAGACTCATCAGAAATCAAAAAAATCCTTAATGAATATTACAAGAAACTTTATTCTCAGAAATATGAAAATCTGAAGGAAATAGACCAATACTTGGAAGCACGCCACCTTCCAAGACTTAACCAGAATCAAGTGGAAATGTTGAACAGACCCATATCAAGTTCAGAAATAGCATCAACTATACAAAACCTCCCTAAAAAGAAAAGCCCGGGACCAGATGGTTTCACGTCAGAATTCTACCAAACCTTTAAAGAGGAATTAGTACCTATATTACTCAACCTGTTCCAAAATGTAGAAAAAGAAGGAAGACTACCCAACACGTTCTATGAAGCAAACATCACCCTGATCCCCAAACCAGGAAAAGACCCAACAAGAAAAGAAAATTATAGACCAATATCACTAATGAATATAGATGCAAAAATATTCAACAAGATCCTAACAAACAGAATCCAACAACACATCAAACAAATTATACATCATGACCAAGTTGGTTTTATCCCAGGGTCTCAAGGCTGGTTCAATATACGTAAATCTATAAATGTAATTCAGCACATAAACAAATTAAAAAACAAAGACCATATGATTCTCTCAATTGATGCAGAAAAAGCTTTTGATAATATCCAGCATCCCTTCATGATCAGAACACTTAAGAAAATTGGTCTAGAAGGGACTTTTCTTAAACTGATAGAGGCTATCTACAGCAAACCCACAGCCAATATCATATTGAATGGAGTTAAATTGGAATCATTTCCACTCAGATCAGGAACCAGACAAGGCTGCCCATTGTCTCCATTGCTTTTCAATATTGTAATGGAAGTTTTAGCCACCGCAATTAGGGAAGAAAAGGCGATCAAGGGTATCCATATAGGGTCAGAAGAGATCAAACTCTCGCTCTTCGCAGATGATATGATTGTGTATCTGGAAAACACTAGGGACTCTACTACAAAACTCCTAGAAGTGATCAAGGAATACAGCAGCGTCTCAGGTTACAAAATCAACATTCATAAATCGGTAGCCTTTCTATACACCAACAACAGTCAAATTGAAAAAGCAGTTAAGGACTCTATCCCATTCACAGTAGTGCCAAAGAAGATGAAATATTTGGGAATTTACCTAACAAAAGACGTGAAAGATCTCTATAAAGAGAACTATGAAACTCTAAGAAAAGAAATAGCTGGAAATGTTAACAAATGGAAAAACATACCATGCTCATGGCTAGGAAGAATCAACATTATCAAAATGTCCATACTACCCAAAGCAATATATAATTTCAACGCACTCCCTATTAAAGCTCCACTGTCATATTTTAAAGATCTTGAAAAAACATTACTTCGTTTTATGTGGAATCAGAAAAAACCTCGAATAGCCAAGACATTACTCAGAAATAAAAACAAAACAGGAGGAATCACACTACCAGACCTCAGACTTTACTACAAATCGATAGTGATCAAAACAGCATGGTATTGGCACAAAAACAGAGAAGTAGATATCTGGAACAGAATAGAGAACCAAGAGATGAATCCAGCTACTTACCGCTATTTGATTTTTGACAAGCCAATTAAAAACATTCAGTGGGGAAAAGATTCCCTATTTAACAAATGGTGCTGGGTGAACTGGCTGGCAACCTGCAGAAGACTGAAATTGGACCCACACCTTTCACCATTAACTAAGATAGACTCTCATTGGATTAAAGATTTAAACTTAAGACATGAAACTATAAAAATACTAGAGGAGAATGCAGGGAAAACCCTTGAAGAAATTGGTCTGGGTGAGTATTTCATGAGGAGAACCCCCCGGGCAATTGAAGCAGCTTCAAAAATACACTACTGGGACTTGATCAAACTAAAAAGCTTCTGCACAGCTAAGAACACAGTAAGCAGAGCAAGCAGACAGCCCTCAGAATGGGAGAAGATATTTGCAGGGTATAACTCTGACAAAGGTTTAATAACCAGAATCCACAGAGAACTCAAACCCATCAGCAAGAAAAAAACAAGGGATCCCATCGCAGGCTGGGCAAGGGATTTGAAGAGAAACTTCTCTGAAGAAGACAGGCGCACGGCCTTCAGACATATGAAAAAATGCTCATCATCTTTAATCATCAGAGAAATGCAAATCAAAACTACTTTGAGATATCATCTAACTCCAATGAGACTAGCCTATATCACAAAATCTCAAGACCAGAGATGTTGGCGTGGATGCGGAGAAAAGGGAACACTTCTGCACTGCTGGTGGGAATGCAAATTAATACATTCCTTTTGGAGGGATATATGGAGAACACTCAGAGATCTAAAAATAGATCTGCCATTCAATCCTGTAATTCCTCTGCTGGGCATATACCCAGAAGACCAAAAATCACAACATAACAAAGATATTTGTACCAGAATGTTTATTGCAGCCCAATTCATAATTGCTAAGTCATGGAAAAAGCCCAAGTGTCCATCGATCCACGAATGGATTAATAAATTGTGGTATATGTATACCATGGAATACTATGCAGCCTTAAAGAAAGATGGAGACTTTACCTCTTTCATGTTTACATGGATGGAGCTGGAACATATTCTTCTTAGTAAAGTATCCCAAGAATGGAAGAAAAAATATCCAATGTACACAGCCCTACTATGAAACTAATTTGGGACTCTCACATGAAAGCTATAACCCAGCTACAACTTAACAATAGGGGGAAGTGGGAAAGGGGGGGGTGGGTAGAGGGAGGGGAATCAGTGGGATCACACCTGTGGTGCATATTACAGGGGTATTTGCGAAACTTGGTAAATGTAGAATATAAATGTTTTGGCACAGTAACTGAGATAACGCCGGAAAGGCTATGTTAACCACTGGGATAAAAATGTGTCAAATGGTTTATGAAGTGAGTGTATGATGCCCCATAATCATATCATTGTATACACTTATGATTTAATAAAAAAATTAAAAAAAAAAAAAAAATAAAAAAAAAAAAATAGATCTGCCATTCAATCCTGTAATTCCTCTGCTGGGCATACACCCAGAAGACCAAAAATCACATCATAACAAAGATATGTGTAGCAGAATGTTTATTGCAGCCCAATTCATAATAGCTAAGTCATGGAAAAAGCCCAAGTGTCCATCGATCCACGAATGGATTATTAAATTGTGGTATATGTATACCATGGAATACTATGCAGCCTTAAAGAAAGATGGAGACTTTACCTCTTTCATGTTTACATGGATGGAGCTGGAACATATTCTTCTTAGTAAAGTATCCCAAGAATGGAAGAAAAAATACCCAATGTACACAGTCCTACTATGAAACTAATTTGGGACTCTCACATGAAAGCTATAACCCAGCTACAACTTAACAATAGGGAGAAGTGGGAAAGAGGGGGGGTGGGTAGAGGGAGGTGAATCGGTGGGATCACACCTGTGGTGCATATTATAGGGGTATTTGCGAAACTTGGTAAATGTAGAATGTAAATGTTTTGGCACAGTAACTGAGATAACGCCGGAAAGGCTATGTTAACCACTGTGATAAAAATGTGTCAAATGGTTTATGAAGTGAGTGTATGATGCCCCATAATCATATCATTGTATACAGTTATGATTTAATAAAAAAATTAAAAAAAAATAAAAAAAAAAACAAAATCAAATCAGAGATCAATGAAATTGAAAACAAAAGAATCATTCAGAAAATTAATGAAACAAGGAGTTGGTTTTTTGAAAAAATAAATAAAATAGAGAAACCATTGGCCAGACTAACAAGGAATAGAAAAGTAAAATCTCTAGTAACCTCCATAAGAAACGATAAAGAGGAAATAACAACTGATCCCACAGAGATACAAGAGATCATCTCTGAATACTACCAGAAACTCTATGCCCAGAAATTTCACAATGTGAAAGAAATGGATCAACATTTGGAATCACACCCTCTCCCTAGACTCAGCCAGGAAGAAATAGAGCTCCTGAACAGACCAATTGCAAGCACTGAGATCAAAGAAACAATAAAAAATCTTCCAACCAAAAAATGCCCTGGTCCAGATGGCTTCACTCCAGAATTCTATCAAACCTTCAAGGAAGAGCTTATTCCTGTACTGCAGAAATGATTCCAAAAAATTGAGGAAGAAGGAATCTTCCCCAACACATTCTATGAAGCAAACATCGCCCTGATAGCAAAACCAGGAAAAGACCCAAACAAAAAGGAGAATTTCAGACCAATCTCACTCATGAATATAGATGCAAAAATTCTCAACAAAATCCTAGCCAATAGATTACAGCTTATCATCAAAAAAGTCATACATCATCATCAAGTAGGCTTCATCCCAGGGATGCAAGGCTGGTTTAACATACGCAAGTCTATAAACGTTATCCACCATATTACCAGAGGTAAAAATAAAGATCACATGATCCTCTCCATAGATGCAGAAAAAGCATTTGATAAAATCCAGCATCCTTTTCTAATTAGAACACTGAAGAGTATAGGCATAGGTGGCACATTTCTTAAACTCATGGAAGCTATCTATGACAAACCCACAGCCAATATTTTACTGAATGGAGTAAAACTGAAAGCTTTTCCTCTTAGAACTGGAACCAGACAAGGTTGTCCTCTGTCACCTTTACTATTCAACGTAGTGCTGGAAGTTCTGGCCAATACAATTAGGCAAGACAAGGAAATAAAGGAAATCCAAATGGGAGCAGAGGAGGTCAAACTCTCCCTCTTTGCTGACGACATGATCTTATACTTAGAGAACCCCAAAGACTCAACCACAAGACTCCTAGAAGTCATCAAAAACTACAGTAATGTTTCAGGATATAAAACCAATGTCCACAAGTCAGTAGCCTTTGTGTACACCAATAACAGTCAAGATGAGAAGCTAATTAAGGACACAACTCCCTTCACCATAGTTTCAAAGAAAATGAAATACCTAGGAGTATACCTAACGAAGGAGGTGAAGGACCTCTATAAAGAAAACTATGAAATCCTCAGAAAGGAAATAGCAGAGGATATTAACAAATGGAAGAACATACCATGCTCATGGATGGGAAGAATCAACATTGTTAAAATGTCTATACTTCCCAAAGCAATCTACCTATTCAATGCCATTCCTATCAAAATACCAACATCGTACTTTCAAGATTTGGAAAAAATGAATCTGTGTTTTGTATGGAACCAGAAAAAACCCCGTATAGCTAAGGCAGTTCTCTGTAACAAAAATAAAGCTGGGGGCATCAGCATACCAGATTTTAGTCTGTACTACAAAGCCATAGTGCTCAAGACAGCATGGTACTGGCACAAAAACAGAGACATAGACACTTGGAATCGAATTGAAAACCAAGAAATGAAACTAACATCTTACAACCACCTAATCTGTGATAAACCAAACAAGAACATACCTTGGGGGAAAAGACTCCCTATTCAATAAATGGTGTTGGGAGAACTGGATGTCTACATGTAAAAGACTGAAACTGGAACCACACCTTTCCCCACTCACAAAAATTGATTCAAGATGGATAAAGGACTTAAACTTAAGGCATGAAACAATAAAAATCCTCCAAGAAAGCATAGGAAAAACACTGGAAGATATTGGCCTGGGGAAAGACTTCATGAAGAAGACTGCCATGGCAATTGCAGCATCAACAAAAATAAACAAATGGGACTTCATTAAACTGAAAAGCTTCTGTACAGCTAAGGAGACAATAACCAAAGCAAAGAGACAACCGACACAATGGGAAAGGATATTTGCATATTTTCCATCAGACAAAAGCTTGATAACTAGGATCTATAGAGAACTCAAATTAATCCACATGAAAAAAGCCAACAATCCCATATATCAATGGGCAATAGACATGAATAGAACTTTCTCTAAAGACGACAGACGAATGGCTAGCAAACACATGAAAAAATGTTCATCATCTCTATATATTAGAGAAATGCAAATCAAAACAACCGTGAGATATCATCTAACCCCAGTGAGAATGGCCCACATCACAAAATCTCAAAACTGCAGATGCTGGCGTGGATGTGGAGAGAAGGGAACACTTTTACACTGCTGGTGGGACAAAAACTAGTACAACCTTTCTGGAAGGAACTATGGAGAAACCTCAAAGCACTCAAGCTAGACCTCCCATTTGATCCTGCAATCCCATTACTGGGCATCTACCCAGAAGGAAAGAAATCCTTTTATCATAAGGACACTTGTACTAGAGTGTTTATTGCAGCTCAATTTACAATCGCCAAAATGTGGAAACAGCCTAAATGCCCACCAACCCAGGAATGGATTAACAAGCTGTGGTATATGTATACCATGGAATACTATTCAGCCATTAAAAAAAATGGAGACTACATCCTTCGTATTAACATGGATGGATATGGAAGACATTATTCTTAGTAAAGCATGACAAGAATGGAGAAGCATGAATCCTATGTACTCAATTTTGATATGAGGACAATTAATGACAATTATGGTTATGGGGGGGGAAACAGAAAGAGGGAAGGAGGGAGGTGGGTGGAGCCTTGGTGTGTGTTACACTTTATGGGGGCAAGACATGATTACAAGAGGGACTTTACCTAACAATTGCAATCAGTGTAACCTGGCTTATTGTACCCTCAATGAATCCCCAACAATAATAAAAAAAAAAGAAAATAGCACATATTGAGTAGTTAGAATTGCTCTGGAAATCTTCCATGTATTTTAATACTCAAAACTGTCAAACCCAAAAGGAAAGTACTCTGAGTAACCTCAGTTTATATAATAGAAAACTGGACTATAGAATAATTAGGTAGTTGCCAAAATCATGGAAGTAGCGAGATGATGGCAGAATTCGAACCCAAGCAGTTTGGCCACAGAGTTCACACTTTTAACCATTACCATACTATACGCTAGACCAGTGTTTTTCAGCCTTATTTTGTTTTTAATCTCTTGGCACACTTGACCCTATAGTTAAACTTCCACAGCACACTTAAATTATGTGGCTAAAAAAAAAAAAAAAAAAAAAGAGAATAAAAAAGGGTGGCACCTGTGGCTCAAAGGAGTAGGGCACCAGCCCCATATACCAGAGGTGGTCGGTTCAAACCCAGCCCTGGCCAAAAACTGCAAAAAAAAAAAAAAAAAAGAAAGAAAGAAAGAAAAAAGAGTATAAAAAAGAATATACTTAGTTAAACCAGGCACAGTGGTTCACGCCTGTAATCTCAGCACTTGGGAGGCTGAGGCGGGTAGATTGCCTCAGCTCAGGAGTTTTAGAACAAGCCTGAGCAATAGTGAGACCTCCGTCTCTAAAAAATAGCCAGGCGTTGTGGTGGGCACCTGTAGTCCCAGCCACCTGGGAGGCTGAGGCAAGAGAACTGTGCAAACCCAAGAGTTTGAGGTTGCTGTGAGTTAAGATGCCATGTCACTCTACCGAGGGTGACAAAGTGAGACTCTGACTCAAAATATATATATATGTACTTAACTGTGCTTTGAACTTCTTTTGAAAATAATTAATGATCATTAAAAATTTCGAGGCACACCTAAGATCCTCTCATGGCACATAGGTTGAAAATCACTGTGCCAGACTCGGCTCAAAACACTTTAATTTCAATTCTGAGATGGAGGGAACATCTAGTTCAGTTTCCATTCTATTCTTCCAGCAATATTGTCCCAAACCACAGGACACTTGCCTTTCTTTATGATTCTGTCAGTGTCAAAGGAGAATATAGTCCTCCACCTGGAGCACATTAACTGATTCTGTTTCAGTGTACTCCAAACAGTTGGAAGCATTTCATGTATTAATCCAACAAGAAATAGTGAAGGAGGCAAGGTCCCTCCTTGCCAACAAAGAGGTTCACCACCTAGAGAGTGAGAGAGATTACAAGTAGAGTTGTCCGTCTAGTGTGGCAGGATAACTACGACAGTGGAGGGAAGCACAGAGCCGGGAGAGCTCCTAAGAGAGGGAAGGACTCAGACCTGGGAAGAGCAGGATTGATGGGAAGGTGGCTCTCAATCTTGGCTGAATTATCAGAAACATTTGGGGGAATTTTAAAAGGCTGCCAAGCCCAGGCCACAGACCAATTAGAATTTCTTTACTTTTTTTCCCCCAGTAACAGAAAAGCATCCTCTTTATCATCTGTATACTTTAGTAAGTTGAAAATCAGTGTCTTCAAGCTATTTTTTTACAGAAAGGAAAAACAACATATTTAATATTAACTATGCATAGAAGAAACTATAAGCAAATAGAAAAAGTATACTAAATTAGGACCAGGACCAGAGTTGTTACTTGTTAACATTGGCAATGGGATAATATATACTAAGCTAAAAAATGGAATTCAGAAATGAAACATCGTTAATGAGTATATTATTCTCCCCCAACCTCCCGCCCCGACTCTGAAGCATGATGCCAAGATTTATTTTTAAAATCTTCATTTCTAATTGTGGGAGATAAGGGGAACTATATGTCTTTTGGGAGAGATACATTTTCCTGAAGCACTCACTAGCCTTATCTAGGACCTGACCACTATCCTGGAAAGTGATACAGGGGTAAATAGTGTAAAGAGCCAGAGAATAAGGTACAAAGTAAAACCAAGAAACACAATGGGCACATTTTTCAAGGCCATCACGCCTGATGGGTACTGGATGCTCCAGTCCATCCTTCAGTAGTATGTATAAATCAGACCTTGAAGATGGTCTATCTGGAAGTGGCCCATGCTTCACTCTCATTGGCTAAGCCCATCTGCCTCTTGATGGTACAGAGTCTGCAGGACTGGTAGCTGGAAACCAGGAAGACTCTCTAGTGTGGTTCTGCAGTCCCTCTGACCTGTAAGATAGGCTGTGAGTTGAAGCTGGTGAAGGGGTTTCAGTGTAAGCGTCTCTGGGAGTGTTCCTTCCCTGCAGGCTTCTGTCTCCTTGTCCCAAGTTACTGAAACCCATCATTCTATAAGGAATTGACTCCACTGGGGAGGACTGACTGACCACTTGGCTGCTACACTGAGAACTGGATCATGGGGTGACTGTGATGCAGAAATAATGCCCACTGGTTGAGGTACCAACTTGGAGATCATGGAGATCACTTTAGGATGGCTAGAAATTTCTTCAGTTCTCCATTTTCCTTCCTTAAGACTGACAACTCTTTTTTCTGGCTGATCAGTGTTTGCTATGTCTCCTGCAAGGCTGTTTCTAACTTTGTAATTCTGTTTATAAAAGGCAATAAGGAGATCTGCTTTTTTCTTCTGGAAACTCCACACCTGCCACGGAAAAACAGGTCTTTGATATATACTTCCATAATTCCTTTCCCCTCACTTCTGGCAACAAAGGGAAATCCACCGATCTATACTTTATTACTAATTTTCTTCTGGAATATCTGGCCTAACTAATAACTTCCCCCGGGGGGAGGAGACAAGATGGCTGACTGAAGCCAGCTTTCCACAGAGGCTCCCATCCAGAAGGAGAGTTAAAGGATAAAAATTCAGCAAGTAACCTGGTGGATTTGAGCTGCACTAAGACAGAAGGTTGTAGAATGCACGTCAACCCCGCTGAGGCGAGCTGCGACCACAAGGATACAAACAAAAGGTACAAAATCCATCACCAAGCGGACAGGAGTCCCCTCCCCCATGGGAACGGCCCAGAGTGCCCCACAAACAACCGGTCAGAGTTCAAAGGTCCTCCCACTACACTCCACGGGAGAGACCCCCTAAAAACTGGACCTACCTCCCCTACTAGGGTGCCACGGTGTCCTCCTGCCAGGCATAAAACTGTATAAACTGTATATAGTCTCTACCTGGAATTCTGAGATCCCAGCACTCCCCTTCGCTCACACTGGGGTCTGGAGGCCAGTCCTGGTCGGTCGGCGGAGACGGGACTGCACCCAGGACTGCACCAGAGTGGCAGTTCCCTGAGGCACAGTGCGACAGCAGTCTTTTGGTGACAATACGGCCAGGCATAAAACTGTGTAAAGCTCTGTGTGTTCTCTGCCCGCAACCCCAGGCTCCCAGTGCTCCCCACACTCCCCTCTGCTGTCGCTCCAAAGTCTGGAGGCGTGTCCCCCAGGGATATGGACTCTTGGGCAACTGTTTGAGGGGTGTAGACAGTGCTGGGCTGCAGCCTGTCGGTGCAGACTCTGGGGTACGGGAGCAGAGAGAGGACGGTGGCCAGAGGGGAGCTACACGGGAGCAGCCGTTGCTTGAGCCATAAAGCAGCGGCCCTCTTTTGCTAGCAATACGGCTCACTACCAAATATTCTGAAGCCACACCCCCTGTCTCCCTGGGCAACCAGAGACTCTGAGTTTGCCTAAGGCAACTCCAGCTTGCAAACCAGGGAAACCACCAGGGTGGGGCTGACCCAGAGGTCCCCTTTACTAAACCTAAGACGCACCTGGCCCTCAGGGGATCGTCAGCCTATAGACAATACAGGAGCAAAGACAAGCTGATTTGGAGCTCAATTCAGCTTCTCTTCTGCAGGGGAACTGCAGAGTTGTTCTGTTCTGTTCTGTCAGTAACATTAATGAGGGGCAAGACTGGACCTGAGTGAAAACCCCTCAACCTTCATCAACTGCCCGAGGTTGTCAGGCCTCACCTCCTCCTGCTGGAGAGAGGCAGAGCGCAGCAGCCTGGTAGACTTCCTTGTGATTCAGGCAGGTACAAACTCTTGGAGTACCGATTCACTACAGGCAACTGGGTCAGCCAACTGCAGGGCTATCAGTGACTGGATGTGAAGTGGTGCAAGGTGGGGAAGGAGGCAGCAACCTTCCCAGACTGATTTATTGGCTGGGTGGCTTCTCCTGACTCCACGCAGCACTGGAGCAAGCCACACCAGAGTAGTCACCAGACCCCTGTGATCCAGTTCCCAGAGACCTCTTAAACTCTCTCACGCGAGACAGGTGCAGACTGAGACAATTGATTTGGACCATTTTGAACTGAACCAATCGCCTGAGGACAAATCAGGTGGTGCCCTGGGTGCACGGTGAAGGTTTGATTTTTATTCTCCAATTGTTTGCTGGTGGGGGGCGGGGTGACTTAATTGCTGATATTTCTCCACAGCTGAGAGTTCAATCCAAAGTATCTGTTTCACTAGGGTGGAACAGAAACCAGCTGAAAACAAAACAGAACCACTTAGCCCCACCACACCAGACAGGGCCCCAGTTTCTCAGGCCACAACACTGTACAGGCCCTCAACAAAGCTCCAGGGGAAAAAATCAGAGGGAATAAAACAACCATGGGGTGGAATCAGCGGAAAAACTCTGGTAACATGAATAACCAGAATAGATCAACCCCCCCAAGGAAAGATATGGCAGATGCAATTGAAGAGCCCATTCATAAACAACTGGCTGAGATGTCAGAAGTCGAATTCAGAATTTGGATTGCAGACAAGATTAACAAAGTGGAATTAGGAATTCGAGGAGAAATTCAAAAGCTGTCTCAAGAATTTAATGAATTTAAAGACAAACCACCAAAGATTTAGACACACTGAAGCACGAATTTGCAGCCCTCAAAGATATGAAAAATACAGTAGAATCCCTCAGCAAAAGAATGGAGCAAGCTGAAGAAAGGATTTCTGACATCAAAGATAAAACCTTTGAACGCTCCCAAACTCTCAAAGAGGAAGAGAAATGGAGAGCAAAAACGGATCACTCTCTCCGAGAGCTCTGGGATAATTCAAAGAAGGCGAATATCCGAATCATAGGGGTTCCAGAAACAGATGAAGAGGCCTCACTGGGCACAGAGGCCCTTCTGCATGAAATTATGAAAGAGAATTTTCCAGACATGCCTAGAGATTCTGAAATTCGGATAGCAGACAGCTTCAGAACCCCAGCACGACTCAACCCCAATAAGACATCCCTCAGACATATCATAATTAACTTCACTAAAGTTAATATGAAGGAGACAACAATGAAGACATGAACTATCAGAACCTCTGGGACACCACAAAGGCAGTTCTAAGAGGGAAATTTATAGCACTGCACCCTTCCTCAAGAGAACGGAAAGAGAGGAAGTTAACAACTTAATGGGACATCTCAAGCAACTGGAAAAGGAAGAAATGTTGAACAAGCCCATATCAATTTCAGAAATAGCATCAACCATACAAAACCTCCCTAAAAAAAAAAAGCCCGGGACCAGATGGTTTCACGTCTGAATTCTACCAAACCTTTAAAGAGGAATTAGTACCCATATTACTCAACCTGTTCCAAAAGGTAGAAAAAGAAGGAAGACTTCCCAACACGTTCTATGAAGCAAACATCACCCTGATCCCCAAACCAGGAAAAGATCCAACAAGAAAAGAAAATTATAGACCAATATCACTAATGAATATAGATGCAAAAATATTCAACAAGATCCTAACAAACAGAATCCAGCAAAACATGAAACAAATTATACATCATGACCAAGTCGGTTTCATCCCAGGATCTCAAGGCTGGTTCAATATACGTAAATCTATAAATGTGATCCAGTACATAAATTGGAATCATTTCCACTCAGATCAAGAACCAGACAAGGCTGCCCATTGTCTCCATTGCTTTTTAACATTGTAATGGAAGTTTTAGCCACTGCAATTAGGGAAGAAAAGGCGATCAAGGGTATCCATATAGGGTCAGAAGAGATCAAACTTTCGCTCTTCGCAGATGATATGATAGTATATCTGGAAACACTAGGGACTCTACTACAAAACTTTTAGAAGTGATCAAGGAATACAGCAGCGTCTCAGGTTACAAAATCAACATTCATAAATCGGTAGCCTTTATATATATCAACAACAGTCAAGTTGAAAAAACAGTTAAGGACTCTATCCCATTCACAGTAGTGCCAAAGAAGATGAAATACTTGGGAATTTATCTAACAAAGGACGTGAAAGATCTCTATAAAGAGAACTATGAAACTCTAAGAAAAGAAATAGCTGAAAATATTAACAAATGGAAAAACATACCATGCTCATGGCTGGGAAGAATCAATATTGTTAAATGTCTATACTACCCAAAGCAATATATAATTTCAATGCAATCCCTATTAAAGCTCCACTGTCATACTTTAAAGATCTTGAAAAAACAATACTTCATTTTATATGGAATCAGAAAAAACCTCGAATAGCCAAGACATTACTCAGAAATAAAAACAAAGCAGGAGGAATTGCGCTAGCAGACCTCAGACTATACTACAAATCAATAGTGATCAAAACAGCATAGTATTGGCACAAAAACAGAGAAGTAGATGTCTGGAACAGAATAGAGAACCAAGAGATGAATCCAGCTACTTACCGTTATTTAATCTTTGACAAGCCAATTAAAAACATTCAGTGGGGAAAAGATTCCCTATTTAACAAATGGTGCTGGGTGAACTGGCTGGCAACCTGTAGAAGACTGAAACTGGACCCACACCTTTCACCATTAACTAAGATAGACTCTCACTGGATCAAAGATTTGAATTTAAGACATGAAAGTATAAAAATACTAGAAGAGAGTGTAGGGAAAACCCTTGAAGAAATCGGGCTGGGCGAGTATTTTATGAGGAGGACCCCCTGGGCAATTGAAGCAGCTTCAAAAATATATTACTGGGACTTGATCAAACTAAAAAGCTTCTGCACAGCCAAGAACACAGTAAGTAAAGCAAGCAAACAGCCCTCAGAATGGGAGAAGATATTGCAGGTTATGTCTCCGACAAAGGTTTAATAACCAGAATCCACAGAGAACTCAAACGCATTAGCAAGAATAGAACAAAGGATCCCACGGCAGGCTGGGCAAGGGATTTGAAGAGAAACTTCTCTGAAGAAGACAGGCACGTGGCCTTCAGACATATGAAAAAATGCTCAACATCTTTAATCATCAGAGAAATGCAAATCAAAACTACTTTGAGATACCGTCTAACTCCAGTGAGACTAGCCTATATCACAAAATCCCAAGACCAGAGATGTTGGCATGTATGTGGAGAAAAGGGAACACTTTTGCACTGCTGGTGGGAATGCAAATTAATACATTCCTTTTGGAAAGAGATATGGAGAACACTTAGAGATCTAAAAATAGATCTGCCATTCAATCCTGTAATTCCTCTACTAGGCATATACCCAGAAGACCAAAAAGCACATCATAACAAAGATATTTGTACCAGAATGTTTATTGCAGCTCAATTCATAATTGCTAAGTCATGGAAGAAGCCCAAGTGCCCATCGATCCATGAATGGATTAATAAATTGTGGTACATGTACACCATGGAATATTATGCAGCCTTAAAGAAAGATGGAGACTTTACCTCTTTCATGCTTACAAGGATGGAGCTGGAACATATTTTGCTTAGTAAAGTATCTCAAGAATGGAAGAAAAAGTACCCAATGTACTCAGACCTACTATGAAACTAATTTAGGGTTTGCACATGAAAGCTATAACCCAGTTACAACCTAAGAATAGGGGGAAGGGGGAAAGGGAGGGGAGGGAGGGGGGAGGTGGGTAGAGGGAAAGGGATTGGTGGGATTACACCAGCGGTGCATCTTACAAGGGTATATGTGAAACTTGGTAAATGGTCTGTAAAGCAAGTGAATGATGCCCCATGATCGTATCAATCTACATAGCTATGATTTAATAAAAAAAAAATAAAAAAATAAAAAAAACATAAATTCCCTTAAAGCTACAAAATATAATAGAGGAGCAAAACCTAATAAAATTTTTGCCAATTTGAAAAAAAAAAAAATAACTTGCCCCAAACTACAGAGCTCAGCTTTAGGGAAAGATGAAGCTTTTCATTTCTAGGACACTGGATGTGTCAAATATCAAATATCATCTTTCATCCTGAGCAAGAAGACTGATATTGAAGGAATCTGTTTCTCAAGCTTAAAATTGATTCTAAGCAGTCTACTATTAACTTGGATTCTGCTTCTATATTTGTAGCTATTACAGAGCACTGGTGACCAATTTACTTTCCAAAAAAACACACAGGGTCACTTGTAGTCTGTATGCTGCTACAATAAAGGGCAAAAGGGCATAGAAAGAAATGACCTATTCCTGAATTTTATTTCTGTGCATGGACACATAATTTTATCTTTTGCCTCACTTTATCATTTGCTTTACTAGTGTGCCCATCATGGGATTACTGAATCATACCAAAAGTTAATATTTAGAAAGAATTTTAGCTTTGTCAGGTTCTACATTTGAGTACACAGCAGTATTTATGTCTCATCTGCTTCTTCCCTGCTCAAGCTATAAACTAAGCTTTTCTCTAGGGTCCTTCTCTAGATTTTGATATTATTCTCATAAACTTTTTTTCTCACCTAATTTGCAAATTGCTTTAGCTACCTCACTACAAAATTGTGCTTAAAAGTTTATAGTCTCTAGCTTCCTTGCAACTGGGAGTGGTAAGTCTGGGGAGACAAGACTCCAGTCATCTCTGGCTAGTGGGATCTGCCCAGAAACATTCCTTTGAGGACAAGGAGTCAGCAGGAGAATTATGGACCCCAAGAGGAGGACATAGCATTGGAAAACTGGCAAGTGTTTGCATGTGTCTAATCCTGCTGCAGCTGTAAGTACAGCAGCACTGAGACTGCAAACTGGAAAGGCCTTACCTGTGAACTGTTGTGGTGTTTTTGGACTTGGTACCCAGTTGAACTGCCGTGGGAGAGCTTGGGCAGGAGTTTGGAGAACTTTGGGCATTGTCTAGGGCCCCAGACTGAGCCGTTGAGCCTGATGGAGCTAATAGTGTTCGCCTGTGGGCCGCAGGGAGTCATTGTGAGAGAACTGCCCCATCAAGCTCCGCCCTCAGGGTCACACAGCAAGGATTGGGTGGGAGCTAGTAGTCTAGTGACTGAGCAGCCTAAAGGCAGGGACTGACCCGCCTTACAGCCTTAACCCTCAGGGGCAGAGTGAGACCGGTTTTGGCACACTGGGTAAGTGGATAGCCACTTCAGCAGTGATCCCAGCGACAAGCACTTTCCTGGGAAAGCTTCTGCTTAGCCAAGTTTAGAAGTTTAAACTGCCTTTTAAGAGGGCTGAAGAGAGATTTAGGTTCTCCACCCTGTGGGGTTTGAGAAATCAGTAGAGGACTCGATTCATATCACCACTGTGATTAACATCTCATACCCCAGATCATCACCTGTTGCCCAGACAATATTCAACAAGATATATATACTTTTTGTTTTTTGTTGTTGCTTTTGTTTTGTTTTTTAATTTCAACCCTTTCCCTATAGATTTTTCTTTTCTTCTCTTTTCTTTCTCCCATTTTCTAGTCTAAATACAATTTCCCATCGTTGCCTTTTTCAATAATTAGAACTTCACTTTTGCTAGTGTTCCTACCCCTATAATTTAGTTTTCCCCCCAATTTTATCCCATAAAGTTTTCTGTTTGCATGTTTTGGTTTGATTTCTAGCATTTTTGTCTTTCCTCTCTACTTGGTAGAGGTATGGTACTGTGTCCAATCAGGTTAGCAAAGAGCTGCTGACCTCAAGGGAACCACCCAACCTGGCACCCCCAGAGGCTGGGTTTTTTTTAAGGTTGTGTCAAAGTACCCTACTGTACACCTATATTGCTCTTTCTCCCTCTTTCTCTGCCTCTCTTCTTTTTGTCAATATTCCCTTTTACCCACCACCTCTCCTTTCTCTCCTTTCCTTCCTTTCTTTTTTTTCTTTCTTTTATCCCTTCTTGCTCTTCAACCTCCTCCTCCTTATGGTCCTGTACCAAAAGGACTCATCAAAACCCTAGTCCACAGGCACAGCAACGTAAAGAGCAAGAGGAAGTGAAAGGAAAATTAGGGCAAGGAAACAGATAAAAGAAATCACTCATGAGGAAGAATCAGCAGAAAACTCCTGGCAACATGAAGAACCAGTCCAGAGCAACCCCTTCAAGGAACCATGAGGTAGCTACAGCAGAGGATTCCACGTACATAGAAATGTTAGAAAAGACAGAAAGGGAATTTAGAATACACATGATGAAAACAATGAATAAAACGATGGAAACAATGAAGGAAACTGCTGATAAAGTAGAAAATAACCAAAAGGAAATCCAAAAACAGAATCAAATAAGAGATGAATGATATGAAGAATATAGAAAGGATACAGCAGAGCTGAAGAAACTAAAACAGTCAATTAGGGAACTTAAAGATGCAATAGAAAGTATCAGCAACCGGTCAGAACATATAGAAGAATTTCAGAGGTAGGGGACAAAGTTCTTGAGATAACTCAGATAGTTAAAGAGGCAGAAAAGAAGAGAGAGAATGCAGAACGTTCACTGTCAGAATTATGGGACTTTATGAAGTGTTCAAACATACCAGTTATAGGAATCCCAGAAGGGCAAGAAGAATGCCCCAGGGGAATGGAAGCCATACTAGAGAATATTATAAATGAAAATTTCCCACATCTCACCAAAGATTCTGACACACTGCTTTCAGAAGGATATCGGACCCCAGGTCGCCTCAACTCTAACCGAGCTTCTCCAAGACACATGGTGATGAAACTGTCCAAAGTCAAGACAAAAGAAAAGATTCTGCAAGCTGCCAGGAGTAAGCGCCAGTTGACCTACAGGGGCAAATCCATCAGAGTGACCGCAGACTTCTCTAATGAAACTTTCCAAGCAAGAAGACAATGGTCATCTACCTTTAATCTACTTAAACAGAACAATTTCCAGCCCAGAATTCTGTACCCTGCTAAGCTAAGCTTCAAAATTGATGGAGAAATCAAATCATTTATGGATATACAAACATTGAGGAAATTTGCCACAACAAGACCAGCTCTACAGGAAATACTTCAACCTGTTCTGCACACTGACCACCACAATGGATCAGCAGTAAAGCAAGAACTCAGAAATTAAAGGACAGAACCTAACCTCCACACTGATGCAAAACATAAAACTAAGCAATGGACTCTCACAAAATAAGATGAATAGAATACAACCACACTTATCAATTATCTCAATAAATGTTAATGGCTTGAATTCCCCACTGAAGAGACATAGATTGGCTGACTGGATTAAAAAACACAAGCCATCCATTTGTTGTCTGCAGGAAACACACCGAGCTTCAAAAGACAAATTAAAACTCCAAGTCAAGAGTTGGAAGACAATTTTTCAGGCAAATGGAATTCAGAAGAAAAGAGGAGTTGCAATCTTATTTTCAGATACATGTGGATTTAAAGCAACTAAAGTCAAAAAAGACAAAGATGGTCACTTTATATTGGTCAAGGGAAAAATACAACAAGCATTTATGCACCCAATTTAAATGCTCCCAGATTCTTAAAACAGACCTTACTCAGCCTGAGCAATATGACATCCTATAATATCATAATAACAGGGGACTTTAACACTCCTCTTACAGAGCTGGACAGATCCTCTAAACAAAATTAAACAAAGATATAAGAGATTGAAATGAGACCCTAGAACTACTGTGCTTGATAGACGCATATAGAACACTCCATCCCAAAGATAAAGAATATACATTCTTCTCATCACTCCATGGAACATTCTCCAAAACTGATCATATCCTAGGACATAAGACAAACTTCAACAGAATGCAAAGAATTGAAATTTTACCTTGTATCTTCTCAGACCATAAGGCACTAAAGGTGAAACTGAACTCTAACAAAAACGTTCAACCTCCACAAAGGCATGGAAATTGAACAACCTTCTGTTGAATGACAGATGGATGCAGGAAGAAATAAAACAGGAAATTATTAATTTCCTTTTTTTTTTGAAATCATTAATTTACTTGAGCATAACAACAATGAAAACACAAGCTACCAAAACATGTGGGATACTACAAAGGCAGTTTTGAGAGGAAAATTTATCACTTTAGATGCCTAAATTTGAAAAACAGAACAAGAGCACGTCAAAAAACTCACAAGCCATCTTATGAAATTGGAAAAAGAAGAACAATCTAAGCCTAAACTCAGTAGAAGAAAAGAAATCTCCAAAATCAAATCAGAGATCAATGAAATTGAAAACAATAGAATCATTCAGAAAATTAATGAAACAAGGAGTTGGTTTTTTGAAAAAAATAAATAAAATAGATAAAACCTTGGTCAGAATAACTAGAAATAGAAAAGTAAAATCTCTAGTAACTTCAATCAGAAATGATAAAGGGGAAATAACAACCGATCCCACAGAGATACAAGAGATCATCTCTGAATACTACCAGAAACTCTATGCCCAGAAATTTGACAATGTGAAGGAAATGGATCAATACTTGGAATCACACCCTCTCCCTAGACTCAGCCAGGAAGAAATAGAGCTCCTGAATAGACCAATTTCAAGCACTGAGATTAAAGAAACAATAAAAAAGCTTCCAACAAAACAATGCCCTGGTCCAGATGGCTTCACACCAGAATTCCATCAAAACTTCAAGAAAGAGCTTATTCCCATACCGCAGAAATTATTCCAAAAAGTTGAGGAGGAAGGAATCTTCCCCAACATGTTCTACGAAGCAAACATCACCCTGAAATCAAAACCAAGAAAAGACCCAACTAAAAAGGAGAATGTCAGACCAGTTTCACTCATGAATATAGATGCAAAAATTCTCAACAAACTCTTAGCCAATAGATTACAGCTTATCATCAAAAAAGTCATACATCATCATCAAGTAGGTTTCATCCCAGGGAGGCAAGGCTGGTTTAAGATACGCAAGTCCAAAAACATTATCCACCATATTAATACAAGCAAAAAAAAAAAAAAAAAAGACCATTTGATCCTCTCAATAGATGCAGAAAAAGCATTTGATAAAATCCAGCATCCTTTTCTAATTAGAACACTGAAGAGTATAGGCATAAGTGACAATTTCTGAAACTGATTGGAGCTATCTATGACAAACCCACAGCTAATATTTTACTGAATGGAGTAAAACTGAAAGCTTTTCCTCTTGGAACTGGAACCAGAGAAGGTTGTCCTCTGTCACCTTTACTATTCAGCATAGTGCTGGAAGTTCTAGCCAATTAGGCAAGCCAAGGAAATAAAAGGAATCAAAATGGGAACAGAGGAGCAAAGTCTCCCTCTTTGCTGATGACATGATCTTAGAGAATCCCAAAGACTCAAACACAAGACTCCTGGAAGTTATCAAAAAATACAGTAATGTCTCAGGGTATAAAATCAACATGCACAAGTCAGTAGCCTTTGTATAAACCAATAACAGTCAAGATGAGACTGTTAATTAAAAACACTGCTAATTAAAAACACAACTCCCTTCACCATAGTTTCAAAGAAAATGAAATATCTAGGAATATACCTAACAAAGGAGGTAAAGGACCTGTATAAAGAAAATTATGAAATCCTAAGAAAGGAAATAGCAGAAGATATTAACAAATGGAAGAACATACCATGCTCGTGGCTGGGAAGAATCAACATTGTTAAAATGTCTATACTTCCCAAAGCAATCTACCTATTCAATGCCATTCCTATTAAAATACCAACATCGTAGTTTCAAGATTTGGAAAAAATGATTCTGCGTTTTGTATGGAATCAGAAAAAACCCTGTATAGCTAAGGTAGATCTTAGTAATAAAAATAAACCTAGGGGCATCACCATACCAGATTTTAGTCTGTACTACAAAGCCATAGTGGTCAAGACAGCATGGTATTGGCACAAAAATAGAGACAAAGACACTTGGAATTGAATAGAAAACCAGGAAATGAAACTAACATCTTACAACCACCTGATCTTCCATAAACCAAACAAGAACATACCTTGGGGGAAAGACTCCTTATTCAAGAAATGGTGCTGGGAGAACTGGATATCCATATGTAAAAGACTGAAACTGGACCCACACCTTTCTCCACTCACAAAAAATTGATTCAAAATGGATAAAGGACTTAAATTTAAGGCATGAAACAATAAAAATCCTCAAAGAAAGCATAGGAAAAACACTGGAAGATATTAGCCTGGGGAAAGACTTCATGAAGAAGACTGCTATGGCAATTGCAACAACAACAAAAATAAACAAATGGGACTTCATTAAACTGAAAAGCTTCTGTACAGCTAAGGAGACAACAACCAAAGCAAAGAGATAACCTATACAATGGAAAAGGATATTTGTATATTTTGAATCAGACATATTTTGAAGCTTGATAAGTAGGATCTATAGAGAACTCAAATTAATCCACATGAAAAAAGCCAACAATCCCATATATGAATGGGCAAGAGACATGAATAGAACCTTCTCTAAAGAAGACAGACGTATGGCTAACAAACATATGAAAAAATGTTCATCATCTCTATATATTAGAGAAATGCATATCAAAACTACCCTGAGATACCATCTAACCCCAGCAAGAATGGCCCATATCACAAACTCTCAAAACTGTAGATGCTGGCTTGGATGTGGAGAGAAAGGAACACTTTTACACTGCTGGTGGGACTACAAACTAGTACAACCTTTTTGGAAGGAAGTATGGAGAAACCTCAAAGCACTCAAGCTAGACCTCCCATTTGATTCTGCAATCCAATTACTGGGCATCCACCCAGAAGGAAAAAATCCTTTTATCATAAGGACAATTGCACTAGACTGTTTATTGCAGCTCAATTTACAATGGCCAAAATGTGGAAACAGCCTAAATGCCCGCCAAGCCAGGAATGGATTAACAAGCTGTGGTATATGCACACCATTGAATATTATTCAGCCATTAAAAAAAATGGAGACTTTACATCCTTTGTATTAACTTGGATGGAAGTGGAAGACATTATTCTTAGTAAAGCATGACAAGAATGGAGAAGCATGAATCCTATGTACTCAATTTTGATATGAGGAAAATTAATGATAATTAAGGTCACAGTGGGGGTGGGGGAAGGGGAGAGCAGAGAGAAAGAAGGAGGGAGGGGTGGGGCCTTGGTGTTTGCCACACCTTTGGGGTCCAAGACACGATTGCAAGAGGGACTTTGCCTAACAAATGCAATCAGTGTAACCTGGTTTCTTGTACCCTCAATGAATCCCCAACAATAAAAATTTTATAGTCTCTAGTCTCTTTTCCTTTTTTTTTTTTGAGACAGAGTCTCAAGCTGTTGCCCTGGATAGAGTGCAGTGGCATCACAGCTCACAGCAACCTCAAGCTCTTGGGCTTAAGCGATTATCTTGCCTCAGCCTCCCAAGTGGCTGGGACTACAGGCACCCTCCGGAATGCTTTTTGTTGTTGTTGCAGTTGTCATTGTTGTTTTAGCTTGCCTGGGTCGAGTTTGAACTCACCAGTGTTTGTGGCTGGCGCCCCACCCACTGAGCTATGGGCGCTGCCTCTAGTCTCTTTTCTACTTGAAGACAAACTAAACTAGTTCTTGACAGATAAGAATTTATTATAGTCTACTTCTCAATAAAAGCAGTTTTAGAATATATTGTAGTCTACTTTATTTCTTTAAAAAAGAAAATAAAGTGATGAGGTCTCTTTGTATTGCCAGGCTGGTCTTACAACTCCTGACTGGCCTCAAGTGATCCTCCGCCTCAGCCTCCCAAGTAGCTGGGACTATAGGTATGAGCCACTGTACTGGGAAACTGCTATTTTTAATAAAAGCAAAACATGTCTATTTTAGAAATTTGAATAGTGCAGAAGTAAAACAAAGTCACTCAGAATCCTGAGCGTTACTTAAAATGGTGGGTCTGGATGAGGCACAATAGGTATTGTTAAGTATTAGATCATATGAAAGGACCAATTTCAAATCAAAAGTTCAGTTTATTATATCTCAAACAAGAAGCAGTACAACTAATCAAAGTAACCTAAACTATCAACACAGTTTTTCCATCTTTTATTTATTTATTTATTTTTTGATACAGAGTCTCATTCTGTTGCCCAGGTTAGAGTACCATGGTGTCACCCTAGCTCATAGCACCTCAAACACCTGGGCTCAAACCTCTTGGCTCAGCTGCAAGAGTAGCTGGGACTATAGGCAAGTGCCATCATGCCTCGCTTATTTTTTCTTTCTTTTTTTTTTTTGAGACACAGTTTCACTTTGTTGTCCTTAGTAGAGTGCTGTGGCATCATAGCTCATAGCAACCTCAAACTTTTGTGCTCAAGTGATCCTCTTCCCTCAGCCTCCTGAGTAGCTGGGACCACAGGTACCCACCACAATACCGAGTCACCTTTTAGAGACAGGGTCTCATTCTAGCCAGGCTGTTCTCAAACTCCTGAGCTCAGGCAATCCACCTGCCTTGGCCTCCCAGGGTGCTGCGATTACAGGTGTGAGTCACTGTGCCTGGCCCTGGCTAATTTTTTTACAGGACTACAGGTTAGTGCCACCATGCCTGGCCAAAACAAGGTGGACATAAAGTTCATGCGCAATTTTAAAATAGTTTAATATTGTAAATTTTACATGAACTTTATGCCCGCCCTGTATTTCTATTTTTAGTAGAAACCGGGTCTCACACTTTCTCAGAGTAGTCTCAAACTCCTGAGTTCAAGCATTCCTCCTGGCTCAGAGTGCTAGGATTATAGGTGTTGAACCACGGTACCTTGGGCATTTTTTAAAGAGCACCTAAAGCAATGGTTTCTAGAAGAGCAGCATTAGCAACCCCAGATAACTTGTTGGAAATCCCACACCAGATCTACTAAATCACTCCTCCAGGGAACTCTGATGCAAATTTAAGTTTGAACAGTGGTTCTCAAGCTTCAATATGCATCAAAATCCTCTGTAAGGCTGTTTAAAATGCAGAATGTGGTACACAGAGCATAAGGAGACCCAGGTTGCTGGCTCTCACCCCCAGCTTCTGATCAGTAGGTCTGGGGTGTGGACCAAAATTATGCATTTCTGACAAGCTCCTGCACTCCCAGTAAGAGCACACACTTACTGACAATCACTGTTCTTAGAGAAAGGGATTGACAAACTGAAATGTGAATGGCAAAAGCAAGGTCAAGGGTATGAAAAATGGGATGAAACCATACTCATTCACTCAACAATACTCTTGAGTACTGCCTATGTGCCAGGCGCTGCTCCAGATGCTAGGTATCCCGAAGTGAACACAGCAAAGTCCCTCTCTTGGGAGCTTATCTTCCAGTGTGAGGCTGGGACCACAATACAGAAAATAAGACTGTCTAGAGTAACAAATACACAAAGAAAAATAAAGCAGCTGTAAGGGGGAAAGAGTGGTATATGGGAGGCTCTCTGAGACAGGTTCCTTCTTTCCTGAGAAGGCAAGTATGGCACAAACTCATGCTTACCCCACGATATCTTCTTACAAAGCAGCGAAATGCTAGCAGAGCAACAGCAATTCAGAAAAAGACTACATTTCCCAGCCTTCCTTGCAGTTGGTGAGGCCACAAGGCTTAAGTTTCTGCCAATGAGCTATAAGCATCAATCCTTCCCCTTCTCTTTCTTCTCTTCCCCACATTCTGCTGCTTGGTTTCTGGATGCTGCTACCTTAGACCATGAGGGCAAGAGATGTATCTCAGGAATGGCAGAGCAGTAGCCAAAAGGAACCCAGGTCCTGGGAAACTGCGGAGCAGAGTCTTTACAGTAGCCCTGAATAGCAAAAATCTGGACAGATACACGTCTGTGCTAGTTAAGCCACTGATATATTGGGTTGTCTCAATATTTGTAAATAATCCTAATGCTAATTCAATGACCTTCAAATAGAGCCCTAAGAGAAATGAAGAAGCAAACCATACTGGCATCTGGAGGAAAAAGCATCCAGGAGGGAAAAAAAGCAAGAAAAAAAAAAAAACTCCTTAAGTGGGATCATGCTCACAGTACAGTAATTAAGGAATAGCAAAGTGACTAGGGTGCCTGGAACAGAGGGAGACATGTTAAGAGATGAGGACAGAAAATACTGATGGAGTGCTGAGATCATAAAGAGATTTTATTTTTTCTAATTTATTTCAAAAAAAAAAAAAAACCAGTTCATACATAACAGAATTGTGTATACATACATATAAACAATCAGGCAAGCATCTACATAACCACCAAGGTTAAGAAAGAGAACACTACCAGAACCTGGGAGTCTTCCCCTCTGGTGCATCCTCTTCCTTGCCCTAGAGGCAACCACTACCTTTGATTGGATAATCACTGCCTTACCTTATTTTATGGACTCATTATATATGTGAAACTGCCCAGGCACAGGGCATGCTCATTTACTAGACAAGGCCAAACGCGGTGAACAAGTTTCCTTTGATCCACATTCTCGGTACTTTTAATATTGGTAGGCTTTAATGAAAATGATTAATGACTTAACTGTACACTTTAAAGCAGTGAATGTGGTAAATTTTATGTGGATTTTACAATTCACACAAAAAGTATAAAGGTATCTAGTTATCTCCATTGTGTATTTCCCTGATTACTGAGATTAAATATCTTCACACCTCCTTTGTGAATTCCCTGTTCATTCACCTATTCAATATTTCAACATTTTTTTTTTTTTATTGTTGGGGATTCATTGAGGGTACAATAAGCCAGGTTACACTGATTGCAATTGTTAGCTAAAGTCCCTCTTGCAATCATGTCTTGCCCCCATAAAGTGTGACACCCACCAAGGACCCACCCACCTCCCTCCTTCCCTCTTTGTTCCCCCCCCAATAACAATAATTGTCATTAATTGTCCTCATATCAAAATTGAGTACATAGGACTCATGCTTCTCCATTCTTGTGATGCTTTACTAAGAATAATGTCTTCCACGTCCATCCAGGTTAATACGAAGGATGTAAAGTCTCCATTTTTTTTTAATGGCTGAATAGTATTCCATGGTATACATATACCACAGCTTGTTAATCCATTGCTGGGTTGGTGGGCATTTAGGCTGTTTCCACATTTTGGCGATTGTAAATTCAGCTGCAGTAAACAGTCTAGTACAACTGTCCTTATGATAAAAGGATTACTTTCCTTCTGGGTAGAGGCCCAGTAATGGGATTGCAGGATCAAATGGGAGGTCTAGCTTGAGTGCTTTGAGGTTTCTCCATACTTCCTTACAGAAAGGATGTACTAGTTTGCAGTCCCACCAGCAGTGTAAAAGTGTTCCCTTCTCTCCACATCCACGCCAGCATCTGCAGTTCTCAGATTTTGTGATGTGGGCCATTCTCACTGGGGTAAGATGATTATCTCAGGGTTCTTTCGATTTGCATTTCACTAATATATAGAGATGATGAACATTTTTTCCTGTGTTTGCTAGCCATTCGTCTGTCGTCTTTAGAGAAAGTTCTATTCATGTCTCTTGCCCATTGATATAAGGGATTGTTGGCTTATTGTTGAGTTCTCCATAGATCCTAGTTATCAAGCTTTTGTCTGATTGAAAATATGCAAATATCCTTTCCCATTGTGTAGGTTGTCTCTTTGCTTTGGTTATTGTCTCCTTAGCTGTACAGAAGCTTTTCAGTTTAATGAAGTCCCATTTGTTTATTTTTGTTGTTGTTGCAATTGCCATGGCAGTCTTCTTCATGAAGTCTTTCCCCAGGCCAATATCTTCCAGTGTTTTTCCTATGCTTTCTTGGAGGATATTTATTGTTTCATGCCTTAAGTTTAAGTCCTTTATCCATCTTGAATCAATTTTTGTGAGTGGGGAAAGGTGTGGGTCCAGTTTCAGTCTTTTACATGTAGACATCCAGTTCTCCCAACACCATTTATTGAATAGGGAGTCTTTCCCCCAAGGTATGTTCTTGTTTGGTTTATCAAAGATTAGGTGGTTGTAAAATGTTAGTTTCATTTCTTGGTTTTCAATTCGATTCCAAGTGTCTATGTCTCTGTTTTTGTGCCAGTACCACGATGTCTTCAGTACTATGGCTTTGTAGTACAGACTAAAATCTGGTATCCTGATGCCCCCAGCTTTATTTTTGTTACAGAGAACTGCCTTAGCTATACGGGGTTTTTTCTGGTTCCATACAAAACACAGAATCATTTTTTCCAAATCTTGAAAGTACGACGTTGGTATTTTGATAGGAATGGCATTGAATAGGTAGATTGCTTTGGGAAGTATAGACATTTTAACAATGTTGATTCTTCCCATCCATGAGCATGGTATGTTCTTCCATTTGTTAATATCCTCTGCTATTTCCTTTCTGAGGATTTCATAGTTTGCTTTATAGAGGTCCTTCACCTCCTTCGTTAGGTATATTCCTAGGTATTTCATTTTCTTTGAGACTATGGTGAAGGGAGTTGTGTCCTTAATTAGCTTCTCATCTTGACTGTTATTGGTGTACACAAAGGCTACTGACTTGTGGACATTGATTTTATATCCTGAAACATTACTGTATTTTTTGATGACTTCTAGGAGTCTTGTGGTTGAGTCTTTGGGATTCTCTAAGTATAAGATCATGTCGTCAGCAAAGAGGGAGAGTTTGACCTCCTCTGCTCCCATTTGGATTCCCTTGTCTTGCCTAATTGTATTGGCTAGAACTTCCAGCACTACGTTGAATAGTAAAGGTGACAGAGGACAACCTTGTCTGGTTCCAGTTCTAAGAGGAAAAGCTTTCAGTTTTACTCCATTCAGTAAAATATTGGCTGTGGGTTTGTCATAGATAGCTTCAATCAGTTTAAGAAATGTGCCACCTATGCCTATACTCTTCAGTGTTCTAATTAGAAAAGGATGCTGGATTTTATCAAATGCTTTTTCTGCATCTATTGAGAGGATCATGTGATCTTTATTTTTGCCTCTGTTAATATGGTGGATAACGTTTATAGACTTGCGTATGTTAAACCAGCCTTGCATCCCTGGGATGAAGCCTACTTGATCATGATGAATGACTATTTTGATGATAAGCTGTAATCTATTGGCTAGGATTTTGTTGAGAATTTTTGCATCTATATTCATGAGTGAGATTGGTCTGAAATTCTTTTTGTTTGGGTCTTTTCCTGGTTTTGGTATCAGGGTGATGCTTGCTTCATACAATGTGTTGGGGAAGATTCCTTCTTCCTCAATTTTTTGGAATCATTTCTGCAGTACAGGAATCAGTTCTTCCTTGAAGGATTGACAGAATTCTGGAGTGAAGCCATCTGGACCAGGGCATTTTTTGGTTGGAAGATTTTTTATTGTTTCTTTGATCTCAATGCTTGAAATTGGTCTGTTCAGGAGCTCTATTTCTTCCTGGCTGAGTCTAGGGAGAGGGTGTGATTCCAAATATTGATCCATTTCTTTCACATTGTCAAATTTCTGGGCATAGATTTTCTGGTAGTATTCTGAGATGATCTCTTGTATCTCTGTGGGATCAGTTGTTATTTCCCCTTTATCATTTCTGATTGAGGTTACTAGAGATTTTACTTTTCTATTCCTCGTTAGTCTGGCCAATGGTTTCTCTATTTTATTTATTTTTTCAAAAAACCAACTCCTTGTTTCATTAATTTTCTGAATGATTCTTTTGTTTTTAATTTCATTGATCTCTGATTTGATTTTGGATATTTCTTTCCTTCTACTGAGTTTAGGCTTAGATTGCTCTTCTTTTTCCAATTCCATAAGATATCTTGTGAAATTGTTGATGTGCTCTCTGTCTGTTTTTCGAATATAGGCATCTAAAGCGATGAATTTTCCTCTCAAAACTGCTTTTGCAGTATCCCACAGGTTTTGGTAGCTTGTGTCTTCATTGTTGTTATGCTCAAGGAAGTTAATGAATTCCTGTTCTATTTCTTCCTGCACCCATCTGTTATTCAACAGAAGATTGTTTAGTTTCCATGCCTTTGGGTGGGGTCGAGCATTTTTGTTAGAGTTGAGTTCCACCTTTAGTGCCTTATGGTCTGAGAAGATACAAGGTAAAATTTCAATTCTTTTGATTCTGTTGATATTTGTTTTGTGTCCCAGGATATGATCAATTTTGGAGAATGTTCCATGGGGTGATGAGAAGAATGTATATTCTTTATCTTTGGAATGGAGTGTTCTATATGCGTCTATCAAGCACAGTTGTTCTAGGGTCTCATTTAAGTCTCTTACATCCTTGTTTAATTTCTGTTTAGAGGATCTGTCCAGCTCTGTAAGAGGAGTGTTAAGGTCCCCTGTTATTATGGTATTATCAGATATCATATTGCTCAGACTGAGTAAGGTCTGTTTCAAGAATCTGGGAGCATTTAAATTGGGTGCATAGATATTTAGAATTGAAATGTCTTCTTCTTGTATTTTTCCCTTGACCAATATAAAGTGACCATCTTTGTCTTTTTTGACTTTAGTTGCTTTAAATCCACATGTATCTGAAAATAAGATTGCCAACTCCTCTTTTCTTCTGAATTCCATTTGCCTGAAAAATTGTCTTCCAACCCTTGACTCGGAGCTTTAATTTGTCTTTTGAAGCCAGGTGTGTTTCTTGCAGACAGCAAATGGATGGCTTGTGTTTTTTAATCCAGTCAATCAATCTATGTCTCTTCAGTGGGGAATTCAAGCCATTAACATTTATTGAGATAATTGATAAGTGTGGCAGTATTCTATTCATCTTATTTTGTGAGAGTCCATTGCTTTGTTTTATGTTTTGCATCAGTGTGGCGGTTTGGTTCTGTCCTTTAATTTCTGAATTCTTATTTTGCTGTTGATCCATTGTGGTGGTCAGTGTGCAGAACAGGTTGAAGTATTTCCTGTAGAGCTGGTCTTGTTGTGGTGAATTTCCTCAATGTTTGTATATCCGTAAATGATTTGATTTCTCCATCAATTTTGAAGCTTAGCTTAGCAGGATACAGAATTCTGGGCTAGAAATTGTTCTGTTTAAGTAGATTAAAGGTAGTTGACCATTGTCTTCTGGCTTGGAAAGTTTCATTAGAGAAGTCTACGGTCACTCTGATGGATTTGCCCCTGTAGGTCAACTGGCGCTTACTCCTGGCAGCTTGCAGAATCTTTTCTTTTGTCTTGACTTTGGACAGGTTCATCACAATGTGTCTTGGAGAAGCTCGGTTAGAGTTGAGGCGACCTGGGTCCAATAGCCCTCTGAAAGCACTGTGTCAGAATCTTTGGTGATATTTGGGAAATTTTCTTTTATAATATTCTCTAGTATGGCTTCCATTCCTCTGGGGCATTTTTCTTCCTCTTCTGGAGTTCCTATAACTCGTATGTTGGAACGCTTCATAAAGTCCCATAATTCTGACAGGGAATGTTGTGCTTTCTCTCTCTTCTTTTCTGCCTCTTTTACTATCTGAGTTATCTCAGAAACTTTGTCTTCTACCTCTGAAAGTCTTTCTTCTGGATGGTCTAACCTGTTGCTGATACTTTCCATTGCATCTTTAAGTTCCCTGATTGACTGTTTCATTTCCTTCAGCTCTGCTATATCCTTTTTATATTCTTCATGTCGTTCATCGCTGATTTGATTCTGTTTTTGGATTTCCTTTTGGTTATTTTCCACTTTATTAGCAGTTTCCTTCATTGTTTCCATCATTTCTTTCATTGTTTTCAACATGTGTATTCTAAATTCCCTTTCTGTCATTCCTAACATTTCTGTATAGGTTGAATCCTCTGCAGTAGCTACCTCATGGTCCCTTGGCGGGGTTGTTCTGGACTGGTTCTTCATGTTGCCTGGAGTTTTCTGCTGATTCTTCCTCATAGGTGATTTCTTTTATCTGTTTCCTTGCCCTAATTTTCCTTTCACTTCCTCTTGCTCTTTAAGTTCTCGTTCCTGTGGACTAAGGGTTACAGGACCAGAAGGGTCAGAAGGTTGAAGAGCAAAAAAGGGATGAAAGAAAGGAGGACTGAGTGATAAGAAAAAAAAAAAAAAAAGAAAAATAGAGAAAGGAGAGGGGGTGGGTAAAAGGAATATTGACAAAAAGAAGAGAGGCACAGAAAGAGGGAGAGAGAGCAATATAGGTGTACAGTAGGGTACTTTGATACAACCTTAAAAAAAATACCCACCTTCTGGGGGTGCCCAGTTGGGTGGTTCCCTTGAGGTCAGCAGCTCTTTGCTAACCTGATCAGACACAGTACCCCACCTCCACCAAGTAGAGAGGAAAGACAAAAATGCTATAAATGAAACCAAAACAAGCAAACAGAAAACTTTACGGGATAAAATTGGCTGGAAAAACCAAATAATAGCAGTAGAAACACTAACAAAAATGAAGTTCTAATTATTGAAATAGGCAGCAATGGAAATTATAATTAAACTAGAAAAATTGAGAAAGAAAAAGGATCTGTATGGAAAAGGTTGAACTTAAAAAACAAAACAACAATCCACAACATCAAAATAAACAAAAAAAAGCAAACCAAAAACAAACAAACAAACAAAAAAAAAAAACACAACCAAAAACAAAGCAGTATGTATATGTTATTGAATATTGTCTGGGCAACACGTGGTCTTCTGGGGTATGAGATGTTAATCACAGTTCTGATACAACTGGAGGCTGCTAGTTTCTCAAACCCCAGCAGGTAGACACTAAATCTCTCTTCAGCCCACTTAAAAGGCACTTTGAACTTGTTCACTTACTGAGCAGAATCTTTCTCAGGGAAGTGCTTGTCGCTGGAATCACTGCTGAAGTGGCTATCCACTTACCCTGTGTGTCAAAACTGGTCTCCCTCTGCCCCCGAGTATTAGGGCTGCAAGGCGGCTCAGACCCTGCCCTTAGCCTACTTGGTCGCTGGGTTACTAGCTCCCATCCAATTCCAGCTCTGCAACCCTGACGGCGGAGCTTGCCGGGGCAGATCGCTCACAATGGCTGCCTGTGACCCAGAGCCAAACACTATTAGCTCCATCTGGCTCAGCGGCTCAGACTGGGGCCCTAGACAAAGGCCAAAGTTCTCCGCACTCCCGCTCAGGCTCTCCCTAAGGCAGGTCAGCTGAGGGCCAAGTCCAAAGACACCAAAACAGTTCCCAGGTAAGGCCTTTGTGGTTTGCAGTCTCGCTGCCACTGAACTTACAGTTGCGGGCGGGTTTAGACGGATTGAACACATGCGACCACTTGCCAGTTTTCCACTGTTTTAGTCCTCCTCTTGGGGTCCAGAAGCCTCTCGCTGACTCCCTGTATCCTCTCAGGGGTGATGATAGGCAGATCCCACCAGCCAGAGATGCCTGGAGTCCTATATCCCCAGACTCACAGTGCCCATATGCAAGGAAGCTGTTACTCGGCTGCCATCTTGCTCCGCCTCCTCAACATGTTTTTTATTAATTCACAGGAAAATTTTATACTTTTAGATTTTAGTCACAGATGGTATGAACATTGCAAATCTCTCTTCACACATATGGTTTGCCTTTTCACTCTTTCATCTTTGTTTTTTTTTTTTTTCATTAAACCATAGCTGTGTACATTAGTATGATCATGGGGCACCATACACTTGGTTCATATATCGTTTGACACATTTTCATCACATTAGTTAACATAGCTTTTGTAGCATTTTCTTAGTTATTTTGCTAAGACCTTTACATTCCACATTTACTAGGATTCACATATACTCTTGTAAGATGCACCGCAGGTGTAATCCCATTAGTCCCCCTTCTTCCGCCTCCCTCCCCCCTCCCTCCCCTCCCTTTCCCCTTTCTCCCTATTCTTAGGTTATAACTGGGATATAGCTTTCATGTGAAGGTCCTACATTAGTTTCATAATAAGGGTGAGTACATTGGGTACTTTTTCTTCCATTCTTGAGACACTTTACTAAGAAGAATATGTTCCAGCTCCATCCATGTAAACATGAAAGAGGTAAAGTCTCCATCTTTCTTTAAGGCTGCATAATATTCCATGGTGTACATACACCACAATTTACTGATCCATTCGTGTATCGATGGGCACTTGGGCTTTTTCTATGACTTAGCAATTATGAATAGGGCTGCAATAAATATTCTGATACCAATACCTTTGTTATGGTGTGATTTTTGGTCTTCTGGGTATATGCCCAGTAGGGGGATTACAGGATTGAATGGCAGATCTATTTTTAGATCTTTAAGTGTTCTCCATATCTCTTTCCAAAAGGAATGTATTAATTTGCATTCCCACCAGCAGTGCAAAAGTGTTCCCCTTTCTCCACATCCATGCCAACATCTCTGGTCTTGGGATTTTGTGATATAGGCTAGTCTCACTGGAGTTAGATGATATCTCAAAGTAGTTTTGATTTGCCTTTCTCTGATGATTAAAGATGATGAGCATTTTTTCATATGTCTGAAGGCCATGCGCCTTTCTTCTTCAGAGAAGTTTCTCTTCAAGTCCCATGCCCAGCCTGCAATGGGATCCCTTGTTCTTTTCTTGCTAATGCGTTTGAGTTCTCTGTGGATTCTGGTTATTAAACCCTTGTCGGAGACATAACCTGCAAATATCTTCTCCCATTCTGAAGGCTGTTTGCTTGCTTTACTTACTGTGTTCTTGGCTGTGCAGAAGCTTTTGTTGAACAGGCCCATATCAAGTTCAGAAATATCATCAACCATACAAAATCTCCCCAAAAAGAAAAGCCCGGGACCAGATGGTTTCACATCAGAATTCTACCAAACCTTTAAAGAGGAATTAGTACCTATACTACTCAACCTGTTCCAAAAGGTAGAAAAAGAAGGAAGACTACCCAACACATTCTATGAAGCAAACATCACCCTGATCCCCAAACCAGGAAAAGACCCAACAAGAAAAGAAAATTATAGACCAATATCACTAATGAATATAGATGCAAAAATATTCAACAAGATTCTAACAAACAGAATCCAGCAACATATCAAACAAATCATACATCATGACCAAGTCAGTTTTATCCCACGGTCTCAAGGCTGGTTCAATATACGTAAATCTATAAATGTAATCCAGCACATAAACAAATTAAAAAACAAAGACCATATGATTCTCTCAATCGATGCAGAAAAAGCTTTTGATAACATCCAACATCCATTCATGATTAGAACAGTTAAGAAAATTGGTATAGAAGGGACATTTCTTAAACCAATAGAGGCCATCTACAGCAAACCCACAGCCAATATCATATTGAATGGAGTTAAATTGGAATCATTTCCACTTAGATCTGGAACCAGACAAGGCTTCCCATTGTCTCCATTGCTCTTTAACATTGTAATGGAAGTTTTAGCCACCACAATTAGGGAAGAAAAAGCGATCAAGGGTATCCACATAGGGTCAGAAGAGATCAAACTTTCACTCTTCGCAGATGATATGATTGTATATCTGGAAAATACTAGGGACTCTACTACAAAACTCTTAGAAGTGATTAAGGAATACAGCAGTGTCTCAGGTTACAAAATCAACATTCATAAATCGGTAGCCTTTATATATACCAACAATAGTCAAGTTGAAAAAACAATTAAGGACTCTATCCCATTCACAGTAGTGCCAAAGAAGATGAAATACTTGGGAGTTTATCTAACAAAGGACGTGAAAGATCTATATAAAGAGAACTATGAAACTCTAAGAAAAGAGATAGCTGAGAATGTTAACGAATGGAAAAATATACCATGCTCATGGTTGGGAAGAATCAACATTGTTAAAATGTCCATACTACCCAAAGCAATATATAATTTCAACGCAATCCCCATTAAAGCTCCACTGTCATACTTTAAAGATCTTGAAAAAATAATTCTTCATTTTATATGGAATCAGAAAAAACCTCGAATAGCCAAGACATTACTCAAAAATAAAAACAAAGCAGGAGGAATCACACTACCAGACCTCAGACTATACTACAAATCGATAGTGATCAAAACAGCATGGTACTGGCACAAAAACAGAGAAGTAGATGTCTGGAACAGAATAGAGAACCAAGAGATGAATCCAGCTACTTACCGGTATTTAATCTTTGACAAGCCAATTAAAAACATTCAGGGGGGAAAAGATTCCCTATTTAACAAATGGTGCTGGGTGAACTGACTGGCAACCTGTAGAAGACTGAAACTGGACCCACACCTCTCACCATTAACCAAGATAGACTCTCACTGGATTAAAGATTTAAACCTAAGACATGAAACTATAAAAATACTAGAAAAGAGTGTAGGGAAAACCCTTGAAGAAATTGGGTTGGGCGAGTTTTTTATGAGAAAGACCCCCCGGGCAATTGAAGCTGCTTCAAAAATACACTATTGGGACTTGATCAAACACTCTTTCATCTTTGGATGAACCATTCTTAACTACAATGTACTCAAGAGATACCTTCATCAGGTTAAGGAAATTCACTCCTATGTCTAGTAAACTGTATGCTAAACTTTATCAAATGCATGCTTTTCCTTAATCTACTGAGGTAATTTTATATTTTTACTACTTTAATCTGTTAATTAAATGTATTGTGTTGGTTTTCTAATATTAAACTATCGTTGAATTCCTGGGACAAATCCAATTCATGATGTGTTATCCTTTTGAAACACTTCATATACAAATAGTTAAAAATTTTATAGCTATATCCTTGAGTGATATGGCACTCCCATGTTTACTGCAGTAGTATTCACAATAGCCAAGATATACAATCAACTTAAGTGTCCATCATTAAATGAATAAAGAAAATGTGATATTTATACACAATGGATTATTGTTCAGTTATAAGAATGAAATCCTATCATCTGCCACATCATGTATGGAACTAGAGAACAGTATGTTAAGGGAAATAAGCCAGGCACAGAAAGACAAATTTCACATGTGGAGCTCTAAAGTCAAAAAATTGATCTCACAGAGGTAGAGTAGAAAGATAGTTACTAAAGGCTAGAAAAGGTAGTGGGGAATAAAGTGAACATGGGTAATGGACACAAAAGTACACTTAAATAGAATAAGACCTTGTATTTGATAGCACAATAGTGTGACTATAGTTAACAATTTACTGTATACTTTAAAATAACTAAAATTGGAATTAGAATGTTCCTAAAACAAACTAATGATAAATGCTTATTGTGATGGATAATCCAATTACCCTGATTTGACCAACACATAATGTGTGCCTGGATCAAAGTATCACATATATTCTATAAATATATACAACTATTATGTACCCATAACAGTTACAAAATTTATAAAGTTGTAGTTCCATTTATGATTGCATCAAAAAAAATAAATTACCTAGAAAAACATCTAACAAATGAAGTAGAAATCTATTCTCTGAAAACTATGAAATTTTGTTGTAAGAGACTAAACATCTAAATAAACGGAAAAATATCCCATATTTCATTAATCAGAAGACCTGACACTATTAAAGTGGTAATGCAGGTTCGTTATCTCTAATCCAAAATGTTGCCAAATTCAAAACTTTTTGAGTGCCCACATGATGCTCAAAGAAAGTGCTCATTGGAGTACTTTCAACTTTGGATATATGGATTAGGGGTGTTCAACTAGCTAACATAAGAAATCTGAAACACTTCTGTTTCCAATGATTTCGAAAAAAAGAACATTCAATCTGTAGTGCCTCTTTGATCTATGGATTCAAGGCAGTTTTTGTCAGAATCCCATGTGGCTTTCTAGAAATTTAGAAACTGATCATAAAATTCATATAGAATTGCAAGAACCTCAGAATATCCAAAACAATCTTGAAAAAGAGGAAGAAATTTGTAAACTTATAAATACATTTCACAATTTGGAAATTACTACAAAGCAACAGTAATTAAGGCAGTATGGTGCTGGCATAAGGACATACAGATTAGTGGAGAATATAAATTCTATAAATAATGTGTCTACAGACAACTAATTTTCTTTTCTTTTTTTTTTTTTTTTTGTAGAGACAGAGTCTCACTTTATGGCCCCCAGTAGAGTGCTGTGGCCTCACACAGCTCACAGCAACCTCCAACTCCTGGGCTTAAGCGATTCTCTTGCCTCAGCCTCCCGAGCAGCTGGGACTACAGGCGCCCGCCACAACGCCCAGCTACAGACAACAAATTTTCAAAAGACAAGGGCACCAAGACCATTCAACAGAGAAAGAATAGTCACTTTAACAAATGATACTGGGACAACCAAATAGTCATATGAAAAATAATTAAGTGGGACCTTTATAGCATATACAAAAGTTAACTCAAAATGGATCAAAGCTTCAGATGTAAAACTTAAAACTATAAAACTCTTGGGAAGGGCGGCGCCTGTGGCTCAGTCAGTAAGGCGCCGGCCCCATATACCGAGGGTGACGGGTTCAAACCTGGCCCCGGCCAAACTGCAACCAAAAAATAGCTGGGCGTTGTGGCGGGCACCTTTAGTCCCAGCTACTCTGGAGGCTGAGGCAAGAGAATCGCATAAGCCCAGGAGTTGGAGGTTGCTGTGAGCTGTGTGATGCCACGGCACTCTACTGAGGGCCATAAAGTGAGACTCTGTCTCCACAAAAAAAAAAGAAAAACTCTTGGGAAAAAATAGGGGTAAATGTTTATGATCTTGAATTAGGATTCTCAGATGTAAAATCAAAAGCATGAGCAACAAAGCAGAACAATGTGTAAGTTGGAAACTTCATAATGATTTAAAATATCTGTGCTTTGGCTCAGTGCCTGTGGCTCAAGTGGCTAAGGCGCCAGCCACATACACCTGAGCTGGTGGGTTCGAATCCAGCCTGGGCCACCAAACGACGACAATGGCTACAACCAAAGAAAAAAAAAAAATAGCCAGGCATTGTGATGGGCGCCTGTAGTCCCAGCTACTTGGGAGGCGGAGGTAGGACAATCGCTTGAGCCCAGGAGTTGGAGGTTGCTGTGAGCTGTGATGTCACAACACTCTACCCAGAGTGACAGCTTGAGGCTCTGTCTCAAAAAAAGAAAAAAAAAATCTGTGCTTCAAAGGACAGTATCAAGAAAAGGAAAAGGCAGTCTGCAAAATGGGAGAAAATATTTGCAAATAACATAAGGAATTTTATCCACAAATATATAAAGAACTGTCAATTCAGTAATAAAGACAGCCCAGTCAAATCCTGGGCAAAGGATCTGAATAGATTATTTCTCCAAAAGAAATATAAAAATGACCAGTAAGCATATGAAAATGACCAACACTATTAATCATTAGAAAAATGCAAGTTAAAACCATAATCAGGTAACATTTCCAACCCACTAGGATATCTATTTAAAAAAAATGAGTTGGTGAGTATTTCAAAAAGTCAGAATTTTGATACAGTCCAGGTGGGAATTTACAGTGATGATGCAACTATTTTGGATTAAGTCTGACAGTTCCTCAAAATATTAAACATAGAGTTAACACAGGACCCAGCAAGTCCGCTCTTAATACATGTACACAAATAATTGTTACATGAATGTTCACAGCAGTGTTACTTACAATAGTGAAGATATGAAAACAACTGAAATGCCTATCAACTACTGACTAGATAAACAAAGCATGGCCTATCCATACAATGTTGTTACTATTTGGCCACACAAAGAGGAATAAAGCCACAGCATGGATGAACCCTGAAAACCGGAAAAAAAAAATGCACAAAAAATGTTCAGAATGAGCAAATATAGAGACAGAAAGTAGAACAGTGGTTGCCTAGGGTTGGGAGGTACAGTGTGATGACTGGGGGAAAGGATGACTGCTAATGGGTACAGGGTTTCTTTTTAGGTGACAATGTTCTAAAATTGATTCTGGTAATGGTGCACAATTTTGTGAATACTAAAAAAAATAAACTGTATGCTTTTTTTTAGACAGGGTCTCACTCTTTCGCCTAGGCTGGAGTGCAGTGGCTATGTCATAACTCACTGGAGCCTAGTCACTTAAGAAAAAAAAAAAGGCTACCTTGGAATCCTAACCCCAAGTACCTCAGAATATGACTGCACTAGGTGATAGGAGCTTTAGAGGCAATCAAATTAAAATGAAGTCACTGAGGTGGGCCTTAATTGCTGTCCTCACAAAAAGGGGAAGTTTGGGAAAAGGGAAGACTATGGGAAGAGACTCAGGAAAGGACTGTCACCTATGAGCTCATGAAAAAGGCCTGGACCAGATCCTCATTTCTGTTTCACCAACATGATAAAAAAAAACAACTCAATCCTGAATAAATTCAGTCATTGACTTCCCTCACAATGGCTTAGACGATGAGCAATACTGAAGTTCAGCAGACAGATGCCACTGCAGGTCTATGATGTCCACCTCACTGTCAATCCATTCTCCCTCCAATTCTGCAGGACTACCATTTCAAACTTCTGTTGTCCTCATGCCTCCTTCCCTACCCCTCCCCACTTCTGGAACAGACCACCCCACTTGGTTCTCAGAAACATGAAAACCAAACCAGTAGAGACCTTGGCCATTTAATGACACACATGTCTGCACCTGCATCCATCCCTTCCTTCATCTTCAGAAATTTCTGAAGACAGGAAGTGTATTGGCACAGTAGTCAAAAAATGGAAGAGACCTGTGTCAAATGCAGCAGATATTAAAGTTAACAAAAATCAAGAGACTTGCCAATTGCAAGCACATAAATTAACCTAATTCTTCAAGTCTAAGATGCATATCCAGCCCTCCCCAACATTTTAATTACATCTTGAGAGTAATGGAAACCAAGGGGTCACAGTTTAATAAAGTTTTTGTTTACATGAATATCTTATCAGATTATACATTCAACCAAATATGGTGTTTTTGAAACCAAATACGGAGATATGAAAGTCTCCATATTTAGGGGAGACTTCTATATCAATACCTTTTAACTCTAACCACTCCCTTCTTGAATTACTCTATTCTTTTGGTCTAACACCACATATCTTTTATTTCCCTTCTCAGTCTCTTCTTATTCTTCTGTGTTTCTTTTCCAGTTCTTTTCCTTTCTCACCTGTAAGTTCCTCTAGATGAATTCATGTATTTTGATGGTTTCAGTATTACTTCCGAATGCTGTCAATGTAGAACATGCCTAGAGGCTGTCTAATAGCATGTGGACATGCATTTCAGAGATATCAGGTTAAGTGATTCTTGTTCCATTTCCAAAGTACTGTGCCTAATAATGATTCGGCTCAGGTGGCCAGCCCTGAGAATCAGATAATAAATTATAATGTTTACACCTACAACTGTATTGTACCAGTGTGGTATACCTGACCCAGACAAGGTCCTCAGTATACAATGGAGAGTAGATTACATGCAGAATTCCTCCAGCCTAATATACACAGTGGGCTGGGTCTACAAAGGATCGCCTTGCCTTTCAGGTTTGCACATTACTATCCCAACTATGCACTGCATTACCCATCCCTTGTTAATAGTGCTTGCCCCTTTTGGAGTCTACCCAACTCCACAGTATCTATCACCTCCTTCCCCTATCCCAAACATGCTCTTTCTCCCATCTTCCTCGCTTGATGAGTGCCTAATGCTCAGGTATTAAATATTCCACAGTTCTACATCCACAAGCAGCAAAAGTCAAATGTAAATGGTTATCCACCATGTCATCATCCTCATATATTTATTCAGCACCTACTATGCACCATATACATGAGTTTCTGTGATTCAAGTGAAATAAGTTATCAACCCTGCCCTCTTGGAGCTTACATCTAGTAGGAGAGGGAGACAACACGTAGTAAACCAATATATACAATAATCACAGGTAACTGTAAGTGCCATATAGAACTTAAATAAGGTGATGTGACAGAGGACAGGTAAACATCCACTTTTTAGAGAATGATCAAGGCAGGCCCTTCTGAGAAAGTTGTTAAAAACTTGAGTTTGAATTCTGACACTTCACCTACCAGCTGCATGGTCTTAAGCAAGTCACATACTCTCAATGTTTCCACTTTCGTAAATCAGAAATAATTATACAGAACTCAATACTCATTAATGATGAAGAAAACTCAATGCCTTCTATTTTACAAGACCCTTCATGATCTCTGCACATGTCTTAGTATTTACCAAATTTCTAAATATTTTCAATCCTCTATTTGACCAATATTTATTATTTATTTACATCTTATTTATTTTATATATTTATACTTTATATATATTTTATATATATTTATATTTTATGTTTATATATTATTTACTTCCATCTTTCATCCAGGCTGGTGCACAGTGGTGTCATCATAGCTCTCTCAGCCTCAAACTGGACTCAAGTGACCCCTCTTCTTCCTCCTGCCTCAGCCTCTCAAGGAGTTAGGTCATTAGGCAAATGCCACCAAGCCCTATTTCTTTTCCCCCTTTAAATAGAGTCTTACTATGTTCCCCAGGCTGGTCTCAAACTCCTGGGCTCAAAAGTGATCCTTCTGCCTCAGCCACTCAAAATGCTTACATTACAAGCATGAGCCACTGCACCCAGCCTATGTGACCAACTTTAAATCAACCATCATGTTACACGTTACTTCCATCAAACCAGTTAGGTGCCTCATCTACATGTAAGTTCCTGTAGTACTCTATAACTTTTAACCAATAAAATTGTAATCTCCCTATTTCACTTCTGTTTACACTACCAGAGTACAGCTTAGGGTAGGTACCTATGGCTCATGTTCCAAGTGCTTGACACTATGCCTGGCACATAAAAGGTTCTCAAGTATTTGATGACTGAGACTATTTGTAAGCCAAGAAAAGCAGGAGAAAAGGCTAAAGACATAGAGGGGAAGTCTGATGGAGGAAGGTTCTGAAGATGACAGGAGGTAAGAATCAAAGGCCCATGTGGCTGACTGGCCCTGAAGGCCTACCTGATTCCCTAAGATAGAACTATAAAGAATGAAGGTGGGTACAGGCAGAGAAAAATCATGCTGATGGACCCACCCTTCAGAATAAATTAAGAAGGTCACCTTCCGAGAAGGGTGTGGTTGGAAAAGGAATGTTGATGTTACAACTGATGAGAACATGCAAAAAAACTGCCATGTTTGAGTCAAAGGACTGACAGGTGACTGGGGGACGACTCTGAGAATATGTTCAAGGCGGTGATGATGAAAGAACAGTCTGAACAGGCCAAGTACGAAAGAGAGACAGAAGAGGGGAAGTAACAGATAACTAAAGGTTCAGTGGAAGGAAATGCTGGAATAACCAAAATTCTCACAGGATCTAGACTACTGGATGAATCCTTCATAAGAATGTTGACGATATGGTGCAATCACAGATTAAGCAATGGCAAGGAACACTGACAGCAAGGAAATGAAGACTGTAGCAACTCAAAGTGACCAGGCAGTTGCTTAATAGGGTAGAACAGCTGACCTGAACATGGCCTTCAAAGGCTGTGTTTTGTTTTTTAAAGAAATGAGGTCACACTTCATTATCCAGGCTTGTCTCAATCTCCTGATCTCAAGAATCCTCCCACCTCAGTCTCCTGAGCCACTGTGATTACTACAGGTATGAGTCACTATGCCTGGCTCAGGTAGAAATTTTTGACAGAAGCATTAGAGAGGAAAGGCAGCAACTATCATCTCTAGATATGTGACATGAGAACACAGCCCACATGGGTGAGGGTTGCAGGCAATGGCAGGGCCTCAGGTGCAGCCAAATTTGTTATGGCAAGCCAGTAAAGGAAACATCATAACAAAAGGTTGACATGTAGCCAATTAAGGGTTAGGGAAGAAGTTGGGTGATTGACTAGAATGTCTACAGAATGGAGATCAGTGAAGGTGAAAATCTACCAGAAGGGAGGTTTGTACTTTTATATAAAAGAAGCCTACGCACTGATCTATAGGGGCTGAGCCGAGAGCCAAATAAGAAAATTCTTGGAAAGTTTTCAACATAATGCCTGTTACTTGGTAAATTTTGTTTGAGAAACAGGGTCTTGCTCTGTCACCCAGGCTGGAGTGCAATGCTGAGATCTCAGCTCATTGCAGCCTCAAACTCCTGAGCTCAATCTTCCTGTCTCAGCATCTCAGTACTTAGTACTGACTACTGGTATGCACCACCATGCCCAGCTAATTTTTATTTTGTACAGAGGCCCCCAGGGGGATCTTGCTATGCTGCCCAAGCTGGTCTTGAATGTGGGCTCAAGTGATCCTCCTCCTGCTTGGCCTCCCAAGTGCTAGGAGTATAACAGGCATGAGCCACAGCATCCAGCCAGGATTCTTGAAGTCTGAGACCAAACTTTTCTACTACTCTATCCCACACACACTTACAAAACACACTGAACACTTTAACAGTTTGATAAAGACATCAAAATGAGTCATATTTTACTTTATAACATAACTTGCACTTAAAAGCTTCAAGAACATAAAGTTTATAAAAAGCCACTGACAAATAAAACAGGCGTCTGGAGGATAATTAATGTGGCATGCCAATCAAGAAACTGCTATACCTTGAACAAGCTGCAGATAGCGATCTGGTTTTTTCTTTCCCTATAGCTAAAAGAATAAATTGAAAACAGGCAAAGCATGCCCATTTTTGTATTTTTTAAATTTTTTTTTTAAGTCTTACCACTTTTCCAGTCTGGGTTGCACTGCCTTTTGCTCTGTAGATCCTAATGACTCTGGGGAGCTCAGAAAAACCAAAACCAGAGCCTACAGGAAGAAGGAAAAAAAGAGCTGGCTACTAAGGGCAGGCCCTAGGCACAAAAGGTTTAAAAAGTTAACAAGATTTTTGAACTAAAAATGGAAAATGTAGTCTGTCAAAAAAGATTTGTGCTATTTTACAGTGGAAGCAAAATCATGCAGGGGAAAAGTTGGATGTTCGCATACAAGTGTTTCTGGAACACGTCAGACAATATTTAAAACAAGAAAGCCTGGGAAAATCTCTGCCAACTACCTCCAAAGTAGTTAGGCCACTTTCACCAGGGTCAGACATGTGGAGAGTTTTAGTGCAGATGCCTACATAAAGATCAAACACTGCATGTTCTCTAAAAATCTGGCTAGATGACCCTGCTACCACCATTGGGCTGTAGTATAAATTAACATAATCATTTAAAAAGGTAAGTGAATGAGAAAAAAAAAAAAAGAAGAAAAAAGGTATGTAAATCAAGAACTATAAAAGGGTTCATACTTAACCAGAAATTCCATCTCTAAGAACTTTTCCTAAGTAAATAATTTATGCACAAAGACATTCATTGTGATGCAATCTAAACTGTTCAGTGGGAAAAGGCTATACGAATAATACCATGAAATTAGTAATAGCCGACAGTTTTATTTTTTTTTAAGATGGAGTCTTAAACTGTCACCCTGGGTAGAGTGCCGTGGGATCATTGCTCACAGCAACCTCCAACTCAGGCTCAAGCAATCTCCTTGCCTCAGTTTTTCTATTTTTAGTAGAGAAAGGGTCTTGCTTTTGCTCAGGTTGGTCTCGAACCCATGAGCTCAAACAATCCACCAGCCTTGGCCTTCCAGAGTGCTTGGATTATAGGCGTGAGCCACCTTGCCTGGCCCTCATTTTTTTTTTGAGACAGTCTCACTATGTGCCCCCTGACAGAGTGCTGTAGCGTTGCAGCTCGCCACAACACCTGGCTATTTTTTTATTGCAATTGTCATTGTTGTTTTAGCTGGCCCAGGCTGGGTTCGAAACCGCCAACCTCGGTATATGTGGCTGATGCTGAGCCAGCTGACATAGGTTACAATGATGTGAAATAATGCCTGTCAACTGAGGGAAAAACCAAGATACAAGTTATAGAAAGAATGAATGTAAAAACATACACAAGCAGCAAAGAAGTGTGGCAAGTAATATGCAAAAATATTCAAAGTGATTTTTCTCTGGTGATAGCATTATAGCCAATTGTTATTTTTTTTATACTTTTCTCTATTGTCCAAACTTTCCACAATGAGCATATACTACAGATATAAACAGAAAAAAACAAAAACATTATTCAATCACGCAAGCATTAAAGAAGGATAGGCATTTTTATAGAGCTTTATTTGTTTTTTCAGGAATTGTGGCATGGTTCCTAACTGGGGGGAGGGGTGAAATCGGGAGGGAATAGAGATTACAGAACAATCATTTATTTGACAGGAACATTAGACTCTTTAAAAGCAGAGAAAATTTTAAATTCTTTTCCACACATTTCACCATATTCATGTAGAACTGTAGCAGAAAAGGTGGTGAATCACTACATAACGTTCACTCTAAATGACAACTCCAAGCTCCCACACCACACAAACCCAGGGACACTAAATCCAATGTCAGACAGTTACGGTGTACTGCTTTACATTTTCTAAGATGAAAATGACTGGGAAATGATGGAAATGTCATTATGACATTCCATTAAAATGGAGAAAATGTTGTAGGAAAAAAATTAAGAAAATAAAAGTGTTTACTAAACAAAGAATGAAGGGTTACGTGCCCCCCTTTTTAACCAACTGAAGGCTGTAGAGAAATGAAAGGCATACCTTCTAAAGTCATGTTTTTGAGACAGTCTCACTTTGTCACCCCTAGTAGAGTTCTGTAACCTCATAGCTCACAGCAGCTTCTAAGTTTTAGGCTCAAGCGATTCTCTTGCCTCAGCCTCCCAAGTAGCTGGGACTACAGGCACCAGCCACAACGCCTGGCTATTTTTAGAGATGGGGTCTTGCTCTAGCTCAGGCTTGTCTTGTGTGAGCTCAGGCAATTGGCCCATCTCGGACTTCCAAAGTGCTGGGATTATAGGCATGAGCCACCGTGCCTGGCCTAAATGCACGGTGCATTTTAAAAACTGCCTTTACTTAAAAATACAAAAATGTCAACTAATGAATACTTTTCCATTGGCAGAAGACAACTTGGCTACCAATAGTGAACATCCACAACTGGTCTGAAGCCAGAATGTCTGAATAGTCTGAATATCAAAGTCAGAACAGTTTCTGTAGAACACTAGTTCACTTAAAATACAACATCTTACCTTTCTTCAAATTCCTTAAGATGGCCCCAAGGAAAACTTATTTTATACCAAGAGTTACAATTCAACTTAAATTAAATGCTCTATCTCTTCTTTATGCATTTTATTTTCATTCCAGCTGTTTGCAAATACATCAGATAAATGCCACACAACCTAAATTCACTTCAAGTATCTCACTGGCCTTTACAATTATTCTAAGACACATGCCAAGTGTTTATAACTTCTGGCCAGAAACGGAAATAAAATCCTAAAGTGGCTCACCTAAGGGCCATAAAGTTATGAGTAAAAGCCAACCTTAGCTATGAAGCTATATTCAGCACCAATTACACTGTCAGGAATTACCAAAAGAAAGCCCTTGATATTTCAAAGTGAAGAAAGATAAAAATACAAGTTGACTAAGTGATTCTTTTTTTTTTTGAGACAGAGTCTCATTTTATCACCCTTGGTAGAGTGCTGTGGCATCACAGCTCACAGCAACCTCCAACTCCTGGGCTTAGGCGATTCTCTTGCTTTAGCCTCCCAAGTAGCTGGGACTACAGGCGCTCACCATTTTTTTTGTTGCAGTTTGGCTGGGGCCAGGTTCAAACCGCCACCCTTGCTTGGTATATGGGGCCGGCACTCTACCCAATGAGCCACAGGCACCACCCTAAGTGATTCCAAGAGACTAATATCTATAGTTCCTTTCCTTAAACAAAATACTCCAGATAATCACTGGTTGGCTGACAGAACCTAAGTAACAGCCAAGAGGACCCCTCTGCAACTCTTTTATAATTGGTTAAGAAAAAATTTGATAACATAAACAAAGTGTCAGGGTCTTGGTAAAAATAGTGACCATATCACAGCGTAATGGCTTTGATGTTGCCATAATGCTAAGGGCATAAAGTACTCACCTTCAAAGATACATATACAATGTTAAGTGCCAATTTTAAGATTATAAACTACAAAGTGTATTTTTTTAAATGTAAGTCACTAGTGTGAGATAAATTAAAAATTTGTATGTAATTTCAGTGTAAGACACCAAAAATGAACATGAAAACTATTCAAGAAAACAGTGAAAAACAAATTACAATTATAAAAGTACAGTTACCAATTATAAGAGCTAAGTAAATAAACTAATTTCTATTAATATTTTCATTTACCTTATAAAACTTTGTTCATTAAACTGCGGAGAGTCTGAGAATCTAAAGTTGTAAACAACATGATAACAAATATACAGCATTTCTTTTATTAACAAATTATACCACACAAAGCATATTACTTTTTCTATCTGATTACAGAGTCAACAGAAATTGCACCTGTATTTAGAGCAGCAACATAAAATTAAGAGAAAATTCTGCATCTGGACCAAAAACCTGTAACATGGTTTGGGAATCTAATGACTAAATTAGACAGTTAAACTGGCAACTCTGGCGTTACTGCAGAAATAATCAGTTTGTTTCCTCCACATCTTTGATAATAAGCAGCCTTCCCAAGGGGATAATACATTACATAAGGACATAGTCAAAGAAGGGAGGATGTGGGAAACCATACAAAATTTAATTGGTATAAAAAGAGCACACAAAGGCCATGAAAACTTGAGAAGGTATAAAATACCAAGCAAGGACAAGTTATATTCCGGGAGTTGCACCAACTCTGAAGCAGCACAGCCCTATTCTAACAAACTGCACACTCTCACCTGGATACTTTTGTTTATCAATTGGTTAGATCAGCGACTTAAAAAAAAGAATTTTGTTTTTTAAAGTAGATATAGTTTAGGGATAGAAAGCTGAACATCAGCAAAGTACTAAATCCTTGTGAAATTAAAAATGATTTAGGAAGCCAAATGAAGCAAACTATAAAATACGGACAAAAATGTTTAGTCTAACAGTGTATCTCAGTTTTCAGAGAGGTGTAAAATTAAACACACTATAGGAGAGTGGTTTTCATAGTGCACCCAGCACCCCCTCAGGGGTTCCTTAAGAGTTTGGGGGTGGCATGGAAAGTGAGATACGAAGTAGGTTCTTGCCCATTTTCCCTAACCCTTCCTCACTTCAACTCAAACATTTCTAATTCTCTTTTGTGGTTTCAGTAAAGAGCTCTTTTTCAAAAAAAAGGAAAAGAAACTTGGTAGTGTCTCCATTGCTGGCTATTGTTCGTTTTTTCTCTTAGGTTTGAAAATAACTGCTGAGACTGAAATTACACTGGTGAGAAATAAGATCAGAGATCTAAAACCTTTTTATAAATCAGTACTACTAAAATAGGAGAAATTTCAACAAAGATTTGCATACTATTCTATAAGACAGAATTTCTTTTTAGGAAGAAATTAAATTTTGTTATTACCACCCACCAATACCTATTCTGCTGCTGCTTCCAAGCTCTCAATATTTGATAGTGTGAACAAAATTCTAATGAACTTCAGTCACACATTACCCCCAAATCATTTCATTCAGTGGCTGCATAGAATTTCTTTTGAGAAGGCAAGCCTTATAGGTAACTCTAGAATGAGAATGTACACTTACCAAAAATAACACACATTATGTGAGGGTGAAATCTGCATAGCATTCTTAAACATAATCACTAATATAGACCTGCCAGATCTCAGAACTTCACTCAGCATTCCTCAGCAAACAATGTCAAAGTGTAAATAATACCCAGAAAAAAATGCTAACACCAAGGCCATTTTTCTTTGATGGAATCACGAAGAAAAGAGGAACTGCAAGAAGAAAAGTGAAACCAAAGCTTTAGCCACTTATTGAAACTTCATTACTTCAATGAAAGAGAACAAATTTCCATGGAAAGGACTCAGTTGGCAAACATCAGTTCTTTCCCTGTAATTTTTTTCCTTCACATCAAACAAAAGATGCTGTCATTTTAGAATCAGTGATAACTTTTTTTAATTAGAAAAACATTTACTTGAATATTTACATAATTTTTATTGCTGTTTATTATAACAAAAAAATTTTAACTGATTTGCAGGATCCATCCATTAACGTATGGAAATGAAATCCATCTCTCAAGATACAGAAGACCCAGTTATAGCTGAATGTATCTGACGCTCAGCATATAGCATGAGTTAAGAGAAATCCTTGCATGTCATTTGGTTCTTGCTGCAGTCATCTGTGTTCATCTCAGAAAGCAAAAGAATCCATTTGACTTTCAATAAATATCAAAGTAACTGCCAAAAAATATATATAGTTTCCACGGACCAGAGATCCAAGAAAGAGCAGTTTTAGTGAATGATTCCCAGAATCAAGTGCATCCTCCTTTAGTCCAGTGAGATGATGTCAGGAATGTTGCTTCCACTGCTGGTTATGACCCCTGTCTCATTCCTGCTGCTGGAGGAACTAACATGAGTACTGCTTTCATGGGGGCTGGTGGTGGTGACAGACGTACTGCTTGCTGTTAAGGGTGAGGTCAGACTATCCAAAAACATAGGAGGACAGTACTGCTTGAAACAAACAATGATGCTGATGAGGAAGAGTCTACATTGATTTTAAATAAAGAGACTAGAAACTGTTAGATAACCACAAGTGATAGACACACACTTAAATCCCACTGGGATTTAAAAATTTCTCAAAATTTCACATCTTTCAGTGGAAGGTTACACGAACATAGCTACTTAGATCATTTAGTGAACATACACCTGACTCTCAGAACTTATGGAACTTGTTTCTTGACCATATATACAGGTAAAGTACAAATAATGTCAACAATAACTGAAGCCATTTAATAGGAAATATTGGCCCAACAATTACAACTCATATTTAATCTCAAAAAGAATTTACTGAGCTTATTAGTCAGGATTTAAATCACACCATAAAGATATTAAGTACTTTATTTTTAATGGTATTAAGCAAAAGTGCTAATGTAAAACTGAATAATGACAACATTCATTCTAAAACAGAGACTCTAAGGTAGCTAACTACCACAATGTGCTCAGGACAGGGAATTCTCTCATGTAATCACAAAATTTTGAAATAAATCTTAACGGAGATCTAATCTAATTTCCTTGTAATAACATGACACCCTCTTACTAATGTTTGCGTTTCAAGTCCCCTTATAATCATGGTTTCTGATTCCCCTTACCAGTACAAACCTGCATGTAATATTCTTAATATTGACCACGGAGTAGAGACAAGAGCTAAAAGCTTTATTTTATGTTGCTGTAGAATATTTTATGTGAGAAACAGCTGCACTAACTTAGCGAAACAAGAGAAGTCTAGTAACACACATACAATGCAAAAGGAAACGTCCTAAGTTTGTTACTAGTTCAACTTCATGAACGATCAATAAGGAGATCTATTTCAAGTTATCTATTCTATATCTTATTCAGCTTATCGTTAAACCACAGAACAAGAATTTAAAAGTGAAACTGCTTAGATCACATGATTTTCAAGGCCTATAATAAAATGGGAACAACCACCCTAGGTTTCAGCTGCCTGTCAGAGTAATGGGGCAACTAAACTTCAGGCTCCCCTTCAAAAGAGCAAGTCGTTTAATGTTTTAGATAGACAACTGTCTTGGTTCATCAATAAAATGAACACCACACACAGATTCAAGGAACGCTGGTTAAGGGGGAGTAGGGGAAGAATTGTTTTAAAGAGCTTCTACGGAGCTCTAAAGATAGCTGAATTGTCAGATACTAAAATTCTTCTCTAAAAATCAAATAAATTTCTATTTCCCATTAAAATTGGCAGGTAAATCTGGAAAAGCAACCCCCAAACTTATATTTTATTCTTGCTACCTCTAAGGTAATTTGTAATTGCCTCATGGGAAAAAGATACTCTTAGTCATTTACGAAATTAGTGCTAGATGCTACAGTTCTGTCATCAATGGGGTCTGTGCCTTGAATTTCTTAAAGTATCCTTTCCATACTTATCATTGACAGGGGTTAAGGGGCAATATGGCGATAAAGCAGAAAAACCTAAGGATTCTACTGTAAACTGAAGGCACAACCTCACCCTTCTGCTTCCTCATCGAAGAAGTTACGCTGCCACTAAGATGCCAAATAGAGCTATGAAATAAAAAGCTTGAGGTCATTTGAAAAAAAAAAAAAAGGACTGGTCATATAAAAATCAGTAAATTGATTAAAAATCAGCAATCCTTTAAGAAGAATTTGTTTCCTACAAAAATATATATACATACACTTTTGCTATGTACCTTTGTTACATCAGTAGACTCAGAATGACAAGAAATTCCTTGGCTGCACAGTACCTTGGGTCCAAACTTCCAGTGATGTCTACATGATCAGATAATGGGACAGAGGTTGACCCAAGATCTGTGAGCAGCCATGATCCCAGGGTTCTCCCTCTATCCCTCCCTATTCTCAACACCTCTCAAAGTCTCTTTCTTTCTCCTTTCACTTTTATTATGCCTTTTCCTCCTTTACTCTGAATCTGCTATAAACCTGTCAGGGGGATCCATGCTCACTACAAGGTCTTTATGTTGGGACTGGTCTACTAGAGTGTCTATTCTATCTCTGACAGAGAAAACAAGGATGACTGCTATATAGCAACTTTAAATCGGGGCATCCCTAAAGTCCTAATCTGACTCTCTTTAAAAACAATGGAGGATTCAAACTAATGAGTCAAGTCTGTTTAATCAGCTTTAGCTATTAATTTTCTACACATGTATATATATGTTTTATCTAAAAAATAAAATTTCTCTGTAAAATTTTAATGTCTAGCCACCTAGCACTGCTTCCACTCACTCTAATCAAATTCTTATAAAAGATGCAAAATTATTAAGCTAAATAAAGTCTAATTCAAAATTTAGAAATTAAGAACAAAATATAAACTGAAAACAGCAACTTTATTCCTTCAAATAAAATAGTTAAATATTTATATAGTACTTCCTTTCCATCTAAGTAATTGAGAGTTGACTGTCCTGATTTTACGCAACTGGTCATTTTTAGTTAGTATGACAAAACCAACAATCAGACACAAAGTAGTTGCTTAAATTCAGGATACATACCTGGGGATCAACTGGAATAAGGGAAAGAAAATCCAAACCTAAAACAAAAATGCTTCGTTAATAGTTGTCTCGTATTTTGGAGACCAGAATTATTTCCCCAAATCATTTTTATTTATTGTAAATCACAAAACATTTGAGGCGTTTACCACAAGGAAGCTTTCACAAGGAAGCTCTAAACCATGATCAATGATATTTAACACGTAAAAACCGAAAGGTGAACATATTCCCTGACAAAACTAGAAAAGCCACCTCCCAGAGACTCAAAGGCAACAGTCCAAAAATTTCCAGAAAATTAGGAACGGTCAAAGCAAATGCCCCCTCTTCCTCTGTCACTTAACAGAAACAAACACAATGATGAGATAATGATCTGGATTTATACCATTCATACCACTGGGGAAAAAAACCATATTTAGCCTCTTAAAATGTTTTATATTTATTTTTCAGAAATACACCACATTGAGATTCATCTAAAAACTTCTTGAACAGCTATTTCATTGATGGTTCTCTGTTCTCACATAAGAGCAGTACAATCACCCAGATCCCTGAACAAAGCAAGCACTTGGTCAATGCTGCTCACCAACAGGATAAAGTTACCAAGGTTTATTGCATTCTAAGCTAATATCATTTTCTAAAACAAAGCAATGGAATTCTCCAATTATGTTTTAGAAACAGAAATATGAAAGAGGTTGTCCAATAATCTCATCTTGAAGTACTAAAGTAATAATAAAAAATGTCTAGTTTGAAAAGTTTAGCAATAAACTTCGAAAGAAGATTTCCCTGTATGACTAAATTTCCAATTATTTCAAAACATCAAAAAAAGAAACCACATACTAGGTATAGGTGCTCAAGATAGGCGAACTTCTGTTCAATTCCATGAGTTTTATGTTGGCATTCAAGGTCACCCCAAATACAACCAGCATACATAATGAAAGTCTGATATTATATTTTTACTCAAAATAGGGACATTTAGTAGCCAGCATGAATAATTTATAAGTCAAAATTTAAAAATATATTTATTCCCTTATAATCTCTAAATAATCACAAAAATGCGCATCTAGTGATATAAGCTATAGCACCAATCATTTGAAAAAAATCATTCAAATGATTTCTAAAGTATTTTTTAAGTGTTGCTATAATTTTTCATCTCATATGCCTGTCACTGACTATATGATACAACGATCTGAGCCAATGCTGGACAAAAGGAATCACAATAAACTTTTCCCATTAAAATGATCATCAGTACAGTGAAATATCTCCATAAGCAGAAAGTTTCTCTTCATATTAATGACACTGTTCAGTAAATCCTCTAAAACTCTAAATTCTGTGAAAAACAGTAATTCAAGATTTATCTAGCCCTTATAATACCTTCTGGGAGCTTTACACATTCAATATTTCTATGACTAAGTCAAAAAAGCTGATCAGAATGTTAACTGACTTAATTTTGTTTTGCTTCCAATAATGTAACTTTTTTTATTTTTTAACAGCTTCTACTTTTTAGTTTTTCATCTTTGTATGTTGTTACTTTTAATATCTGTTGTATCACTCAGTCTGTATTAATAACTGAAACCTTTTTATAAAGAATAGCTCTGTTGAAATATTGTGTACTGAAGCCAAATAACTAAAACCTGCTCATTTCCTAAATGTCCAACTATTCCCGTTTCATAGCTTCAATTAAAATAATATACAAGCTTGATATAATTTTCAAACTGTTTTTGCAGCTCTATCACTAGAGAATGTCCTTCAAGATCTAAGGACCCCCTACTTTCATTATTTCAATTCTAGCTCTTCAGTTGTATTATAATTTCTTTGATGACTTCATGTGTTCCAATAAATATAGAGTCTATTTAGAAAAGATTTAAGAGATTTACTTGCTCTGTATCTTTTGACACCTCAATTCATGGATAATTTTGAATATCCTGACATATACAATGTCATACTAAAATACCTAGAAATTTTTCTAGAACTTTGGTTGAAACTTTGGATTGTCTTCCAAGCATAACACAGGTGCAGTCTATCCAAAATACAAAAGGTATTCATATAAATATATCTCACTGAAACCATTTTTTCTAATAGTGAAATTTGATACAGTATTTCAGATGTTTTTCTAATAAAAAACTAAACTATCAAAGTGTTCCTGGATTGTACATTTTAAGTAAAATATTAAAACTCTTACATGAAATAAATTTATCTATAGTTATTAAAAGTTTAATACCTTGTTCCATAAGTTTAGCAAAATGTTACTTTCTCATTTCACTCTAAGTTCCAATTGTACCATGTCATGCTAACATTTTTATGCCCTCCTAAAGTATTTCATCACTGAAAATACTCAATTATTTTTAAGTAAAAAGCAGGTAGTGTCAAAATTTCTTATGGTACATTCTAAATGTTTTTGTTTTATTAACATTTGATAAACTGTAATTTTTAAATATTAAGTAGAAATATTAAGGTTTTCTCTCATTGATGACATTAGGTTTTCTCTCATTGATGACAACACATTTACCTTACTTGAGTCATAAACTTTAACAGAACATAATTGCTACATAATTAAATAAGTAAATGCTTAGCACTTCCAAATTTTAATGATACAACTTTAGAGCACCATTCGCACCTGACAATATGGCACTAGCAACAATAAGGCAGTCATAATTTTTCTTGAAATAATCAAGCTGTTTTCCATTCCACAAATACAAATTATTTGTTTTATTTTGTATTCATTGTTGCACAGTATCAGAAGATGTTCCAAGCTGCAGTTCATTATTAATATCATTTCTTCTTTGTTCTCCTGCAGATTCAGAAGATTCACGTTTATGATGTTTAGAAGGAATGTTAAGAAATGTGTTAAAACTTAGTTATCTCTCCATTCCTGATGTTCTACTTAATATTTCATTATAATTATTAAACTTAGCAATACCAAAACTCTCCACAATATGACTAATTACATAAATTATGCACAAAAATAAAACCACAGTAATTACTAATTACAAAAGAGTACATTATCAAAAAAACTAGATGTGATAACATAATTCATTGATGATAAAACTAACAATTCTGAAGCACAACAGACCCTACTCTACTAAGCTTATAAATTGTAAGAAAGCTTTTCAACATTTTAATAATAATAATAACCAGTATCACCATCGTGGTTAATATCAACCCTGGATGGTAGTCTTATTTCCTCAATTCCAGATTGAAATGCATTTTACCAAATATACAATTCAGATATATTTTACTGCATTTTTCTCAAATCTGCACATTTTAAAAAAGAAAGTCTCAATTTATACCCAAATTGTGCAATATTATAAATTCTCCAAAACTAAAAATCCATCTAGATTCACATTAATTTGAATTGGCAGGGCTAGTGATTTATCAATGTATGGCAGGGTCACTCTAATAACAGAAATGTTCATTATCTTTTGTCAGAATTAATTTTTAATTCAACATCTTTAGGTAACAAATCCTTTAGGAATGCTTGTTTATAATACATACTAAGATGATATGTGAACACTCTTCAATCTGGACAAAGCTGAAGCAATATATGGCAGATAGGAATTAAGAATCTCTGAGTTTCCATCTTTATCATGGACCAACAAACTTCATCTGTACCTTAGCATCAGGCTTTGTATACAAAAAATACTAGCTACATAATATAACCATCAATTGTTTCAGTAACACAAATTTTCATCACTATGTGCTTAAAATAAAGACCTACCTAAGGTGAGAAAGAAAAATAAACCATAGATCAAAATCAACTTTATGAACCTACCAAAGAAAATTAATAATGGGAGGAAAGAATTGTATTCCACTAAAAGACCCTTCAGGAAGAAGTCAAGTCATAAATATAAGCAACACTGATCCTAACTTGCTCAGATTTGATTGACAACAATGTCTGTGAAAACAATGGCTATGAAGAGAAGAAAGAGGAGTAAAGGCAGGAAAAATTCAATTTTGCAATATTGCCTTGGCTGTTTTAAGTCCTGATATTAAGGTAGGTCAAACAACCTTGGATTTTTTAAATGTTATTACACAGTACAACCCCCCTTATCCAAGGTTTCATTTTCCAAAATTTCATTTACCTGCAGTCAACTATAGTAAAAAAAAAAAAAATCAAGTGGAAAATAATCAGAAATAAACAATTCATAAGTTTTAAAGTGCCCACTGTTCTAAGTAGTCTGATGAACCCTCAAGCTATCCCACTCCATGCTGCTCCGTCCTGCCCAGAACATAAATCATTCCTTTGTCCAGGAGCTCTCCATCCTTAGTCACTCAGTAGCCATCTGGGTTATCAGAGTGACCATCATGGTATCACAGTGTTTGTGTTCCAGTAGCCCTTGTATTTCTTTAAAATGGCACCCAAGTGCAAGAGTAGTGATGCTAACATGTTAAAATTGTTCTTTTTTATTGTTGTTGATCTCTTACTGTGCCTAATTTATAAATTAGTCTTTATCATATGTATGTGTATATAGGAAAAAACATAGGATGTATAGAATTCTGTACTATCTGCCATTTCAGGCATCCACTGGGGTCCTGGAACATATCCCTTGTGGATAAGGGGAGACTCCTGTACATATAAAAGATACCTCATATAAAATTGCTCTAGGGAAACAAATAAGAGATCCCATCCTGATGGGGATAATAAAATCCACAGGTTAAAGTGGTGGGCAAAATCACCTCCAAACTATAACAGTATATTCTGAAGTTGTAACAGGCTAGCAAGCATATGAGAAAATACTCTTCCCTAACCTGTGAAGGGTCTCTAATAAGTAAACCAAGAAACACTCTCTTATATACGAATTCTTCACAAAAGAAAAGTAAAACCTATAACATTTTCCTACCATTCTACTGTTACTTCCTGTCATTAGGAATCTACAGAGCAACAATTGCTCTGTAGTTAAAATAACTGAATGTAATGTATTAAAACAGAAAATGACCTTTAAATGAAGTCTTCACATTTCCTTACCACTTCTATTTAAAATTTTAATACTGTATTTGTTCCACAGATCAAGATTAAAAATAAGAAATAAAATTTGATAAAAAACAAAAACTCTCCACATACCTGGCAAATCTGATGACATGCTTGATATTGGCGTGTGGTGGAATGGTACTGAGTAGTCTGTTAATGAAGGCGGAATAGCAGCAGGATCAACCGAAGTCACACTGGGCACCCTTACAGAAGATGGCTGATACATGAGAACCCTGTTTTAAATAGCACGGGAAATTACAAACAATCTGGCTGTTAGTTCACAGGAGAGAAGTGCTGCACCACCGGGCATTCTCAGTCGTTCGTTCACTAGTTTCAACACAACTATACGGCAGCTACTCACTACACAGCACTCCGCTTTACTCTCCTCTTTCATAACAGTCTTCATTTTAACATGAACATATCTTGGCTCTCAACAGCTGCTGCGACGTAAAAGCAAGTGGACATTCAAACATAAAGCACAGTGCTAGAGTAATACATAACACTTTTATCCAGAAATAAAAATACACTTTATATACACTTTTATTAATGTATATGTACCAAGTATGTGGATATTAGTAATTTTATCTGTAAAGAAATTTTAAACTAAAATAGAGGACTCCTAAGATTTGATTTAAATCAGGGCTTCCTTATCAGTGAAACTACCCACTATAGCACAACCAGAACTGCTTCAATTCTAACTTGAATTATATTTTTTGCACTCTTATCTGGTAATCATCTGAGTAAAGTTACCCAATCCAAAAGCCAACCAACCTGATAGCACTAGGCCATAAAGAAATGAGGATAAGATGAATATTCAAGATTTATGATATAATACCCAGAAATAAAAACGCTGGCTACCATGATATCACCTACCAGGTAGGTAAAATCCTAAGAGGTTTATGACTTTGAAATTACCTGTTCATGCTGTTAAAAATACAAATTAAACACATGTAAGAAATACTTTATAATTGATATTGTATGAAAATATACTTTAGAATTGAGTATAATTCTAATATATATACATATATAGACACACACACACAAATATATATACAAACACACACATACATACATATGTATATTAAAGTTTAGGCTTAAAGATCTATGCATTCTTCCTCTTTAACCTAAATTTTTTCTTAGGGTAAACAACTAAACCCTCAGAAGAAAAAAAACATCTTGAATGTTTAAGAGGAAATTAAGCAATGTTACTACCCTACAGCTGGCTGATAGAGGTCATTTTGGCAACAAGTAATGAGATACTAACAGTGCAAAACATTGAGGTTAGCATCCTAAAGCACTACCAGTAAACTATTATAAGCTTAATATCTAAAGCACAGATTTCTGTACTAGAAGGAACAATTACAAAGGCTCAACTATCTCAGAAACTCTGGGTTTCTAGGATCCAAAACTGGCCTAATCCAGATCCAGTCTGATCCAGTCTGGACTGGTCTGATCCAGTCCTCTGGGTAGGACCACAAAGCTAGACTGGACGGCAACCTCTAGACATCCTTTCCCTTTATTGTTATTGCTCAGATTATTAAACAGTGTTAATAAGAAACGATGGAATATTTCTCATACTCTAAATAACTGACAAACTTATTTCATAACTTTGTTTTACTGTCAAACCACTTAAATAATCACTACTCAGACACTAAAGTCCTTCTAAAATTGATTTGCATTATATGAAGATCACATCTAGCTGTTATTCTTTACTATTTCTCAAAAACATGGATGCCAACTGGAAATGTGAAAAACAGTCATCTTCAGAGTACATAATATGGTTGTAATGGCCAACTGTGTTAGTCTCAGAAAAGTTAATTAACAGAGGTCAGAGTTGAAAAAAATCTTAGATTAAAACCTCATCTATTTAGGAGACATATGACATATATAATATGCTTGAGGCAATAACATAAGCCTAGTATTTCAAAACACATTTTCCAGAAGTAATGTAGAAGGAAGCCCATCTCATAGACATCAACCTGTCTAGGTTAGAACCAGGGTTTCTTGGGATCCAATGCTACCTGAGGACCTCTAAAACTAAAACAGGGTGTGAGTTATGTTAGAAAAAGCTGACTTGAGGGATGAATAAAAGTTAAATTATAGTGTATCTAAAGCTCATCTTTTGTGGCGGGGAGGGGGAGGTTGAAAACAGTGGTCCTCTACCAGGATCAAAGTATAACAGAAAATTACCAGTACGTATTTTAAATGACACATGGGCCTACCTCTCACACAAAAGAGTGCATATAACACAGGGGTTCAGGATGAGACTGAGTATTTGTGAGTGCTGGACAAGGGGCTAAGAGAGAGGCTTATCATTCTGGCTGCTTCACAATATTAAGATCTTAATTTGATTTTTTATATGTTGACAGGCAAGAGTTTGAAGACCAAAAAATACATAAGGTTTCATTTAATTTAGAAAGTTTCTAATTAAATGTTCCTTTAACCTATCTCTTTTTCTCTACTATGAAAAGAAACTAAAAGAACTTCAGATACAAGAAAAAGACAGTGCCTGTATTTGTGGTGCACCCCCTTCTCTTCCTTTGATATTTCACACCAAAGATTTTCTTTTGTCTTGACTGTGAACTGACCCTTTAACTTGAAATAGACATAGAGGCAACAATAACCAAACTCCTTTTCCTTCCCTACCTCCCTGACGTACAACTACAGAGGGGTCAGTCAACATCCCTACACACTTGTCATCTCAATAACACCTAATCACTGCATATGTCCTGTTTGCATAGCAACATGAAACTTTAAATCATTAAATAATTCCTTGATTCTGCAATATAAAAATGGTGAATATTGAAACCTGCAAAAATGCCAAAATCCAATTGGGGTACAAATTAGTAAATCGACATCTAATATCTCAGAAAATATATGAAAACCTAGTCAGTGTTGGTTAATTCCTATTACCTGAACTTTGCAAACATTAATACAAATTCAACTTCCTATAGAATGGCTATAGAGAAACAAAATTATTCTAAAATTTATGCAAAAATAAATGTATTTGCTGATATGAGTAACAGATTCCATGGAGAAATGTAGATGGCTATGTATGATGGAATTATGGGTGTAAAAATGTGATGCTATAAAGTGATACTTTTTTAAGAATTTGAACATTTGTTACTGCTTCTTCATAGGATTGACAAATACCTTCACAAGCATATGTATACATTATGCAAGTGTACGTATATATTTTAAATTTTTATAACTATTCGTAACATCACAGCACAAAAAGTGAATTGCTAGAATGCTGCTGTAGCAAATATTAATATTCTAGGTTGCGTAACAAGTAAAACTACATGGAATTCATATTTGACTCACACTTAGAAGTCTGAAAATAGACTGACAACTTTTATTCATAAACCTAAAGTTCACTGTGTGCTCCCACTTTATGATTATAAAGGTATAAAAAAAGATTCGTATTTATCCTTACTCTTTGTTTCCTGTCCTTAGAATACCTCCTTATTAATGGCAAAACAACCACTCAGTTTCACAGAGAGTAGGGTAGGAACGTAACATGTAAAATTATCCTTAAATACAGAAAAACATAAAAGGTTTTCTGTCTTAGATTAACATGCATTTGTTCTGACAGGTACTATAAGACTGCATTTGAAGATTCAAACTGGCATAAAGGAAAGGTGCTAGCATTACCATCCTAATGTTAACAGTCATTCTCTTCAGGCGAAATATTTTTTTAACTTCTTGGTGCTTTATAATGTTGTTTATAAGAAACAGTATTTACTAAAACATACCTTTTAAAAAAAATAGTAGCCCACAAAATTTCTGCATTATAAGTGAATACAGGTTTTACTGAGCTCTCATTCTCCATTCTTTCTCATTTGCTTACTACTATTAACCAAGAAGTCATACAATAAACTTACACAGCACAGAAAGACAAAAACTTCCAGATGCTGAAGCACAAGAGAGGGTATGAAAAAAACAACTAGAAACAAAACCACAGAAGCTTGAAAGTAGGAAGAGATCAAAGCAATGATATAACCAACAGCATGATCCTCCACTATGACACCATGACAGGTGAGTCACTCCAAAACAGAAAATGTAATTTTTGCATAAAACCATTAACTTTCTTATTGTTAAAAAGTTTCAAAAGAAAGTTTTTCCATCTGTCTTTCCTCCACTGGCCCTACATCTGATGAATGTTATACCAAAGAACATACTCAATCCAACTGGTCAATGGCTCCCTTTTAACAACTACAAGGTAGCTATCACATATTCTTTTCTTCTAGCTTAATAGCTTTAATCCTTAGACCCACTTGTCCATCATACTCTGGGTTCCACTATTTACCTTCCTATTTCTGTGCTCTTGCTGCACACATTTTTTTAATAACCTTTCTTGATAACCAGCACGCATTAAACTGCTCTGAAAATCATATGCCTAAAATGAAACAAAACTAACATGGGCTGATCCTGGACACTACATTTTTTTTATTAATGCGAGGAGCAAATCAATTTAAATGGTGAACCCTTCAAACTACTATGACATTTCAAAGAATTTCTAACAAGAATGGCAATTAATTTCTTAGTGCCATTTCAGCATCCATTAAGATGACTAGTGTTTTTCTTGTCACAAGATCATTTTATCAATGTATTTCCTAATATCAAAGCACACCCTAGGATAAACTCAATTTGTTTTTAGTGGGCATTTTATATAATATATAATTAAATGATCTCCTAAGACTGGGCTTTGCGCTCAGCAGTTAGGGTGCCAGCCATACACTGAGGCTGGCAGGTTCAAACCTGGCCTGGGCCACCAGCTAAACAACAACTGCAACAAAAAAATAGCCAGGCACTATGGCGGGCACCTGTAGTCCCAGTTACTTGGGAGGCTGAGGGAAAAGAGAATCACTTAAGCCTAAGAGTTTAAGGTAGCTGTGAGCTGTGACACTACAGTACTCTTCAGAGGGCAACATAGTGAGATTCTGTCTTCAAGAAAAAAAAAAATGATTTCCTAAGACTGAATTCAGAATTTTCATTTATCTTTCCATGTGAGCCTATTTCATAAAAGTTATTTTATGTGGGTGTTGATGTATGAGTCTAGTTTGGGTATTAAAGGTTACATGGGCTTCATGAATGAAGAGCTGCAATTTATACAAACTTTTAAGATCAAATTTTCATGTGTTACTGGTTTAGTCACAAATTTCAACCTTATGTTTGTTTTCTTTTCACCCTACAGGAGAAAGTATGTAATAGCTGACCATACATGAAGCTAGTCTTATTCCTCTGCATTCTGAGGTCATTGCAGGTTTTATCATAGAACATATGTGCCATCCTTTCAGTTTTGTGCCATTAACTATTCATAAAAACATGGCAAAAGGCTCAGTAACTAGGGAGCCGGCCACATACACTGGGGCTGGTGGGTTCAAACCTGGCCTGAGCCTGCTAGACAACAGCTACAAAGAAAAAATAGCTGAGTGTTGTGGTAAGTGCCTATAGTCCCAGCTGCTTGGGACTACAGCAAGAGAATCACTTAAGCCCAAAGTTTGAGGTTGTTGTGAGCTGTGATGCCAAGCACTCTACCAAGGGCGACATAGTGACATCTGTTTCAAACAAAAAAGAACATGGCAAAGGATACACTGAGGGTAGACCCTTCTGGCATGCCACCAGAAACCTGCTCCCAGATCACTTCAACTCATGAGTCAGCATCACTATGCACAATCTTTCAACCCAGTATAAATCCAACAATAGTCCTTGCAACCCATGCTTTTCCAGTGTATTCTAAAGGGTATCAGAGTAAAATCTAGAAATACTGAGAGAGGATGCCTGAGAAAGGTGGGGTCTAGGAGAACAGGTCTTCTCAGGGAGACCACAAGGATACACCTGAGGGGTCCTCTCCATGGTGACTCAGCTCTTAGAAATTTATAAACTTAACTTCTGGAACTTGGAAATTTCCAAGTTCCATGAAATCCTGTAGTTCTGTAAGGGCTGGAATAGCATCTCCGGCTTGATTCAAACTGGCCAATGAGAAGGGTACCTATGGGTTGGAACTTTTGACTGTTGATAAAAAGGGAAAGACCACGCCAGTTGGGGAGCATGGCCATTTGGAATTCTTCTATGCCATTAAGCTCATGGCCAGTAAATAAAACCTTAGGATGCTCTTTTTCTCCCTTGGGCCTTGTCTTCCTGTAACATTTTTGGTTCCCTGATGGGAAGTGAGATCACTCTTGGGAAGAACATGCACCTGGTAGTTGCCACCAATCCTCTGGACACCCACTTGGGGGTCCCGATCAGCCGGGGCGATGTAAAACACTGAGCATGAGAGGGAAGCAGTTTGGTCGTCCTGTGAGGATACCTCTTCTGGGTGGAGAAAGGACCCCCACAGCCGAGTCTTCAAGTAGTCAAACACCGGGAGGAACTGGCATGTAGGAACAGGTTCCCACACAGGGAGTCATCTAAGGCAAGGTATGATAGATCTGGGGGTCCCACTACAGTTTTAGTGGAAGAAGGAGCCTGATCAACTCCTTGGGCATTAGATCACCAGCAGGTCTGTTGAGAGGTGTGTGTGTGGATGTGATGTGACTGAGAGAACTCTTGAGGGTGGAGATGGACCTCCCTTCACAGGACCTACGGGAGTGTTGGTTTGTGTCCTATGGCTAAGTGGCAGCTTGAGTGGGAAATCGAGGCTACCCAGGTTAAGAAATGGGTTGAAATTGTGTACATGTGAGTGCTTGGAGAATGACTGAGACAGGTAACAATAAGTGGTTTTTGCCTCCTCCCCCGCCCCCCCCCCCCCTTTCTCCACAGGATGAAAAGAATGTGTGAGTGTCCCCTCTTCCCTGCTTCAACTTTGCCCCCTGGATATTAAAGTTCTAGGTTTTCCATTTTCTTTTCTTTTTCTTTTTTGCAATTTTTGGCCGGGGCTGGGTTTGAACCCGCCACCTCTGGCATATGGGGCCAGTGCCCTACTTCTTTGAGCCACAGGTGCCACCCTTTTCTGTTTGTCTTTAGTGGCCACGTGGCCATTAGAAAGGATGACTGTGTTGTAGTTTTGTTACTGGAATTTCTTCAGTGAGTCCTTGGTCTTAGGAATTTGAGCATTGAGCCTGTGGGCCACAGATCAGTGATAAAATGGGATTTTGTTGGACTGAAGGGGCATGCACAGAGCGTGGAGAGTGCAGAGCTACTGGCAGAGGGGCTGTGCCTTGGAAAGTGTTGTGGTTCAGGCAGTCCAGTGAGCTCTGGATGGCCCTTGAAAATCTAGGGGACAAAGTGTAAATCTTGTGCCTGGCAGGGCTATACCCATATCCGCAACAGGTCTCAAGGTGAACAGCCTCAGGAAGTGAGGAGGAGGCCCAAGTCAGAGGTTTCCTACATGAGTCCTTTGTCTAGGGGTAAATAATTGGCCCTGAGAGATATTTTGGCCAGAACTTGATAGATGGAAAAATACCTTTACAAACTGAATGGGTGTTCTAGCAAATGAATGAATGCAGCCCCTCAACCTGGGCAAGGTTATTAGGTCTTTGTTGTGGTTTTTGTCTGGGGAGGGGAATAGGGTGTGTTAGGGTGGAGCCATCCAAAACATTTCAGGCTGCTTTGTTCATGACCTTGCTAGGGCTCAGAGGGTTTGTGCCTGGAGATGGGAGTCTGATGTCTAAGCTCACCTGAGCCTGAAAAATGGGAGTTCCCTGTCCTGCCCTGAGTGGGAAAATCCTATATCAATGTTATATCTCATAAAATGTCTCTCATTTGTAAAATGTAATAATCTGGTTGTTTAAATTGTTGGAGAAACTGAGTCTTCATTACAAGATAAGATTCTTGTCTTTTAAACCTTCTAATTATCGGTTTGGTTGAGTGAATAGGTGACTTCATAGTGAACTGAGATCCTGTTTTGGGGCGAATGGGTTTTTGAGAGTAAGAGAAATTAGACAGAAAGGAAATGGCATTGTGTAAAGAAAGAATCTTATATGATTTGTCCTGAAGCAGAATGGTTGTTTAAGAAAGTGAAAGAGGGGCGGCGCCTGTGGCTCAACGGGTAGGGCGCCGGTCCCATATGCCGGAGGTGGCGGGTTCAAGCCCAGCCCCGGCCAAAAAAAATAAATAAATAAATAAAAAAAAATAAAATATAAAAAAAAAAAAAAAAAAAAAAAAAAAAGAAAGTGAAAGAGAGGGCAAAAGTTAAAGTTTAGAATGTTTGTAGATTGTGCAGGTTAAATAAAACTCACAAAAGGGAATTTGTGAAGGAATTTACATGTGATCTAGTTGATTATGTATTTCCTTTAAAGTCTTTTGGCTTGTAATTTTGTTTAAACAAATGTTTTGAGCCTTTGATATTTGACAAACCTTCCAAAATCAAAACTCTAAATTTGGGGGTTGGCACCCATAGCACAGTGGTTGCAGCGCTGGCTACATGCACCGAGGCTGGTGGGTACAAACTTAGCCTGGGCCAACAACAACAAGAAAAAAAAAAACCCCAAAAACACAACTCTAAATTTGGTCTTTTTGAAATATTAAGACCACTGAAAGCCTGAGAAAAACAAATTAAACTTATTTGATTTATTAAAAATGTATAGGAAACACTGTCAAATATAAAATGGTAATTAATTAATTGATCAATTTTAATTATGGGTTATGATTATATATATGTTCCAATATTATAAAGCATTTGTCTATCCTAACCTATAAGACATTGGTCTGTCCTAACATATGTTGTCTGTAATAATTTTAATTCATCTAAAAAAAAAAAGTGTTTTTTGTAACTGAGTCCAAAGTTTGTCCTAAAAAAGAAAAAAAATATTAAGAGAGGCTGATGAATTTTCTCAAATTCAAATTCCTGATATCTTTAGAAATTGAGTACCTTCGGACTAAAAGCAGACTTTTAGAACTTTCACTGGAAAGTTAACATATCTATGAGGACTGCTAACCTAACTTCAAACGGAACAGAAATCAGTTATGTGGAACTGGGCTAGTTTGTTATGGCCTTTTATTTGAAATATTGTTGATTCTTTCTATGTTTTGTTTTCAGAAATCAAGAAAATCATTTTCTGTCTTTTAAGCTATTTGTACCTTTTCAAGCAATATATGTACTTATGGACAAGAATTTAAAACATGTATTTTTTTCTCTCTCCTTGATTTCTTCAGAATTTGAAAGCCACTTGTAAGTATTCTTAATTTCTGACAATACGGTTATTTACATAAGTTCAATAAGAATCTGTTTTGTTCTACAGGACATGATGAAGGCACTGATTATTTTACCAAGGCTTTGACTGGAATAGCATTTCCAGAGGTGTCCAGACTGCGGAATTAAGGTTGACTTTATAAGGCCAATAAAAAAGCCCTTTGGGAAACTGTCCAGATACTCATCAATAACATTTCCTGCTCTGTGGTAACGATGGTTGCTTACTGGTGGGTCCAGGTGAGTGGCGAGCTGGATATGCAGTGGTTACCTTAACAGAGACTGTAGAGCAGTGGTTCTCAACCTTCCTAATGCCATGACCCTTTAATACAGTTCCTGTGGGTTGTGACCCACAGGCTGAGAACCGCTGCTGTAGAGGCTAAGCTCCTACCCCAAAGAACATCAGCTCAGAAGGCTGAGTTAATTGTCTTGACTCGAGCCTTAGAACTAAATCAAGAGAAAAGTGTGAATATCTACACAGACTCCAAGTATGCTTTTCTGACTCTCCAAGTACACAGGGAATTGTATAAGGAAAAGAGACCATTAAATTCTGGGGAAAAGGACATTAAGTATCAGCAGGAGATACTTCAGTTGCTAGAGGCAGTATGGAATCCCGGAAGGTGGCAGTGACGCACTGTCGCCGACATCGAGGAGATGCTTCTACCATCACTAAAGGGAACACTAGGGTCAGTACTGAAGCAAAAAAAGGGCTACGTCCAAATGGTACCAGGTATTGAGTGGCTCCCCTCATCCAGTGGGTTCCAGAGCTCTCACCTTCCTACTCCCAAGAAGAGATGGAATACTGGGCAGTGAAGAGGAGCCAGGAAATGGAGGGAGCATGAATAAAGATGCCAGATGAATGAGTAGCAGTCCCTAGCTTCTAGGAGCCACTGTGGTGACAGAAGTCTCTGATGAAGTTGATGGGCTGGTACTTCTACATCTCCACCTGGCAGCCCTGGCCAAAACTGTCAGTCTATAGTGTATCACCTGCAACCAGTTCAATGTGTGCCAAGGACTGATGATACCCCCAGGAATCCAGTCATATGAAGCAATGCTCTTCGAGGACTTCCAGGTAGACATTACTGAAATGCCCAGGTGTAGAGGAACAAGTACTTGCTGGTAATGGTATGCACATACTTGGAATGGGTAAAAGCCTTCCCCACCAGGATAAAAAGGACTCCATAAGTAGTAAAAAGTGTTGCCCGGAGAAATTGTCCCATGGTTTAGGTTGGTCTAAATTTGACAATGGGCTAGCTTTCATAACAGAAATACTACAAATAATAGCTAAAGCTTTGGGTATCACCTGGAAACTATATGTAAATTATAGGCCTCAAATCTTGAACAGGATAAAGTGCGTGAACAGGGCCTTAAGAACAGGAATTAGTAAACTCTGCCAGGAAGCAAAGCTTAATTGGATACAGACCTTGCCACTGGTGTTATTCAAAGAGGCCTCTGTCAATCCTCTGCAATTTAGCAGTGACTCCTAAAAGAACTGGAAAGACTGAACTGAATAGACAAAACCCCTAAAATCTCCACTGGGATAATGAACCGTGTTCTGTTAGTCTTTTATGTCTGTACATCCTTTCTCTCTGGAGGATCAAGGGGACAAAGTCTAGGTCCAAACTCAGAACCTGTTCCCCCTCAAACCAAGGTAGAAAGAACTTTACACCATCATCCTGACCACACACACGGCAGCAAAGGTGAAAGGAATCCTCATCTGGAGTCATCATAGTTGGCTGAATAGGGTTTTACTGCCCCCTTGGGAAGTAAAGGCAACTTTTAAGATAGTCAACATGCCCTGCTCCAGCCACATACTGGGAGCTGACTAGTTAACGCAGGGCTGAAGCCGGAGGAAACTCCTCGAGGGACTTGTCTTAATTGGATTTTGGACTTTGGGAAAAGGGGGGTGGGGGGATGTCACACAGAGAAAAGTAAAAACTTGTATGTATATTAGCCCACCACCACGGTACTATTAAGGCTTGAGTAAAGAACCCAAGAAGAGTCACAATCTCTAAAATCTAAGTGCTGAAAAGTAATTAATATTGGCACCTGCAGAGGCAAGCTGATATTAAGATGCCAAATTAAAATATATTGAAGTCTCAAAAGGGGAGCATGAGAGAGGATACCTGAGAAAGGTGGGGTCTAGGAGAATAGGTCTTCTCAGGGAGACCACAAGGATATACCTACAGGGTCCTCTCCATGGTGACTCAGCTCTTGGGAATTTGTAAACTTATCTTCCTGGAACTTGGAGTACCTATGGGTTGGAACTTTTGATTGTCGATAAAAAGGGAAAGACCAAGTCAGTTGGGGGCCATTTGGAATTATTCTATGCCATTAAAAGCTCCCAGATGGTAAATAAAGCCCTTCCTCTTATAAAAATGGTGTTTGGGTGCTCTTTCTCTCCATTGGGTCTCGTCTTTCTCAACAATGCTAGATCTAAGCATTAATTCTTCTGATCTTCTACCCCAACAAACATTTCAAAATTATGTATTTGTCTATCACTTAAATTACAGAAGTACCAACCAAACTGTCTCAAAGAAGCAAAAAGTGATCAGTATACCAGAAAAAACACCCACTTGAAATACTTTCCTCATTTTCTGTTCTACTACCAAAAAAAAAAATCTAATACTCATTCTAATTAAATAGGTAATAGAAAAGATATGACCTTACTATGATGTGTAAATCCTATCTTGAAATGAGTATTTGGCAACTAAAAGTTTTAATTTATAAAAAGTAACATAAAAATGTTTCAAAGTAACTATTACAAAACTAAAAAATGAACACTGCAAAAACAGAATATAATTCCATTTATGTAAAGTATCTAAATAAAACAGGAAAATTTATAGAAACAAAAAGATCAATGATTGTCTATACTCATGTGATTCTCAGTAAACTACAAAAGAATGTGAAGGAAGTTTTTTGGGTGTTGAAAATATTCTACAACCGAATCATGATGATTGTATAACTATAAATTTAATAAAATCAGTGATTTGTGCTATAATAAAAAGTTTTATGCTATGGAAGCTATGCTCCATAAAAATCAATAAAAAACTAAGTGGACTGAGAGGCCAAAGAGGTAAGACAAACACACTCAAGTTTACAAGAATGTGTCCATAGGCTGTCAAAGACCCTACCCCCTTACTGATCCATTATCTGTAGGTTAAGAAGCAACTGTTGTAGAACACTCAGACCCATCTTTTATTATGGGCCAGTTATGGCTTCTGGCAGGTAAATCATGAAAAATCCATGCTAGAATGCCTCTACTTTACCCATATTTTCCCCTGAGAGGGTGGGGAAAAAAGGGAATCAATTTTTAATGAGAAATTACCATGTGCCTGACACTGAGGCCAAATTTCTTTATCTCACTGAAACCTGACAAGAATCCTATAAAGTAGGCATTATTTAACCTCATTTTACAGAACAGAAAAAGGAGGTTGGAACAAGTATTTCATCCAAGACCACAGAACAAATAAGCAACAGTATCAAAACTGTAATCCATACTTATCAATGATTCCTAGTTCTATACTCCATTACATAGGACTTATGTTGGTCTGAGATGCCATATTTTCTTATAAAACGGGTCAAGAAAATAACAAAAAGTTAAGGAAAAAAACCTCAAACTTCCAGTTTCCAAAGATATATTTTCTTCATCAAAATTTGCTTTCCTATAAATGTGCTTACTTGAAAATATTTCAATTGAACAAAGGCAAATTAAAATAGCCCTCTACAGTCAGGCATCTTCTCAGACATTTACAAAGCTATCCCAAGAACAATTAGTTGCAAGTGTAAAGAACAATAGTGAACTATAAATTAACAAACCCTTTGGTTGGACTGCTTTGTGTTTCTGACATAAAGATGCATTTTCTTTTAGCAGGAGGGTCTTCCTCTTCATCAGAAGAGCTTTCTATTGTTAGATCAATAACATCCACTTTCTTCTTACTTGCCTCACTGGCTGTAGTCACAGAACAAGGTTTACTGAGGACACTTGAACCTGTATGTAGGTAACAGAAAGGAAAAAAAAGAGAGAGGGAAAAAAAGAAACAAAGCTATAACACAAACTGTATATTCCTGACAATATATAGCCAGTGAAGCCACATATCTGTCCCATGGAAAAAACCCAACTCCCTAACTCCAGAACTGTCTATAAAATGACTGCTTACTAGGGAGAGAGGTAAGCTCTATTCCTTGACAGAGGGTCAAAAGTCTTCAGACTGCATGCTCTTTGTTATCTAACTCTGCCAATCGATCTGTGCAGATTTTGCTGCTTAACCCGTCTCCCCAAGTTGGTGTCATTTTATAGACACTGGGAGTTAAAATAATTGGTCTCAGGGCATGGGACAAGAATACATGTGCAGTTTCATCAGATGTGCATTTCACAGACAGGTGGCACAGTTTAGTCAGAATCAGATACTTCCATTCTAGCAATTATGTTCACATCAATAAACCAGAAAAATACCCAAACTTCTCATCTAAGTTATTCAGACTTTCAAAGCATTTCTTATGAATTATCTACGAAGCACCTATGTTCCTTCTACCCACTAAGACAGTCTCATACACTAAATGTTAACTCACATTTTCTTTCTTTTTTGAGACACAGCCTCAAGCTGTCGCTGTGGGTAGAGTACCATGGCATCACAGCTCACAGCAACCTCAAACTCTTGGGCTCAAGCAATTCTCTTGCCTCAGCCTCACAAGTAGCAGGGACTACAGGCACCTACCACAACACTTCACTATTTTTGAGTTATAGGTGTCATTGTTGTTTGGCAGGCCCAGCTGGATTCAAACCCGCCAGTTCTGGTATATGTGGCTGGCGCCTTAGCCACTTGAGCTACGGGCACTGAGCCAGTTAACTCACATTTTCATAGGAAAATAGATTATTCTCTGTAACTTAGCCAAAAATGAATGGTAGCTGATAAAGGAAAAGCAGCAGCAACTTCTCAATTAAATCTCTCCCCAGTTTTCTGAAAGATGAGGGAAACCTTATCACTGCACTCTTTGGTTCAGTACCAATCACAGGGGAGTAATTAATTTTTTTCCCTTTCTTCTTACTCTGATAATCTGTTTGTTAGAACTTCACATATAGTTCGAAGAAAATTCAAATGCAGTGAGTAGATTGTGTCAAATAAAAAGAAACATTAAGTTCACCTTTGGGTTCCATTTACTCAAAATGCCCTCATTTCCCCCTACTCAGTGTAGACAGATGCAGGGAATTCATGGATGAGTGAGTATACATTCTAGGCAATTCCTCCCACAGAGAAATGGAAGTTAATGATCTGTTCACTTTCTAAGCAACTAACTTGTGATGAATTCTCCCACCCCTCACATCCATTCATCAAGGGTGCAGACTCTCTAACCACACACCTCCAGCTGTGGTTTTGCCTACAGCTCGTCTAAAAACAATTCTGAAAAACTGCCCATATAAATAACACTTGTGACTTTTCATTTTGTAACAAACACATGAAAAATGACTTCAGATGACTGTTTCATTTATTTTACATACGAAAATATACTATGGGGCAGTACCTGTGGCTCAAAGGAGTAGGGCGCTGGCCCCATATATCAGAGGTGGTGGGTTCAAACCCAGCCCTGGCCAAAAACTACAAAAAAAAAAGAAAGAAAATATACTATGAAGAGACTGATAAGGTGGTATAAACTTTAGCACATTTCTTCAGGAAAGAATAAAAATCACTTGTGGGGGAAAAGGATATGGTTAAAAGATAAAGTTAGCAAAGTGAACTCCAAATGTAGTTCCAGTGGCCAAGATTAATGATTAAGATAATGCTGCACAGGTCTCATGACTTTTAATCTCTGCTGCCATTCTGTACATACTTTCTATTTTTGTACACGGTTGGCTGGATACTTTCATAGCTTCTTTCTTCGGTCTCATTGGACACCAAGAACCATCTTCTTGGAATTTGATCTCATCCACATCAGAACAGTCATTGAGAATTTCCATAAAAAGCCTATAAACCAATTAAGAAGTACGTATATGTAATCAATGGCTTTGTTTAAAGGTACGCTAAGAAAGTAACACATATTACCTTGGAAACAAAGGTAATACTACCTTTTTGGGCAGGGGTGCAGGAAGGAGGGAAGTATGTTGATAATTCATACTTCACAGCTACTGTATACCTCCTTCCTCCTAGGTTTTACATCTGACAAAATGCAATATAAAAGTAACCAACTATCATCTAAAATATCAGTGGCTGAACCGAAAAATAAACTGGAATCTACTACTTGGGACTGGTGGTAAGAACAACTTCTAACATAGAATATAAAGCAAACATAAACAAAGGTAATAACATAATAAAATAATTTGTAAACTTTAATATCAAGAAAAAAGACCACAGGAGTGGAGAAAGATGTGGCAACAGAGGGAGGGAGGAATAGGTACATAAAAGAAGTTTCAACAAATTTAAAATAAGCAAAGCATCCAAATTATGTCATATGACAAAAATGAAATTAAATTTTAAGTATCAGAAAAATATATGGAAAATCCACAAATATTTAGAAACTATAAATCCATGAGTCAAAGTCAAAATAAAAACAGAAATTAGATACTCAGCCCTACTATGAAACTAATTTATGGCTTTCACATGAAAGCTATAACCCAGTTATAACCTAAGAATAGGGGGAAGAGGGAAAGGGAGGGGAGGGAGGGGGGAGGTAGATGGAGGGAGGGTGATTGGTGGGATTACACATGCAGTGCATCTTACAAGGGTATATGTGAAACTTAGTAAATGTAGAATGTAAATGTCTTAACACGATAACTAAGAAAATGCCAGGAAGGTTATGTTAACCAGTATGATGAAAATGTATCAAACAGTCTATAAAACCAGTGTATGGTGCCCCATGATCACATTAATGTACATAGCTATGATTCAATTAAAAAAACAAAACAAAACAGAAATTAGAAAGTATTCTAAACCTAATGAAAATGAAAATATAATAAAATTTGTAGACAGGAAAGTAGTACTTACAGGAAAATTTATAGCACTCATTTTCCCCTATTAGAAAATGAGGGGAATAATTGATTTTATGAAAGCAAGAAAAGGTAAGTAAAGAGTACAGAACCAAATTAAAAGAGAAAAAAATAGAGAACAAGTCAATGAAACCCCAAATCTAGTTCTTCAAACAGATCAATACAATTGAGAATATTCTAGTCAAATTTAAGTTCATTTGAACAAAGTAGACAACCTAAGAAGTGCCCCACATCTGTTAAAGAAGTAGGATTTATAGTTAAAAACATCCCCCTCTCCCTAAAGAAAATCCCAGGGCCAAATGTCTTCTCTAGGGACCTCTACCAAATATTTGAGAAGACATACTACTACTACTTCCCAATTTATTGTGCATGGGCAGTATTACTGATACTAAAACCAGACAAAGTCATTACAAAAAAACTGAACACCAAAAGTCTACAAAACAAATCCAAGAACAAATAAACAGAACAAGAAATCATGACCAATTAGGGTTTATTCCCCCAATACAAGATTAGTTTATTTTCAAAAGTCAATCAATGTAATTCATCACATTATCAGACTAGGCAGCACAAGAAGGCAGGGCAATGTAGTAAAAGGCATCCAACATACAAAAGGAATAAAACTTTTTATTCAAAAACAATATTAATACAGAAAATATTATGTAAACTATAATAAAGACATTAGAACTACTAAATGATTTTAGAAACATATCTACATATGAGAGCAATATAGAAAACTCAACTATATGTCTATAAATTAGCAATAACTAGGATTTTTTTTTTTTTAAATCATACCACAAAAGGATATGACACCTTGAGGGATAAACCTGACAAAAGATGCACAAGATACACTGAAAACTACGAAACAGCGCTGAAATTTAACTAGAAAAACACATCATGTTCATAGATCAGAAGACTCAATATTGTCATGTCACCACACACTGGTCTAGAGTCACTACAATACAAATCAAAATCCCAGGTATTTTTTTGTTCTTTTTATAATTGAAAAGCTGATTCTAAAACTTGCATGTAAATGCAAAGGATCTAGAATAGCCAAAATAAGAAGAAAAAGAACAACAAAGATGGGAGATTATTACCACTACCTGATTTCCAGAAAATGTAATACTGATACAAATAAATCAATAGAACAGAGTCCAGGGATAGATCGACACATATATGATCAATTATTTTTTTATAAAGGGGCAAAAGGAATTCAATGAGAAAAAAAAAAAAACAATCTTTTCAATTAATGGTAACAACAATCACACCGCCATATATCCCTCCCCTCAAAAAATCTTGACCTTTACCTTAACACTACACACAAAATTAACTTGATATAAATGATAGATCTTTTAAATGTAAAAGTAAATTATAAAACTCCTAAAGGAAGCTCAGAGAAAACCTTTGTGACTTTGTTTTAACATACTATCAAAAGCCAGGCACCATAGATCACACCTGTAATTTTAGCACTCTGGCAAGCCAAGGTGGGTGGATTACTTGAGCTTAGGAGTTCAAAACCAGCCTGAGCAAGAGTGAGACCCTGACCCCATCCCATCTCAAAAAACTAGCTGAGTGTTGTGGTGGTTGCTTATAGTCTCAGCTACTTGAGAAGCTGAAACAAGATCACTTGAGTCCAAATTTGAGGTTGCTGTGAGCAATGACTCAATGGCCCTCTACTATGAATGACAAAATGAGAGACTGTCTCAAAAAAAAAGGTAACATAAAATACTATCAATGGTCCTATCAATTGAAGAAAAACTGGATAAAATGGCCTTTATCCAAATTAAGCACATCTGCAATTTGAAAGACAATGTTAAAAGATGGAAGAAATATATGACAAAAAAATTTGCGAATCATAAATCTGATAATAGATTTGTATCCAAAATACATAAAGAACCATCAAAACTTAATACTATAAAAACCAACAAGTCCATTGAAAATTGGGCAAAAATTTGAAGAATAACATACAAGAAGATCATCAATGTGACTAATAACAAGCAGGACAAATTAAATCCATAATGAGATACCACTACCTAACACTAGAATGTCTAAAATTAAGACTAACAAATGCCCTCCCCCCCTTTTTAGATAGAGTCTTATTCTGTCACTCTCAGTAGACCGCCATGGCGTCATAGCTCACAGCAACCTCAAACTCTTGGGCTCAAGCAATCCTCTTGTATTAAGCTCCTGAGGTTGGGACTACAGGCGCCTGCTACAATGCCCAGATATTTTTATAGATGGAGTCTCGCTCTTGCTCAGGCTGGTCTCGAACCTGTGAGCTCAGGCAATCCACCCACTTCGGCCTCCCAGAGTGCTGGGATTACAGGCATGAGCCACTGCACCTGGCCTTAATAAATGGTCTTGACCATACTAAATATTGGCGAGAACAAGGAGCAACTGGAATACACTACTAGTAGGAATATGACATAGCATAAGCACTTTGGAAAACAGTTGGGCAGCTTCTTACAAAGTTAAGCATATGCCTAGCATGTTACCAGGCACTGTACTTCTACTTATTTACCCAAAATAAATGAAAACTTCAGTCCACACAAAGACTTGAGGAAATAACCCATCAACATGTAAAGTGAAAACTGGTTTGGAATGGAACTCAACAACAAAAATGAACTACTGGTACATGCACCAACATGGATATATTTCAAATAAGTACCCCAAGCAAAAGAAGCTAGACAAAGGAAACGTACTTTATGATACTGTTCATATAAAATTCTAGAAAATCCAAACAAGTCTATAGAAACAGATATAGAACTTGCCTCACTGTGATACTAGTTTACAAATTCTGAAAAGAAATGGTCTAAGAAATACTAATGAATAGAAATCCAATAGTTTTATACTGGCCAACTAGTACTTTGACCAATGGGACAGAAGTTCAAAACTTAACACCACTACTTATATAAAAATGTATTGTTGGGTGGCGCCTGTGGCTCAACGGAGTAGGGAGCTGGCCCCATATGCTGGAGGTGGCGGGTTCAAACCCAGCCCCTGCCAAAAAAAAAAAAAAAGTATCGTTAAGATTATTCAATAAATGTTGTTGACACTACTAATGACCTTGGTGGTAGGCTGAAGTGATCCCTGTCTTATTAGGATCACCTACTTCCTAAAGTTTCTTCCCCTCTTCAAATTCCTCACATAGTGCCATTCTTTACCTTTGTAGCAACTAACACTTAATATGCAATTGTTTACTATCTCCCACATTAGATGTAGTCTGTTCACCATTTTAGACACATATAGGTTTTTTTTTTTCTGAGACAGTCTCACTATGTCGCCCTCAGTAGAGTGCCATGGCATCACAGCTCATAGCAACCTCAAACTCTTGGACTTAAGCCATTCTCTTGCCTCAGCCTCCTAAGTAGCTGGGACCACAGGCACTTGCTACATGCCTGACTATAGACATATAGTAGCATTTAATATACAAGTATTATGTTGAATGAATTCATGAAGCAATACATGACGGAAAAACTGCAAACTAAATCAAAATCATAAATGTTTCTAATAAAAAACAAATGAAATGTTTCCATAAAATCTCTAGGACTCTCTAAACACATTAAGGACAGAAATCCAAAAGGAAAAAACATACTTAACAAAATCAAAATGTTTCTGAATCAAAAGTTTCTGGAAAAACAAGGATACCGGGCGGCGTCTCAGTCGGTAAGGCGCCGGCCCCATATACTAAGGGTGGCGGGTTCAAACCCGGCCCCGGCTGAACTGCAACCAAAAAATAGCTGGGCGTTGTGGCGGGCACCTGTAGTCCCAGCTACTCGGGAGGCTGAGGCAAGAGAATCACTTAAGCCCAGGAGTTGGAGGTTGCTGTGAGCTGTGTGATGCCATGGCACTCTACTGAGGGCCATAAAGTGAGACTGTCTCTACAAAAAAAAAAAAAAAAAAAACAAGGTTACCACTCAGCACCTGTAGCTCAGCAACTAGGGCACCAGCCACATACACCAGAGCTGGTGGGTTCGAACCCATCCGAGGGCCTGCCAAATAACAACGACAACCACAACCAAAAAATAGCCAGGCATTGTGGTAGGCACCTGAAGTCCCAGCTACTTGGGAGGCTGAGGCAAGAGAATTGCTTAAGCCCAAGACTTTGAGGTTGCTGTGACTTGTGATGCCACGGCAATCTACCGAGAGTGACATAGTGAAACTCGGTCTCAAAAGAAAAAAAAGAAAATCAAGGTCACAACAGATATAATTAAAAGGCAAAAAAGATGAATAACTCCATAGGATGGAACTGCTAATAATCTTACTTCAATCTTTTCATTAATTGTATTTTCTAATTCTTACAGTGGTATGTGGATGACATATACAATTTTTTAAGAAGTGTTATTCGAAAAATAAAATACTTATTTGCAAATAAGTTCATACCATTTTCCAAATTCTGACATGTACCATGAGATGAGAGATAATGCTTAAGAATTTGGGCTCCAGAGTCAGAAAAACCTGGGCATGAATTCCCAGCTAGTAACAGCTATGTAATGCAACTATCACTTCCTGGTGTTTTCTTTTCTTTCTTTTCTTTTTTTTTTTTTAAACATAGACCCTAGTTGCTACTTAAAGAAGTTTTAGCCAAGAAAAATGACATAAGGAAGCAGACTTTTTCATTTCCTATGGGCTCTATAAAATATGATCTTGGGATGCAAAAATAAAAGGAAACTATAGGCTGGGCATGGTGGCTCATGCCTATAATCCTAGCACTGTGGGAAGCCGAGGCGGGTGGATTGCCCTGAGCTCCAAGGTTGAGATCAGTTCTGAGCCAGAGTGAGACCCCATCTCTACCAAAAAAAAAAAAAAAAAAAAAAGCTGGGCATTGTGGTGGGTACCTGTAGTCCCAGCTACTTGGGAGGCTGAGGCAAGATAATCGCTTAAGCCCAAGAGTTGGAGGTTGCCGTGAGCTATGATGCCACAGCACTCTCCCAAGGGCCACAAAGTGAGACTCTGTCTCAATAAAAAATTAATTAAAAAAAAAAGAAAAAAGGAAACTACACACGCTCTTGCTCTCAACATAAATTATTTTATAAAGATAAAAGGGCCACTAACCATAGTTTAAAAAATAAGATTGAATATGATCATGTATAAGATAGAAAACATACAAATATCTAGACTATATTTTAGCACAGAATTTATATTAGACTGCACTGAACAAAGACACAGCCAACAGCTGTTAAAAAGTGATATACTTACCCGTCTAATATTAGACTTTCATAGGCAGCTTTTTTGTCACACACAGGACAAATCCAAGTGGGCTTCTTCTCATTCATTTGTAGATAAAGGGCAGCATCAAAACACTGCAGATGTGTACAAGTCACTGCACGGCAAGGGATTGTCAGCCTCATTTTTCCTAACTACAGGACAGGAAATACAACATAAAAAACTATCTGAGCAAGGAGAACAAAGCCTCAAATGGAGTCAATCATAAAAGTCTGAAGATGCCATATAAGATGATCAAAATGAAAAATAAATCCAAACCAGAAGGGAGGGGGGAGGTTAGGGTGAAGGGAGGGTAATGGGTGGGGCCACACCTATGGTGCATCTTAGAACGGGTACAGGTGAAACTTACTAAAGGCAGAATACAAATGTCCACGTACAATAACTAAGAAAATGCCATGAAGGCTACGTTGAACAGTTTGATGAGAATATTTCAGATTGTATATGAAACCAGCACATTGTACCCCTTGATTGCACTAATGTACACATCTATATTTAACAATTAAAAAAAGATTACTATATATTTGTGTTCATTGATGGCCCTATGATTTCTGAAACACCATTTCATTTCTACAAAATAGGTTAACATGTAAATCCATAGGTAGAAAAATGGTATGTATGTAAACAAACACACTCAAAGATTCCTTCTCACCTGGTTCCCAGTTTCTCTGTTTAGAGGAAACTACTGTCAACCATCTCTTTTTTTGTTTTAAACATTTATTTTTATTTTTATTTTTAGATACAGAATTTCACTATGTTGCCCAAGGTGGAGCACACCGGTTATGCTTTGACATAATCACTGCAGCCTTGAACTCCTAAGCTCAAGTGATCCTCCTGCCTTAGCCTCTCAAAGTGCTAGGATTACAGGAGTGAGCCACTGCACCCAGCCACTATCACTCAACTCTTGGATGCACTAATATACACATAAGCATAATATTTTCCCACATCAACGGCATACATATACACAATTCCGCATCTTACTCTGTCACACAACTTGGCAACTATGCACATATTAGCATACAAAAGGCTACCACCACACGAAGGCATCATAATTTATTTAACCAGTATACTAATAATAGACATTTGTTTCTAATCTTTTATCACCACAAACAATGCTGTAGTAAATATTGCTAGGCCAAATTCCTAGAAGTAGAACTTTGGATCAAAAGGAAAAGACATTTGTGATATTCTGTCCCATTAACATACCACCTTCCATAAAGGTTATCTGTTGATTTATACACCCACGTATATTAATGTGGCTAATTCCACTTGACCTTGTCAATTCAGTGTTACTGGGTTCTTAGATCTCTACCAATGTGGTAGGTGAAAAATAGTCGATTTATTGTGATGAACTACTTTTCTCTTACTATAAGTAGTAGGTGACTTTTTTTCTTTTACTTTTTAGTCACTTGTATTTCTAAGAAGTGTCCATTCATAACCTTTTCTTACTTTCCATTATTAATTTTTTGTAGTCTATTCATAGTTCTTCATATGAGAAATCAATTCGTGTGTGATATGAACTGCAAATATATTTTTCCTTTGTTCATGAAAAATTTTTACTTTCATAAAACCAAATGTGTCAATTTGTCAATATACTTTAGATTACCTATGGTGCTTTGTTCAATAGATGGCGGTCTCCTAAGACACACACAACACCCAAATTAGATCAGATCAGGTTTTCCTCTAATACTCTCCTCACAGATTCTCCTTATAGAAAATACATTTGTGGCTTGGTGCCTGTGGCTCAAGTGGCTAAGGCGCCAGCCACATACACCTGAGCTGGCGGGTTCGAATCCAGCCCAGACCTGCCAAACAACAATGACAGCTGCAACCAAAAAACAGCCGGGCATTGTCCTGGGCGCCAGTAGTCCCAGCTACTTGGGAGGCAGAGGCAGAAGAATCGCTTGAGCCCAGGAGTTGGAGGTTGCTGTGAGCTGTGATGCCACAGCACTCTACCCAGGGCAACAGCTTGAGTCTCTGTCTCAAAAAAAAAAAAAAAAAAAAAATATATATATATATATATATATATTTGTTACTCTAAATATTTGTTTCTCCGTACTACACTAAGCTGTACGTAGTGTGTCTGTGTATATGTTCACCAGTAAATCCCACTGTCCTAGCACAATACCAGCTCGCAGTATATGCTCAGTATTTGCTGACCAGACTGAATAGTGAATAAAGAAAAGACTGAAAGGTGGCAAAGAAAAAGAAGAAGGGATAAAGGAAAGGACTTTATATGCATTATAAAATTCGGAGGAATTCAGAGAAAAATTATAACACTGTTAACTGTGCCTAAGTGGCAGAATTTTTAGGAAGTTCCTTTCTTTTCTTTTGCTTCATCTGTAATTTCTAAGTCCTCTAAAATGAACATTTGGTTATTTTGCAATTTAAAAAAGGAAATAACTGAACCAATAATCAACACAGTAGTAAGTAATCCTTACATCCTTTTGCCTACATGCAAGGTGAAGTGTTGAGCACTTCACATTAATCCCTAAACACTTAATCATAATAAAAGGATGATGTTATCCTCCCCATTTCCTAAATCAGCCCACCAAAGTGCAAAGAAGCTAAAAAAACCTAACATTACAAAGTTAGAAAATGGCAGAACTAAGAACTGAAATAAGAAGCTCTGGCTGCAGAGTCCATAAGCTTATCACTATGTTGCACTGTCTCCACCTGAGTATCTAATCAGGATACTAAAACAGATCATGAAAGTTATAGTGATCAACCAAGTATGTAGCACAATATAACTCATCATTTAGAAAAGGTCAGAATAAAACTGACATCAACTTCTCTACTTATGTCAAGTGTTTTTATATATTTTTAGTCCTTTAATAATAACAAACTATTCCTGATCTAAAAATCTTACAGTATAAGGTATGACAAGTTTGTGAACTTGCCACCATGTGCTTATGTTGGCAGCACTATACAAACAACTCTGTAAGGTTTCACAATCTGTGGGTACCAGTGTCTCACAGCTATGTCCATGTTGATGTGTGGCAGTATCTTGCTGAGTGGTGTTGATTATTGTTGTTTTCCTGTTTCTTTATACTGTTCCAAGAATGTCTGTCAGAGCTTGAATTAGAGCAATGAGCAAATATTAAATTTCTTGATAAACTTGGCAAGAATGGAAATGAAATCAGAGACACATTAGTCCAAGTTTATGGGGATAATGCCATGAAGAAAATGGCAGTGTACAAATGGATTAAACATTTTCTGAGGGGAGAAAAAGTGTCACTGATGAAGACAGGTCAGAGCAGCCACAACAACACTGCAAAAATTCATCAAATGGTGCATTAAAATTGTCAGCTGACTATAAGAAGCAAACCAGAGCAAGTAAACATTGGTAGAGAAACAAACAGGAAAATCTTAACTGAAAATCTTGGCCAACAACTCATGGCTCTCACATCACAACAATGTACCGGCTCACATGGCACTGTCTATAAGGGAGTTTTTGGCCAGTAAACAAGTAACTGTATTGCAGCATCCTCCCCACTCACCCAATGACTTTTTTCTTTACCTCAAGATAAACAAATTTTGATAGAAAGACATTTTGATGATTCAAAGGTAATACAACGACAGCTCTGACGGCCATTCCAGAAACAGAGTTCCAAAATTGCTTTGAAGGGTGGACAAGGTACTAGAGTGCATAGCTTCCCAAGGGGAGTATTTCAAAGATCACCGTAGTGATCTTCACCAATGAGGTATGTAGCACTTTTAAAAAACAAGTTCACGAACTTAACTGTCAGACCTCATATGCTAAGTGATTTTATAATATTCTAAACAACCCTGTAACCCCAGGAAAGGTGGCATCTACCTTTAAAAGGAAGATGCTAATTAAAACACAAACTACATGGATCAACACTTCAGAAAAAAAAAAAATAAATAAAACAACATACTGAGACATAGCTACAACAGACATAACAAATGTTTCCTCATTTGCCTAAGATACCTCCAGTTTTGTAACATTACACATGGTGCTAGCGTTTAGTTTTAATTATCCACTGTTTTCCTACTTACCTAAGTTTTTGCTTATTAAAAATCAACAGACTACCTATTTAGCACTCAATGAGATAATCACCAGCTTTTTCATTCTTTCAATTATAAGATAAATAATTTTAACAGATTATCTAAAAATCAAACTAACCTTGTATTCCTAGGGGATATCCTTTTGTTGTCAATTATTCCTTTTAAATAGTACTGATATAAACATTAGCTGGCATTCTATGTAGGAATTTTCCGTCAATGTAAGTGAGTTGGCTTTTTGAAACAGTGACTGGAAACAACCCAAATAATCACTAAAATAGGTTGAACAAATAAATTATACTATATACCCAGTCAACAAAAAGCCTACACAGATTAAGAGTTCTATACACACATATGTATTTAAGATATACTGCTCATTTAAAAACAGCAAACTGTAGACCAGTATATGCTATGCATAGCACAATGCACTTTTTTCCAACAAACATACACAGAATTATGAACAAGAAATCTAGAAAAATATATAATGTATATTAGTGTTACCTCTGAATAACAGACCTTGTTAATTTAAAATTTTCATTTTGTTTCTATTCTGAATTTTATTAATATAAGAAAGTAGGTATTATTTGTCAATTTTGAGAATATTTCTCTTTAAAAGAATGCTTTAAAACTCATCCTACTATGGTTTTTGTAGGTTATTGGTTCACAAGCTTTTGGTTTCAGAACCCTTTTACACTAAAAAAATTAAGAACCTCAAAAAGGTATGTGAGCTATATTTAATCAGTATTTATTAGATTAGAAATTAAAACAGATATTTTTATTTTTATTTATTTATTTTTTCTTTGTTTTGCAGTTTTTGGCCAGGGCCAGGTTTGAACCTGCCATCCCCAGCATATGGGGCCAGTGCCCTACTCCTAGAGCCACAGGCACCGCCCCAAAACAGATACTTTTAAAAGGCAAAAAGATACAGGTATTTGGCACACCTTTTGAGTGCAGTACATAACCACAAGAAGGACTCTACCTAACAAAATCAAGTATTTTGACACGGTTGTTTATACCCTCACATTAACCTGAAATTAAAAAAAAAAAAAAAAAGGCGAAAGATGTAAGTATACATTCCAATATGCATAAAGCAATGGCATCACCACCTGTCAGATAATCTATTAAACATTACTATACACTTATAAAAGGCCAAAACCCTGAAATTATGTGTTATTAATTATTATAAAAAAGGATTTGACGTCGTAGACCTCTTCAAAGTCTCAAGGACCCACAGGCATCCCTAGCCCACATTTTGCAAACCACTATTTTCGTCTTTTTCTTCTTCTATTCCATTTTGTCACTCCTGTCATTGCCTTTTAAGGCACTAATCTCTACAGCATACAGAAGTCAGAACACTCAGGACTATCAAAGTTGCTAACCATAATTTAATCCTACTCTAGTGTCTTTTGCAAGAGTTAATGAGCATTCTCTAAGTAAGCACTTATTACTACTAGCAAAATTTGATTGATTTACTAATACTGACTTGTTGCATGTTATTCAAACCCATTCAAATGGGCAAAATTCTAATTTAATCAGATGGCACTGCTTTCTTGCAATGTGTTATTTTTATAAATGAAATGGTGTTTAACCAGTGTAACACTTTTTTCTTAAAAAATGTTAAGCAGGTAGCATTTAAACTGATATTCATTTCACTTTTGACTAATTGGTAGGAATCTAAATTAAGAGTTTATAACTTAAAGTGGCCCAAATTGGTGGTTCCAAACCATTTTTAAGCAAACTTAAAAAAAAAAAAAAAAAAAAAACAGATTAGTAGGAAAGCTGCCACCCCCAGCATATGGGGCCAGCTTTTTAACCAGCTTTCCTTTTCTATCCCCTAGCTACTCAGCCCACTTCTGTAGGAGACTGTCAAGTCACTAGCTAACATTACCAAGGTGCAACTCTCATGTAAAATTGATGCACTATGTAAAGTAATGTACTAAAACACACTCAATCATATCTCTTTTCAATTTAACTACTGAATAATTACCTTCCCTAATCCCAAAGACAGAGACTTTAGAACTTGCTCCACTATTCAGACACATGTCCACTCTAACCATTTTACAAATGTATTGTAAAATACAACAAACATTTATCCTCTACCACAATGCTACCACTTTCTCTCACTTTTAACAAATAAATCCATGGTTAACCACTTACCCTTCAAGTACCTGGGATCCATTTCCTTCCTTCTCCTCCCATTACTATACCAGATCCTGTTATTTCCATAGTTAGCTGGCTGGTCTCTACTGGAGAGGTAGAGACTTTTGCTTTTTCCAACTAATACTAGGAATGTTTTTTACTCAAAACCTCTTTCATTATCTAATGTCCATCATTCATTCATCAAAACACCTATGTTTGATTTTCTACTTAATATATACCATATATTACAGTTTAGCTACCTAACTTTATGTTAACACTCCTACATAGCCCAAAGATTAGCATTCATTTTCTTCTTAGAGAGTGGTCTGAAAAAAATCACATATGATAAGACCTGAGGAAAAGTTCGAAATAGAGTCTCAGAAACAGACCTGTTGTCACTTAAAAAGAGAGGGAAAAAAAATTTAAGATAAACACAGACATTTTAAACAAGGTTAAAAAAAATACTTGCTCTATTACCCCATTCTTTCAAATAATTGCACAATTTTTTTTTTTTTTTTTTTGTAGAGACAGAGTCTCACTTTATCGCCCTCGGTAGAGTGCCTTGGTATCACACAGCTCACAGCAACCTCCAACTCCTGGGCTTTGGCGATTCTCCTGCTTCAGCCTCCCAAGTAGCTGGGACCACAGGTGCCCGCCACAACGTCCGGCTATTTTTTGTTGCAGTTTGGCCTGGGCCAGGTTTGAACCCGCCACCCTGGGTATATGGGGCTGGTGCCCTACCCACCGAGCCACAGGTGCCAACCAGCACAGTTAATTTTTGTTAACACTGACATCTTTAAAAAGAAATGTTCCCTATTCTTTTCTTATTACCTTATAGAGATGGAATCTTGCTATGTTGCCCAGGCTGGTCTCAAACTCCCAACCCCAAGTGATCCTTCTAGAGTGCCTTGACCTTCCAGAGTGTTGGGATTATAGTCATGAGCCACCACACCCAGCCCTTATTTCTACATAGAAAGAAACTTAACCTCTCTCATATACTACTTTTAACTATTACTAAAAGTATCAGAATTCTTTCAGAAAGTATGTTTGGCCATTACATTTTGTTTTAGTTGTTCTCATGTAGAATGCACCTATTTAAAGGGTAAAAAAACAGATCCTAAAAAAACAGCACTGTGTAACTATATAGCTTTTATATTGAGAAGATCTTCTTCCTGATAGAATAGCTTGGCATACTGAAAAGTGAAGGTGTCAGGCTAGGTGGCTCAAGCCTGTAATCCCAGCTACTTGGGAGATAGAAGAAGGTGAAATCATTTGAGGCCAGGCGTTCAAGGCTGCAGTGCGCTGTGATCGCGCTGAGACTCTCCAGCCTGTACAGAGACCTTGCCTCTAAAAATAAATAAATAAAACAAAACAAAACAAAGATGATATGGGTTCCTGCGCTATACAGACAGCCAGCAATTAGTGTTTGCTGAATATAGTGGAATTAAACTATAAAAAACTGTCAATATCCAACTATCAGCAACAAAAGGGCAATTTAACTTGTTTTGACCTAATATGAATTTTAATTTCAACATTAGAAAGGGGAAAAAAGATAATGTGAAGATACTCAAAAGAGCTCATGTCTGAAGGTTTGCACAGAGCTTGTGAGCACAGATCATGGGTCAAATCCCATGCTCTCTAGAGCCTCTGCCACTTCCTATTCACATTTACACCCCTCCTGCCCAGGGTGTTAATGTACTCTCTGGCTGAGATTTATACCTCCTTCTTTGGGTTTGATAACCAGAAGCTCTCAATTTCTAAGCAAGCCTAATTTCACAAAATCTTTTTCAATAAAAGTGAGTCAATTTAAGTAAAAAAAAATTTTTTTTTAACTCAAAGCTTCAGAAAAAAAGATACCTACAAATACAACTTTCCAGGGTAACAAAGAGATGTACTTATTAATAAGGACATTTAGGGCCAGGCACAGTGGCTCTCTCTTGTAATCCTAGCACTCTGGGAGACAGAGGCGGGTGGATTGCCTGAGCAAGTATGAGGTATAAGCCTGAGCCTGAGCCTGAGCCACAGAAGTCCCTGCCTCTAAAAATAGCCAGATGTTGTGGTGGGCACCTGTAGTCCCAGCTACTCGGGAGGCTGAGGCAAGTGAATCGCTTTAGCCCAAGAGTTAGAGGTTGCTGTGAGCTATGATGCTACAGCACTCTACTGAGGGCCGCAAATAAGACTCTGTCTCAAAAAAAATAAATAAAAATAAATAAAATAAAATAAAATAAAATAAAATAAGGATATTTACATTTTAGCCCAATCTGGCAGCACAGTATGAAGGTCTGACAATTAAATTTGCAAATTCATGCTAGAAAAAGTGCTTTAAAGGGTGGACTAGGCACTGGCATTGGTCCAAGGCTTCCCAAGGGGAGTATTTCAAAGCCAACCATAGTGATATTTAGCAATGAGGTATGCAGCACTTTTTCTAGGGTAAGTTCACAAACTTAAGTGTCAGACCGCGTAAGACAACAGCTCTGATGATCATTCCAGAGAGTTCCAAAATTGCTTTGAAGGGTGGATCAGGCACTGGCGTCAGTACACAGCTTCACAAGCAGAGTACTTCAGAGGTGACTATAGTGATATTCAGCAATGAGGTTTTTGTAGTACTCTTTTCTAGGATGAGTTCACGATCTTAATTGTCAGACCATCATATACTGGAAAGAGAACTGGAATAACGTTAGAACACTAACATTTTTATCCTTGTTCTATGACTAAGAGTTCGATTTAGGTTAGCCAATCTCTCTCCATCTCAGTACCCTCATCTAACAACTGTTCCACATAGGTTTGCTAAGACAGTTAAATAAAGAGCACATAGTAGGAACCCAACAAATCATTCCTTCTCTAGCACAATTTTCTCTCCATTTAAAAAACTACATTTTATAGAACCCCTCACTGCTAAATGTGACTGGCTTTTTAAAATAATAAATAATGCCCCCCCAACTACATAATAAATGTCTGATTTCATGACTTTTCTCATATAGTTCCTCTCATCTGGAAAGCCTATTCCCACACTACTGATTCTAAAAAAGCCTTCATCTGTTACTCCAAACCTTTCTCATCTCTTCTTTGGTACTCCAATAGCACAACTGTAAATTCAGTCTGCTTTTTCTTGGGAGTTGGTTTTCTCTCTCAAACTAGATAAGTAACTTCCTGACAACTTCTAAGCAAGCCCTCTCAGTATTTTCTTCCATAATTAGCTCAGTGGCAAGGACATAGAATGGTCTGAGTTGCCGACTGATTTCTCCCCTGTAGTCTCTATTTAAGAATATAGAAAATAGAACAGTTCAACCCTAACCCTAAATTAACTATTACTTTGGGAAAAAGACAGAAGGATTCAAGAAGAAAAAAAAAAAGAAAAGAAAAATTATTGTACAATTTAAAAGTATATTCCAAAAACATTCGACAAATCTTAACTCATTAAACCAAGACCATCAGTTAGCATTTATCAGGCCCTAGTCATATTATTACTATCTTTATTACCATTTATAGTCTAATAAAAGCTCCTAAAATATGTATGTTTATTATTAGCTGTGGATAAGCTACACATTAATTATGACAGATTATTCTGAGCCTAAAAAGCCATTTTCCCTATTCAATACAATGTCCTTTTAGGTTTCTTCTTATTTAATCATTGCCTGAAGAATACAAAAAATTATAATGCTTATTCATGAAGATTCCTTAATGGGACAAGACTAAAGTTTAGAATTCTATCCCAATATTCATTCCTACACATACTTTTATAGGCAAATTAATCACTTACAAAAAATACAATTTCCCAGAACATTTTGTTGCTTTACTTACAGGGCACATCAAGGACACCCGAAGGCTAGTTGTAGCAATTTCACTATCAGGATCTGCAGTAAGTTTTTCTTTAACTTTAAAAAGAAGAGGAAAACAATTAAAATTTAAAAAAAATTAATGGTGACATAAGAACAGAATAGATATAGCATCTTACTTTAAAATTTCCCAAACACTTTGAATAGGTTAAAAAACTAAGAAAACATTAAATATTAATATAGTGAAAATACAACCATACTCCCAATATGAGGTTAAAGAATTACAAACTCTTACACGTTTAATTAAATTTTTAAAATTTCTTTTTAAAAGTAAAACTGCTGGTAAAGAAGTTTCAAATCAGAAAGCTATTTTAAGACTTAAGAAAAAAACAATAAGGAAAGGAAGCTGAAATGGAGCAGTACCCTCAGCTTTTCTAGCACACATTTATTACTGTTTTTATTAGGCTATATTGATTGTTTCCAATAATTTAGTTTGTAAGCAGAAAAAAAAATTCTTGTACTTCTTTTGATAAGTAAAAACTACTCTATATTTAGTAAAGGATCTGATTTTATTCACCAGGTATACAAACTACTACATTACAAGCTAAATAAATACTAATATAAATATTGATGTGTATGTAAGTTTTTATTGTCTTTTTTTTTTTTCCATTATAGCATCTCATATGCTCAGTCTTACAAATATTACTTACTTAGTGCTCTGGAATGATCGGGGTTTCTAATACCTTTCATTTTTAATCTCTGTAATAACATAGCTGATGTGAGCTGTCGTACAAGATATACAGACATGGAGTAATTCTACAAACAAAAAAATCTATATTAAAGACAGAAAATGTTATCTTTATTTCATAAAATACTTATCTGGCTTCTAAAAATAACATTGAAAATAACTTCCACAGGAAAGTAAATGACTGGAAAGGGGACAAAATCAACTCGGCTATTACAGGGAAGATAAAAGCTCAGTCATTTTAAAGGTATGTGTCAATCACTTAAAGCACCCACTGATAAGGTAACATACTTTGAATCAGCAGTTTTCAAACTGTTTCTTATTTAGCAAAACAGGTACCTTAGAAGCTACTGTGAAAATGTACCCTCTCAGGTCTGCTTCTAACCAGATCCATTCTGTATTTATCTGCTTTATATAATGGGGCTCTCATATGAATTTTCACTTAAAAATGGGTTCCACTGCAGTAAAAAATTCAAATGCCACTGGTCTAAATGAACAGGTCAAAAAGTTCCAAAGTTATTACTATGACAGAAAAGATCACCTGTCTCATGGTCTTTGGGTATATCACACAAAGGAACCCAGTATCAGCTTTCTTCCCCAAAGACTAATAAAGCTTTTTTCTTCTCCATAAATATTTATCTAAGGCTTCCTGTTTCTTAATACTACTTAAACACACACACACACGCACATGAATGAACATTATCTTAAGAAATATAAATATACATACTTCCTTTCCAGGAAAATGAAGAGATGATAATCAGGAAATCTGAGAGTTAAGTTTTGAACCTTGGCCAGGTTATAGTGGCTCACACCTGTAATCTCAACACTCTGGTAGCCTGAAGCAGGTGGATCGCCTGAGTTCAATTTGAGACCAGCTGAGCCAAGACCAAGACCAAGACCAAGACCAAGACCAAGACCAAGACCCCCGTCTCTACTAAAAATAGAAAAAACTAACCACGTGTCGTGACGGGCACCTGTAGTCCCAGCTACTTGGGAGACTTAGGTAAGGGGATCACTTGAGCCCCAGAGTTTGAGGTTGCTGTGAGTTAGAACTCCTTGGCACTCTACCCAGGGCATAGAGTGAAAGAAACTCTGTCTCCATTAAAAAAAAAAAAAAAGAAAAAAAGTTTTTATCCTTAAGAATCCCCACCTAGCCATCTAGGAATTGAAAATGACTGCTTTTTAAAGAATGCCATCAGAATGCTAAAAGAGCTGGGGCCCAGCACCCTAAGAAAAAACTCCCAGTGAGGTCACTCTCATACTACCCAGAGGAGAGCAGCTTTCCTTACCTTTCCAATTTCTGATGCCCAAGAAATAGAAATCTGGTTTGGCACAGCTGAAGATAACCTAACTAAAGATGTAATATTCAAAGGGCGTCCAGGGCGTTTCTGTTCAATCCCATTTTTAGGTGGTGGTGCGTAGCCCTATGACCATAAGAAAAAAAAAATTGTTTAAATTCTTTGTAGAGGATTAAACATTTTCTCCAAGATAGATACAGGATCATGTCTTATTTCAGTTACATTATTTTTATTTTAGTCTGGAAATTGCATAGCCTGTATCTTATGATCATAAATCCAAGAAGAGGAAAATGATCTTTGCAAAAGATTTAAAAATATTTCACAAGTCTGGAAAGGTAGGGAAAAAAAAAAACCCATGTTCCATCATTATAATTAAAGATACTGACATCCTGCTATATTGGCTATGAATATTCTTCCTTTTTATAGGAAAGTAGGCTTTACAGATAAAGTCACAAGTTTTGTAGTGATTCATTTTAGGAGGCCTTATTCAAAATATTCACATATTGGGGGTGGGAAAGAAGGAGAGCAAACGGAATTTTAAAAAATACATTAACATAAATTTCATTCTTAAAATTTTGTGATAAAATGCTTTCCACAGTCTTTTCTGTGAATAGAAATTTTTAAACAAAGTCAAGTTGTTTAAAAATCAAGTCAAATATGGATAATCACTATTTCATCTATCATTAAATGAATTTAATGGCTATAAAACTGTTATTTATGCTTTAACCTACTTTATCTGGTCATCAGATGTTTGTTTTAAACAGCAAATGTACTCATTTCTGATTCACAGTCTATCTAATTCTCAATTACCGCAAGATGTTTCAGACCAGATTTTTTCTTTACTTTTTAAGCAGACTGATTTTTTTTTCAAGACCAAATATGTTTCAGAAAATTTAAGTTTCTTAGCTACAAAAATACCTTACTGTACTATACCATATTTCAATGATTCAAGGAAGCCATTGATACAATTTAATTAAGGTATCACTGAGGAGAAAACACTAAGTTAATGATATACAGCAAAGAAATACAAGCAAAATGAATTAACACATTCGCTTTGGAAATACAGAAGAATCTTCTGAATCACTTTTCGCTCAGTCATCAATGCCAACATTTTGCCACACAACACTCCCCTATACGTATAAGCAAGACCTTTAGGGATAAAGTATTTCTTAAACCTGTTCTCCCTAGCGAGGCCTAGTAATGTGTGTCTATAGTCCCAGCTACTAAGGAGACTGATATGGGAAGGCTGCTCAACCCCAGGAGTTCAGAGTTTACAGTGAGCTATGATGGTGCCACTGCACTCCAGTCTGGGCAACAGAGATCCCATCCCTTTAAAAATAACCAAACACTATTTCCTTCCACTAATATCTTTCAGATTTACTTTCAAGTCACTGACATCCTTAACTTGCATGTGTAAATGGTGATAACAATCTAGATCATGTGAGAATGTACTGATGAAAGATTTTCAGACCCCACCCAGATTCATGCTCCTTCCTCAAATGTCCTTAAATTATTTGTTTACCGAAAAGTCAAGGAGATACAGCTAATCAGTCATGCCATAGTAATAACCTGCACTTTTACAAGTGCAGGCAATGACAATACATCACAGCTTCTAGATTTCTGCAGTGTAAAAATATGCACCTCAGACACAATGAAAAGCAGCATTGCTAATATTACACAGCACAGTTAACAAACACACTCTACCTACATCTTGGGAACACCGATCACTATCTCAAGAGAGGTAAGATAGTTATTATTAAGTAGTAATCCACATGATAACTTATAATCTACAACTTGTAACAAAATTTTGAAGATCATTAAAAATACTCTGAGCAGAAAAGTAAAAGACAGTATTTAAGAATTTAGATAACCTGCACTATAATATAGAAATGGAAATAAATTGGTCTGAGGAGACAGAGAGAGAGAGAGAGAGAGAGAGAGAAAGAGAAGTTTATGTCCCTGTAAGTGTATGTAGGAGGAAACATCTAAATTTGTTCAAGTAAAATCCAATAGTAAAGAAAAACATAAAAAAGCCCTCATATGTGTATAAAGACTAAGGATTCAATGAGCAACAAACACAAGGATCATCAACATCAGTATTCACGTAATTTTAAATGAAACTTTTGTTTTGCCTGACTTTGGCCCAAAGATCTTCTAGTATGTACAACACCAGGTTGACCAAATAAAAACAATGGTACAGGGTCTGCCAAGAGGATAAAAATAACTCAGAACTAGCTAAGGTGTAAATTGGAATTTGCAACACAAGACAGTCTGACAGGGCAGAAGACAGCAACAAGAGTGGGGAGTTAACAGTGAATTTAAAGAATGAAGTGCTAGCAAACTCATAATCATGTTGATACTTGTCTCACTCACCGTTAAGTATTTTCAACCCATTCTCTAGCCCACTGGAGTGGTAATTTTGAGTTATCTAGCATTTTCCCTCTGATCATTTAAGTTAAGGGGCATTTTCCATCCAATCATTAGCACCACTTCCACCCATCAATTACCTGGTTGTTGAGATTAGGGTATAAGTAGAATTTCATAAAATAGAAATGCTTAGGCTTGGTGCCCGTAGCATAGTGGTTATGATGCCAGACACATACACCGAGGCTGGCAGGTTCGAACCCAGCCAGGGCATGCTAAACAACAATGACAACTGCAACAAAAAATAGCCAGGCATTGTGGCAGGCGCCTGTACTCCCAGCTACTTGGGAGGCTGAGGCAAGAGAATCACTTAAGCCCAAGAGTTGGAGGTTGCTGTGAGCTGTGATGCCAGGGCGACAGCTTGAGACTCTGTCTCAAAAAAAAAAAAAAAAAAAAAGAGAAATGCTTAGCCTTTACCCATTTATAACAATTTTCTATATTTACAGTAAAAACAGAAGTTCATCTCACAGGGGATCTATGGGGCAAATCTATAAGCTCTCTAAGTAATAGCCACTGGATAGCACCAATGGGAGACTTCATGTCAGTTTTGGCCTAACGCTTCAGTAAAAGACAAAAAACAGGCCCTGATGACATCTTACCCTACTTGCAATTGTGACGGAAGTCTACAACTGTTTGACTTAAATGTTTTCCTCCAAATTTTCTAATTACTATTATTACTTCAATACTACCGATATGGATTCTTATTACAGAAATTTCCAAACATACACAAAAGTAGCAAGAATAGCAGGTATCCACCAAACCAACTTCAATGAGTATCAATTGATAGTCTTGTTTCACTTGCCTCTGGCCCCAATCCCAACCTCCCCTAAAACACACCACATAAATACATTTATTTTTGTCTTTATTTAAATTCAAATTCCAGACATGACATTTGACCCACAGGCATTTTAACACATCTCTAATAAGATCTTACAAAAAAAAAAAAAAAAAACAGTATCACAACCTTATGAAATTAATCATACAATTTAAAAAAATCATCTAATATATGTTTCTATTCAGATGTCTCAGCTGCCTTCAAGATGGCTTTTCTTTCTATCTTATTACTGAACACTTCAAACATACACAAAAAGAAGTATAAACAAAATGCCCATATACTATCACTTAATTCAACAGTTTATGTATTCATAAACAATCTTTACTGGTTCTGCCCCACCTCTTCCAGGAGGGGCAAATCTCAGACCTATTTTCTCCACATATAGTTTGGTATAAAAGATGTCCTTTATCATATTGAAACAGAACTCGATATGCACTTAATTTTGTCTCTGAAGTCTCCTTTATTCTATAAACATCCTCCCCTGCCACACACACATACACACATGTGCATGCACAGAAACACACAAACACCTTTTCCAATGCTGTTGTTCTACTGCAGAAACCAGAACTGACCTAATGGATGACTTCACATTCTGGATTAGATAGATTGCTTCTCCATGGTTTGAAGTTTTGTCGATCCCCATACATTTTTAAAACTAATAATTAGTTGTACAAGCTTGGTTAAATCTGAGCCCCAGTTTTTAGACACAAAACCTTTATAGGGAAATGTTGTGTATTTCCAATGGTACTATATCATAAGGCACTTGAGGGCTGCTTGCCCTATTTACAGGGCAAGATTGATCAGGAGTTGAGGGAATGTCAGCCTGATTCCTCCACTATAGAGTTCACCACAAAGCTTTGACCTAATAATATTCATCAGTGTTTACCTAGATCCACTAGATAATTATCAACTGAAGAATAGCGATTTTCCAATTCTTTTACTCCTTGTGATTGTATCAAGAAAAATGTTTCAAGAAAGAACTTAACCACATCAACTTCTGGTGACCCTGAAACAAATAATTCTCTCCCTTTATTAACCTTCAGAGTTATGAGATGGTACAACCTGTAATTGTTTTAGTATGACGACAAATCATTTACATATTTGATGGTCCTGAGTCTACCGTTGTTATTCTTGCAGATGAAAAAAATCATCCATTTTAGGTCAAAAGGAGCCTTTTTTTTTTTTTAAGACAGAGTCTCACTACATCACCCTCGTTAGAAGGCTGTAGCATCATAGCTCACAGCAACCTCAGACTCTTGGGCTTAGGCGATTCTCTTTTCTCAGCCTCCCACATAGCTGGGACTACAGGCCACCATAAAGCCCAGGTATTATTTTTATTGTAGTTGTCATTGTTGTTTAGCAGGCCCAGGCTGGATTCGAACCTGCCACAGCTAGTGTATGTGGCCAGCTCCCTAACCATTGAGCAATGGGCGTCGAGCCAAAGGAGCCTTTTCAAACTGGGGTGTGTGCACATATGTGTGTACATGTTTTTAAAAGAAAATTCTGACTTTACATGAAGTCCAGATTTACCATGAAGCAGACCACTGGGGTCACTAATATATAGCATCAGGAAACAGAAATCTGTGAACTCGAAAGTAAAAATTATTAGAAGGGGGCCAGTACTGACAAATTTTATGGTTGCACCAAGAACAAGTACGTGGGAGATTTTTACCAACTTTTATACACACATTCTCTCCATTCTTAGGAGTCTTTCAAAAAAAGTATTCTTGGGCAGCACCTGTGGCTCAAAAGAGTAGGGCACTGGCCCCATATGCCAGAGGTGGTGGGTTCAAACCCAGCCCCAGCCAAAAATTGCAAAAAAAAAAAAAAACCAGTATTCTTCCCTGTCCACACTTCTTCCCCCTGCAGCCTTACAACTCCACAGCTTTTACAGAAACTTCTCATAATCTGTATAAAAAGAAAAATAATCCCTCTCAAATTAACTCCCTAGGCAAAAATAGCCTGTTTCCCCCTCTTCTGCCCATAAAAACATGGAATTTTCTCATCTGACTGCCAATCTATACACTGTGAACACTTTAAGTCAAAGATTGGAGAAGGGGAAATGGCTTATGGGGCAGCAAGCATGTTCGTCCATGCTGCACATCATCCTCCTGGTAAGTCCTGTAAACTACTTACAGTCTTTTCTCCATCAAGGGAACCTATAAAATCAATGCATGAAGGTGTTCACCTTGATACAGTTTTTATAAAAGTACATAAGCTGCTTTCATCAATATTTGATCCTTAAGAGTCCAGAGACACACTGCTATTGTCAAAGTAATGGTATTTCCCCTTCTTTTTGTACAAGCAGTATAGTGTCCAACTGCCATGCATCCACAATGACTTGATACTGCAATATATCATACACAAAAGGATTTGCTCTGGGACAAATTCAAATATATTCAGTGCTCTAATGGTAAATTCCATGACCACATCAAACTTACCACACCTTTGAGGATCTATTGTTTAATAAACCAGGATCATAGACAAAGACTGTATGTTGAAGATCTTTGTGGCCTGTTGATGCTTCTTACAACAGGAACAAAGTCCCTGGCACTCTCCATGATGATCAACAGCTCAATATAACTTCTTCAGAGCCACAGTAGCTTTCTTCTTCTGAGGCTACGGCACACTCTTTTTTATAAAGACTCCCTATTTCATTATCCCAGTCAATAGCAATTGTGCATCACGAGGTGGTTTAAGTAGTTTTCCCATCAGTTGCATGTGAATTTACATTAGTTGTTCTACAGGAATTCACAGGGCTGAGGTAAAAATCTTTGGGAAAGACTGGAATTTGATTTTCTTTGGGATTGACCTAACAGGATTAGGCAAGTCCTCCCCGTGCCTTCTATTTTTGAAATATGTCTTTGCCTTTCTGTCAATGCTCTGTTTCTTCTCCTTCTCAACTGCCTCTAGAGCTACTGCAGGCCCCTAGCTCCAGGTCTGAATGCCAAACCCAAGACAAAGCGTGCTTTATGTAGTAGCTGATATGTTCACAAACAGCATGGTGTAAGTATTAAAGGGTTAGCTGATGCTTTAAGACAGAAAACGGCAGTAACCAAGTAACAGTGTTCCAGAAAATACTCAACTGCCTAATTTCCTCTCCCTCAAAAAATGGGAAATGACAAATTCAGACCTATCTATTAGCAGTGCTGCAGATGTCATACACGAAGATACTGTCCCAAAACATAACATTGACTACATCTGGGAAGTTTTGTGGAACTTGTGTGTAGCCACTGTATTTTCTGCAGCAATGCCAAAGAGTTTAGGTAGAACCTCACACATTTTAAACATAGTCCCCATCATAGTCACATGATGATAAGCCCTCAAGGGGAGTCTGCAGAACTCAAGAAGGCTTCTATCGTTACATCTTTCTTCAAGGATAGTGGGACAAGTAAATGAGAGTCAAAGGTCAAGAAATCTTAGCACATCCTGGGCAAAAAAAAATAGATATGAAAAGGAAATGGAGGAGGTGGAGCAAGATGGCGGCCGAGTAACTTCCTTGCATCTGGGCACAGAGAGTCTGGGGAAATAGGACTCCAGGCATCTCTGGCTGGTGGGATCTGTGTATCATCACCCCTGTGAGGATACAGGGAGTCAGCGAGAGACTTCTGGACCCCAAGAGGAGGACTAAAACAGTGGAAAAACGACAAGTGGTTGCGTGTGTTCAATCTGGCTAAAACTGCCCGCAACTGTAAATTCAGTAGCAGCGACACTGCAAACCAGAAAGGCCTTACCTATGAACTGTTTTGGTGTCTTTGGACTTGGCACTCAGTTGAACTAACTGCCTTGGGGAGAGCCTGAGCGGGAGTGCAGAGAACTCTGGCCATTATCTAGAGCCCCAGTCTGAGCCGCTGAGCCACACGGAGCTAATAGTGTTTGGCCGCGGGTCACAGGGAGCCATTGTGAGCCATCTGCCCGGGCAAGCTCCGCGCTCAGGGACGCAGAGCTAGAATCAGGTGCCAGCTGGTAACCCAGCGACCAAGTACCCTAAGGGTGGGGTCTGAGCCGCCTTGCAGCCCTAACCCTCAGGGGCAGAGTGAGACCAGTTTTGGCACACTGGGTAAGTGGATAGCCACTTCAGCAGTGATTCCAGCGACAAGCACTTTCCTGGGAAAGCTTCTGCTCAGCAAGTTTACAAGTTCAAAGTGCCTTTAAAGTGGGCTGAAGAGAGACTTAGGGTGTCTACCGGCTGGGGTTTGAGAAATCAGCAGCCTCCAGTAGTATCAGAACTGTGATTAACATCTCATACCCCAGAAGACCACGTGTTACCCAGACAATATTCAATAATTACATCTACATACTGCTTTGTTTTTGGTTGTGTTTTTTTTTGTTTTTTGTTTTTTTTCTTTATTTTGATGTTGTTGATGTTGCTTTGTTTTCTAATTTCAACCTTTTCCATACAGATCCTTTTTCTTTCTCAATTTTTCTAGTTTATTTATAATTTCCCATTGCTGCCTTTTTCAATAACTAGAACTTCATTTTTGCTAGTATTTCTACCGCTATTATTTGGTTTTTCACCCAATTTTATCCTGTACAGTTTTCTGTTTGCTTGTTTTGGTTTTATTTCTAGCATTTTTGTCTTTCCTATCTACTTGGTGGAGGACGGGTACTGTGTCTCATCAGGTTAGCAAAGAGCTGCTGACCTCAAGGGAACCACGCAACTGGGCACCCCCAGAAGGTGGGGTTTTCTTAAGGTTGTGTGAAAGTACCCTACTGTACTCCTATATTGCTCTGTCTCCCTCTTTCTGTGCCTCTCTTCTTTTTGTCAATATTCCTTTTACCCACCCCCTTCTCCTTTCTCCATTTTTCTTTTTTTTTTCTTATCACTCGGTCCTCCTTTCTTTCATCCCTTTTTTGCATTCAACCTTCTCACCCTTCTGGTCCTGTACCCCTTAGTCCACAGGCACGAGAACTTAAAGAGCAACAGGAAGTGAAAGGAAAATTAGGGCAAGAAAACAGATAAAAGAAATCACTCATGAGGAAGAATCAGCAGAAAACTCCAGGGAACATGAAGAACCAGACCAGAACAACACTGCCAAGGGACCATGAGGTAGCTACTGCAGAGGATTCCATTTATAAAGAAATGTTAGGAATGACAGAAAGGGAATTTAGAATACACATGTTGAAAACAATAAAAGAAATGATGGAAACAATGAAGGAGACTGCTAATGAAGTGGAAAATAACCAAAAGGAAATCCAAAAACAGAATAAAATAAGAGATGAACGATATGAAGAATATAAAAAGGATATAGCAGAGCTGAAGGAACTGAAACAGTCAATCAGGGAACTTAAAGATGCAATGGAAAGTATCAGCAACAGGTTAGACAATGCAGAAGAAAGAATTTCAGAGGTAGAAGACAAACTTCTTGAGATAACTCAGATAGTAAAAGAGGCAGAAACGAAGAGAGAGAAAGCACAACATTCACTGTCAGAATTATGGGACTTTATGAAGCGTTCCAACATAAGAGTTATAGGAATTCCAGAAGGGGAAGAAGAATGCCCCAGAGGAATGGAAGCCATACTAGAGAATATTATAAAAGATTATATTATGAATTTTATAATTTATAATTTTAAAATATTATAAAATTTCCCAAATATTACCAAAGATTCTGACACACTGCTTTCAGAGGGATATCAGACCCCAGGTCGTCTCAACTCTAACAGAGCTTCTCCAAGGCACATTGTGATGAACCTGTCCAAAGTCAAGACAAAAGAAAAGATTCTGCAAGCTGCCAGGAGTAAGAACCAGTAAGAATCTGCTACAGGGGCAGATTCATCAGAGTGACTGCAGACTTCTCTAATGAAACTTTCCAAGCAAGAAGACAATGGTCATCTACCTTTAATCTACTTAAACAGAACAATTTCCAGCCCAGAATTCTGTACCCTGCTAAGCTTAAAAATTGACGGAGAAATCAAATCATTTATGTATACACAAACATTGAGGAAATCTGCCACAACAAGACCAGCTCTACAGGAAATACTTCAACCTGTTCTGCACACTGACCACCACAATGGATCAGCAGCAAAGTAAGAACTCAGAAATTAAAGGACAGAACCTAACCTCCACACTGATGCAAAAGATAAAACTAAGCAATGGACTCTCACCAAATAAGACGAATAGAATACTACCACACTTATCAATTATCTCAATAAATGTTAATGGCGTGAATTCCCCACTGAAGAGACATAGATTGGTTGACTGGATTAAAAAACACAAGCCATCCATTTGCTGTCTGCAAGAAACACACCTGGCTTCAAAAGATAAATTAAAGCTCCGAGTCAAGGGTTGGAAGACAAGTTTTCAGGCAAATGCAATTCAGAAGAAAAGAGGAGTTGCAATCTTATTTTCAGATACATGTGGATTTAAAGCAACTAAAGTCAAAAAAGACAAAGATGGTCACTTTATATTGGTCAAGGGAAAACTACAACAAGAAGACATTTCAATTCTAAATATTTATGCACCCAATTTAAATGCTCCCAGATTCTTGAAACAGACCTTACTCAGTCTGAGCAATATGATATCTGATGATACCGTAAATAACAGGGAACTTTAACACTCCTCTTACAGAGCTGGACAGATCCTCTAAACAGAAATTAAACAAAGATATAAGAGATTTAAATGAGACCCTAGAACAACTGTGCTTGATAGACGCATATAGAACACTCCACCCCAAAGATAAAGAATATACATTCTTCTCATCACCCCATGGAACATTCTCCAAAATTGATCATATCCTGGAACACAAAACAAATATCAACAGAATGAAAAGAATTGAAATTTTATCTTGTACCTTCTCAGACCATTAAGGCACTAAAGGTGGAACTCAACTCTAACAAAAATGCTCGACCCCACCCAAAGGCATGGAAATTAAACAATCTTCTGTTGAATAACAGATGGGTGCAGGAAGAAATGAAACAGGAAATCATTAACTTCCTCGAGCATAACAACAATGAAGACACAAGCTACCAAAACCTGTGGGATACTGCAAAAGCAGTTTTGAGAGGAAAATTCATCACTTTAGATGCCTACATTCGAAAAACAGAAAGAGAGCACATCAACAATCTCACAAGAGATCTTATGGAATTGGAAAAAGAAGAAAAATCTAAGCCTAAACTCAGTAGAAGAGGAGAAATATCCAAAATCAAATCAGAGATCAATGAAATTGAAAACAAAAGAATCATTCAGAAAATTAATGAAACAAGGAGTTGGTTTTCTGAAAAAAATAAATAAAATAGAGAAACCATTGGCCAGACTAACGAGGAATAGAAAAGTAAAATCTCTAGTAACCTCAATCAGAAATGATAAAGGGGAAATAACAACTGATCCCACAGAGATACAAGAGATCATCTCTGAATACTACCAGAAACTCTATGCCCAGAAATTTGACAATGTGAAGGAAATGGATCAATATTTGCAATCACACCCTCTCCCTAGACTCAGCCACGAAGAAATAGAGCTCCTGAACAGACCAATTTCAAGCACTGAGATCAAAGAAACAATAAAAAATCTTCCAACCAAAAAATGCCCTGGTCCAGATGGCTTCACTCCAGAATTCTATCAAACCTTCAAGGAAGAGCTTATTCCTGTACTGCAGAAATTATTCCAAAAAATTGAGGAAGAAGGAATCTTCCCCAACACATTCTATGAAGCAAACATCACCCTGATACCAAAACCAGGAAAAGACCCAAACAAAAAGGAGAATTTCAGACCAATCTCACTCATGAACATAGATGCAAAATTTCTCAACAAAATCGTAGCCAACAGATTACAGCTTATCATCAAAAAAGTCATTCATCATGATCAAGTTCATGATGGCTTCATCCCAGGGATGCAAGGCTGGTTTAACATACGCAAGTCCATAAACGTTATCCACCATATTAACAGAGGCAAAAATAAAGATCACATGATCCTCTCAATAGATGCAGAAAAAGCATTTGATAAAATCCAGCATCCTTTTCTTATTAGAACACTGAAGAGTATAGGCATAGGTGGCACATTTCTTAAACTGACTGAAGCTATCTATGACAAACCCACAGCCAATATTTTACTGAATGGAGTAAAACTGAAAGCTTTTCCTCTTAGAACTGGAACCAGACAAGGTTGTCCTCTGTCACCTTTACTATTCAACGTAGTGCTGGAAGTTCTAGCCAATACAATTAGGCAAGACAAGGAAATGAAGGGAATCCAAATGGGAGCAGAGGAGGTCAAACTCTCCCTCTTTGCTGACGACATGATCTTATACTTAGCGAATCCCAAAGACTCAACCACAAGACTCCTTGAAGTCATCAAAAAATACAGTAATGTTTCAGGATATAAAATCAATGTCCACAAGTCAGTAGGCTTTGTATACACCAATAACAGTCAAGATGAGAAGCTAATTAAGGACACAACTCCCTTCACCATAGTTTCAAAGAAAATTAAATACCTAGGAGTATACCTAACGAAGGAGGTGAAGGACCTCTATAAAGGAAACTATGAAATCCTCAGAAAGGAAATAGCAGAGGATATTAACAAATGGAAGAACATACCATGCTCATGGATGGGAAGAATCAACATTGTTAAAATGTCTATACTTCCCAAAGCAATCTACCTATTCAATGCCATTCCTATCAAAATACCAACATCGTACTTTCAAGATTTGGAGAAAATGATTCTGCGTTTTGTATGGAACCGGAAAAAAACCCATATAGCTAAGGCAGTTCTCTGTAACAAAAATAAAGCTGGGGGCATCAGCATACCAGATTTTAGTCTGTACTACAAAGCCATAGTGCTCAAGACACCATGGTACTGGCACAAAAACAGAGACATAGACACTTGGAATCGAATTGAAAACCAAGAAATGAAACTAATATCTTACAACCACCTAATCTTCGATAAACCAAACAAGAACATACCTTGGGGGAAAGACTCCCTATTCAATAAATGGTGTTGGGAGAACTGGATGTCTACATGTAAAAGACTGAAACTGGACCCATACCTTTCCCCACTCACAAAAATTGATTCAAGATGGATAAAGGACTTAAACTTAAGGCATGAAACAATAAAAATCCTCCAAGAAAGCATAGGAAAAACACTGGAAGATATTGGCCTGGGGAAAGACTTCATGAAGAAGACTGCCATGGCAATTGCAACAACAACAAAAATAAACAAATGGGACTTCATTAAACTGAAAAGCTTCCGTACAGCTAAGGAGACAATAACCAAGGCAAAGAGACAACCTACACAATGGGAAAGGATATTTGCATATTTTCAATCAGACAAAAGCTTGATAACTAGGATCTATAGAGAACTCAAATTAATCTACATGAAAAAAGCCAACAATCCCATATATCAATGGGCAAGAGACATGAATAGAACTTTCTCTAAAGATGACAGACGAATGGCTAACAAACACATGAAAAAATGTTCATCATCCCTATCTATTAGAGAAATGCAAATCAAAACAACTCTGAGATATCATCTAACCCCAGTGAGAATGGCCCACATCACAACAATCTGAAAACTGCAGATGCTGGTGTGGATGTGGAGAGAAGGGAACACTTTTACACTGCTGGTGGGACTGCAAACTAGTACAACCTTTCTGGAAGGAAGTATGGAGAAACCTCAAAGCACTCAAGCTACACCTCCCATTTGATCCTGCAATCCCATTACTGGGCATCTACCCAGACGGAAAAAAAATCCTTTTATCATAAGGACACTTGTACTAGACTGTTTACTGCAGCTCAATTTACAATCGCCAAAATGTGGAAACAGCCTAAATGCCCACCAACCCAGGAATGGATTAACAAGCTGTGGTATATGTATACCATGGAATACTATTCAGCCATTAAAAAAAAGGGAGACTTTACATCCTTTGTATTAACCTGGATGGACGTGGAAGACATTATTCTTAGTAAAGCATCACAAGAATGGAGAAGCATGAATCCTATGTACTCAATTTTGATATGAGGACAATTAATGACAATTAAGGTTATGGGGGGGAAAGCAGAAAGAGGGAGGGAGGGGGGTGGGGCCTTGGTGTGTGTCACACTTTATGGGGGCAAGACATGATTGCAAGTGGGACTTTACCTAACAATTGCAATCAGTGTAACCTGGCTTATTGTACCCTCAATGAATCCCCAACAATAAAAAAAGAAAAGAAAAGGCAATGGAAAGTGTGTCCACAGAGTTATTCTACAATGTGATTTTATCAGGCTTTCCTTACAACACATTTGGCCACCTACTTCATCTCCAAAGTAGGGCTGCTTCTCTCCTCAGTTCAGATCTAGGTAAGAGAATCTTATTGCTGGTAGCCAGAAACCAGAGAAGCAAATGTCCCACCTAAGTTTTGAACATGGATGGGGCCATGTAAACAACCCTCACTGACAACAGTACTCAGCCTCTGCCACTTCCCTTTCATCCCCAAGACCATTTTAATGGATTTTAGTTTCACATGCATCTTTCAAAAAGAGTCATTCGGTCATGCAGTGTTGTTCATGCCATGTAAAATGTGTGAAACGAGGCCTTTCTAAGGCTCCGAGTGCACAGGCTGTGCATGAGACAAATTAAACTCCTGACAACTAAGAGAAGCCAGGTCCCTTTGATTACAAGCATTATGCTGGGCTATGGACTATATTTCCTTGGGGCTCAATTATAAGCTGATGGTTCTGGTAGAGACCAGAGTCCTAGATTCTGTAGTCTGACTTGTTTAGCTGCTCATCAGTATTGCTCATATACTTATTTCAGACCCAAATCTCATGCTCAGACCCAAATCTCATGCTCCCCATCTCCTCAAGAATGTCTGTTCTTTTGAAATGGCACTTTGACACAGTGATGCCATCAATGTTCTCATAGCACTTCATTTACAGCAAATACACCTTCTACTTCGTAGTGCTTTGACAAACAGGCCATATGGCTTTGCTGGCCTTCTACAGAATTGCATCAATTTAGAAACATATCCCAGGCCTCAGTGGAAACCAATATACAATCCAGCTCAACAAAGTGTTATTTTAAGAACTGACTAACAGCATTTAAAGAGTTAAGAAGTATCAGGCCAAAACAGGCTGTACACATCCATCCTATACATACCCAGGTAATGAAGCCTATATGGTACTTCACTGAACAGTTGTCAAATATCACTGTACACTCCTAAGCCCCAAGTGTTTTCATAATCAAAGCCCAGACTTGAAATTGATTTCTGTGGCCAGAAGCTCTCAGAATCCTGTTTCTCACCACATCATCCTCTGCCCAGACCCAGCTAATCCAAACACCCACCATAACATGCTGTCCTATATGCAAGTGCCCAAGTCCCGCCCTGCTACTAGTGATTTGATATGATTTCAAGATCTTCCTAAATTTCTAGAATAAGATGCTCCAGGCTCTGCTTATGCATGGTGTTGTGACCTCTAGTCTCATGTACTCAGTAGGCTAAGGCAGGAGGATAGCTTGAACCCAGGAGTTTTAGTTCACCCAGGCAACCTAGTGAGACTCCATCTCTTTTTATATATGTATACTTTAAAAAATGTTAATCAAATGAGGTGATGGTTATGTTAATCAGTTTGATTTAAGCATTCCGCATTGTACATCAAATCATCATATTGTACCCCACAAATATATACATTTATGATTAAAAACTAAATTCAAAGAAAAAGTTACAGGCTCATCTTTTCCATCTCCCCAGACCTGGGAATCAACCATTATTTTTCTAAGGAGCCGTGGATAACTTTAGTGGAAAACATTATTTAATCTAGATGCTTGGACTTACTGATGCTGAGTTATCACTGCTTCTAGTACTTGTCAGTGTTTGTATTAAACTTATATGCAAATCTGGTGAATAAACAGCAACTTACAGGCAAAGGAAACAGCTTCCCATTTACTTTTATACATAGACTATTTGGATAGTTGTCTTCTTGAGGGCAACTTGTCTCTGCCAGGCAAAGTCTGCAATAATAAAAGAAAAAAAATATTTTTAAATAGTTTTTTTTGGAGACAGAGTCTCACTATGTCGCCCTCAGTAGAGTACTATGGCATCACAGCTCACAGCAACCTCAAACTCTTGGGGTTAAGCAATTCTCTTGCCTCAGCCTCCCATTAAATAGTTTATTAAAATATGCTCATGTGTTTTAAAATTCAGAACTATATGCACATAATTAGCAAGTATAAAATTAAGGTAACAGAAATTTCAAACTCACCTCAACTGAACTTGTACTGTATAATCTCTCCTACCACCTGGCAAAAAATCCCTGTTGGAAAGAGAAAGGAAAAAGGTTAGCAAAGTACAAGCAGAACTCACAGAAACACTCTTACAAAAAAGGGAGGGGGCATTATTATAATTTTCTTCTTATTCCTTAACTTAAAAGATGAACTAGACTACTAATAACACCAGTATTAATCAAAACACTGTGACGATTAACACCCATTTGCTTAATGTTCAATCATTTATGGCAATCTTGAGGTATTTTCAATGCATTGGATTCTGATGCAAAATTCATTTCAACAGACAACAAATTAAGTTAACATAAAAGGAAGTACCCTAAGTTCTGAAAGAGTTTAATAAATCAATCTATTTGTTTAGTAGTTCTTAACTTTGGCTGAGCATCCTAAACACTTGAAAAAAATTTTTTAATATAAAGACCCATTCACCAGATATTCTTACTGGTCTCCAGTACAGCTTGAGCATTATTAGGGTTCCATAGCTATTCACGGATTCTAATATACCAGGCTAATGAACTAGTGCCTAAAGTCTCAGCGTATTCTTATCATGGAACTTCATAATTTTGTATGCAATTAAAACAGAGAATCTCTTACAATTTCTAGATGGGAACCTGACAGTACCAAATGAAATATCATTTGGAATCCTCCAAACCCTTGTACCTCAAAATGGAGTCTACAATAAAGCAGCATTATTACTCCTTAGGAGCCTGTTAGAAATGGACAATCTCAGATCTCATCCCAGGCCTCACAATTAGAATCTGTATTTTAACAAGACTCCCAGGTGACATGTATGCACACTGAAGTTTAAGTATTATCCTTAGCCATTGTCATAAACCTTAGAATTTGTCAAAGAGATCATTAGAAAAACTTGAAGGACATTCAGCCTTCACCTCACTCTAATTGGATCAGTTCTCTCACCATTCCCAATTCTCTATGTTCACTGAAAGGCAGTAAGGCATAGCAGTGACCAGCCCAAACTCTACTGTCCCAAGCTGCACAAACTTGGGCAAATTACTTAATCTTTCTGTGCCTATTTCTACATCTGCTAAGATGAAAAATTATGGCTGGGAATATAATCCGGACATCTGGGAAGCTGAGGTGGGAAGATAGCTTGAGCTCAGGAGTTCAAGACTAGCTTAAGCAAGAGTGAGATCCCATCTCTACTAAAAGCAGAAAAATGAGCCAGGCATTGTGGTGGGCACCTGTAGACCCAGCTATTCAGGAGGCTGAGACAGCAGGATCATTTGAACCCATGAGTTTGAGGATACTGTGAGCTAGGCTGATGCCAGGGCTCTCTAGCCTGGGGTAATTAAGAGAGACTCTGCTTCAAAAAATAAATAAATAAAAGATGGAAAATTATTACACCTACTTCGTCAAGTTATCATTAAATAAATGTTAACAACTTTCTCATGGGAGCCTGATGTGCAATGGCTGCAAACAGCAACTTCCTTGGTAGTGTATGCGGCCTATTGCTTGTATAGGTTGCTGTAAGGAACCTTGGAGACATTCCTTTCTAATACATGTTCGTGTGTTAGATCTTGTGCTATCCCCAATCTAGCATTCAGACACATATTCATGGTGCCTTTGGAAAACCCCAGGGCACTGTGGCCAGGATTCACGTTGGCCAAGTTATCACGTCCATCAGCACCAAACTACACAACAAGGAAGATGTAACTGAAGAACTAGGCAGGGCCAACTTCAAGTTCCCTGGCTGCCAGAAGATTCACATCTCTAAGAAGTAGGGTTTTACCAAATTTTTTTTTTTTGCAGTTTTTGGCCGGGGTTGGATTTGAACCCACCATCTCTGGCATATGGGGCTGGCACCCTAATTTGAAAACACGATAGCTGAGAAGTGGGTCATCCCAGATGGGTACAGGGTCAAATACATCCCCAATTATGACTCCCCTCGACAAGTGGCAGGGCCCTGCCCTCATGAGGACTTACACTGTGTTGCCTGTCATTTGCGCCTACCAATAATAAATCCTACTTCCTGTCAAAAAAATAAAATAAATGTAAACAATATGTGAAATGTGCATGGATAAATGTGTTCCACAAGTGTGAGCAAAAGACTACTATTATTGTTCTCCTCTGCTTCTACTGAATTCCTTACCACCAGCAGCCAACGTACGTCTCAAATGTCTATTCAAACCATTCCGATATCCTAGACAATACTGACCTCTTCTGAGCAACCCATACCATTCTACTCATTCAAATCAAGAAATATTTCTCACAGTCTGAGCAATGAAGCTTCAAAGAAAAATAAAACCCAATACAGGCTTGGAGCCTGTAGCTCACCAGCTAGGGCGCCAGCCACATACACCAGAACTGGCAGGTTCTAATCCAAACAACCTGGGCCTGCCAAACAACAATGACAACTACAACCAAAACATAGCTGGGCATTGTGGGCACCTGTAGTCCCAGCTACTTGGGAAACTGAGGCAAGAGAATCGCTTAAGTTCAAGAGTTTGAGGTTGCTGTTAGCTATGATGCCACAGCACTCTACCCAGGGCCACAGCTTGAGATTCTGTCTCAAAAAAAAAAAAAAAAAAAAATACAGTAGGAACTCAGTAAATTGGCCACCCAAAGAACCATAACAAACTGGTCAACAAACAGAGGTGGTCAACATAAGGAACTAGGCATACTGTACTAATGTGTACATGTGGTGCGTGTCTGGTCTATGAAAATTAGGTAAACTGAAGGAGATGGTTAATTGTGGAGGTTCTACTGAATTTGCTTCCAAAGACTCATCATATGTTAATAAGTAACAGACACATACAACCAAAATAAAATACAATACTATACTACATCAAGAAAAATAAGTGCTATAGAAAAGGAGGAAATTCAGCCAGGTTCCATGGCTGCTGCCTATAATCCTAGTTTTGGGATGCTCAAGTGGGAGGATCCCTAGAGCTCAGGAGTTGGAGACCAGCCTGAGCAAGAGTGAGACCCAATCTCTAAACTCCTGTATTCCCAGCTATTCAGGAGGCTAAAGCAAGGGGATCACTTGAGCCCAAGAGTTTGAAGTTCTGTGAGCTATGACACCATTGGCACTCTATCAAGGGCAACAAAGTAAAACTCTGTCTGAAACAAAAAAAAAAAAAAAAAAATAGAGACAGGATAAGAGATGAAACTAGAAAGGTGGATGGGGTAGAGAAGGGAGGCAGCTTGCACCTATAATCTAGCATTTTGGGAAGCCACAGCAGGAGGACTGTTTGAGGCCAAGAGTCTGAGACCTGCCTAAGAAACATAGTGAGATTCCCATGTCTACGGAAAAAAAAAAAAAAGAAAAATTAGCTGCATATAGTGGTGTGCACACCTGTAGTCTCAGCTACTCAGAAGGCTGAAACAGGAGGATTGCTTGAGCCCAGGAGTTTGAGGTTGCAATGAGCTATGATGACACCACTGCACTCCAGCCGAGGCAACAGAGCATGACCTTGTCCCCACCCCCCAAAAAAAATTGATAAATATGAGCAAGTTATAAAGGGTGTTGAACAGCCTGCTATGAAGGTATTCTTTATTCTGGTAAGGGAAATTAACACAAACTGTGAAACACAATGTGCTAAATGTCTTCACAAACATTATGAGTAATGAATGACCAAGCATCTTCTGACACTCATTTTCTGCCAGTTACTATTCTAAGAACTTTCACATGTTTATAAAGTAAGCAATTACTATTTGTTAGGCATGTGACAGCGTTTGAAAAGAGGTGGATTTAATCCAGAAGTCTGTAAATGCAAGTAGTGAAATAGATGCCATTATACTTCAATAGAAATTAAAGGGGAGTGAGGGACAAAGACTGTTTCAGGAAATCTGAGAAAGCATTACACGGGAGGTAAGACTTGAACCTTGAGAGGTTCAAGAGATTTGCAGGCAGAATAGGAAGAAAGGATATACAAAGGTACAGAGATGTAAAGAAGCATGGTTAACTTAGAAAATAAAACAGGAAAGCCTAACCCAAATATAGATCGCCAGAAGAGTGATAAGGAGATAAAATGATTTAAAGAGATGGGCAGGACAAGATGAAGAAAACTGCCAGGCAATGAAATGTGGACTTCATGAGGTACCACTACAGGATGGTACCTCATAAGCAGGAAAGAGAAGAACACTGAATGGGCTTTACAAAGACCACATAGTCAGCTGGGAAAAGAAGAGTGACCATGACAAATGAAGAGGCAGGGTCGGCGCCTGTACTGAGTGAGCAGGGCGCCGGTCACATACACCGAGGCTGGCGGGTTTGAGCCTGGCCCAGACCTGCTAAACAATGACAATTGCAACCAAAAATAGCTGGGCATTGTGGTAGGTGCCTGTAGTCTCAGCTAATCAGGAGGCTGAGGGAAAAGAATCACTTAAGCCCAAGAGTTTGAGGTTGCTGTGAGCTGTGATGCCATAGCACACTACTGAGAGCGACAAAGTGAGACTGTCTCAAAAAAGTACCACCAAAAATAAGATAATATAGCATTAATACATAGCCTGCCTGATTCAGGTACACCGAGCAGGGCACATAGCGTGATATATGCACAATCTCGATCCAATCCTGACTCCCCAATTGGAGATCTCCCCAATTGGAGATCCAATCCAATCTCCCCAATCCAAAATTTCAGATATACCTGAACTGAGAAACAGTCTATAAAACATCTCACTAATACTCTTCAAAAGTGTCAGAAATCAAGAATGACAAGGAAAAATTATGAAACTATCACAGACTAAAGGGGACTAGTATAGCACAACACTTAAACATGACCTGGTATTAGATCAAGAAATAGATGTTCATTAGCAGAAAAATTGATAAAATCTGAATAAAGTTTGTAGTTTAGTTAGAAATACTATACCAATATTAATTTCATGCTTTTGATAAATGTACTATGCTTATTTAAGATATTACTATTAAGGGAAGCTGAGTGAAGGATATATATACTACTTTTATAACTTTTCTGTAAATCAAAATTGCTTCAGGGCTGGGCACAGTGGCTCATGCCTGTAATCCTAGAACTCTGGGAGGCCGAGGCAGGTAGACTGCCTGAGTTCACAGGTTTGAGACCAGCCTGAGCAAGAGCGTGACTTCGTCTCTAAAAAACGGCCAGGCGTCTGGTGGGCCTCAGCTACTCCTCCCCACCCCCCAAAAAAGTTGCTACAAAATATAAAGTTAAAAAAAATTGGGAGACTTAAAAATCAAAAGTAATACATAGGCCTTGTCTCAATACTAAAACAATTGAGAAAAACTACATATGGGCTTGAGATTATTTTATAGTAAGGAATTAATTTTCTATAGTAATGATGTTAAAAATTAAGATGCATTTTGGGTGGTGCCTGGGCTCAAAGGAGTAGGGCAGTGGCCCCATATGCCAGAGGTGGCAGGTTCAAACCCAGCCCTGGCCAAAAACTGCAAAAAAAAATTAAGATACATTTTGATGTATTTCTAGATGAAATTAATATGACATCTGTGATTTGCTTTAAAATACTTCAAGAAAAGGGGGTTGGGGGAGGTCAGCTCAAGACAATCCACCCACCTAGGCCTCCCAGAGTGCTAGGATTACAGCCGTGAGCCACCGTGCTCAGCCTATATTCTGAAGTTTTGTTTAAAGGTTAAAATTTTTTTCTAGTACGCAGCATTTATTTGGCTAACCTCAAAGTATACTACCCTTACTTAAGGAGAAATTAGCCAACTATTACAAACTAAACCGCACACCCCCAGAATTTGTATGTGAGATAATAACCCTCAATATGACTGTACTTGGAGACAGTGCCTTTAAAGAGACAAATAAAGATGGGTCACTAGTACAATATGACTGGTGTCCTTCAAAGAAGAAGAAAAATTACCAGAGATGCTCTAGTACAGAGAGAAGGCTATGAGAGAAGATATGCAAGCCAAAAAGAAAGGCTTCAGGAAAAGCCTAACCTGCTAACACCTTGATCTTGGACAGAAGACTCAAGAATTTTGAGAAAAGAATTTCAGTTGTTTAAGCCACCCAGTCTGTGGTATGTGTACTTGGTTATGTGTGGCAGGCCTAGCAAGTGAATACACCAATATTCATGGAGAAATATATTCCAGACATTCTTCTTACCTGGATATGCATATCTCTCTAACTTGTTGAGGTGTCAAAGCAAAAATAAAAAACTTCTCTTGAAATCGTTGAATACTGCTTTGAACTGGGAAGGAAAAAAAAGATAAACACTTCAATAATAAATCCAAGTCTATAAACAACCTGCAATAACCAGGCACTTCTGATAAATTATCTACCAAATCCTGAAATTTTACAGTTAAAATACTCCAAAAATCAAGAAGTACTGAATTGTATCCATCTTGGAATCCTGAGTAAAGCCATTCCAAAAGACTTTAAGCATTTAATGACATTTTTCAGTTTTTTTCTAAAACACTAATTATATAATATGTAGTCAAAATGCAATTAAATCCTTCAATATTATCGTTTAACCTTAGGTATAGTATCATCTAATAAAAATCTGAGGAAATCAACCCCATCCCCAAGAGAACTCTATCCAAGAATTAAGTGCTTTGTTTCCTTCTTTATTGCTTTGTTTTCAGTATTCTATATTTGATTACAAAGAGTATTCATATGTGAAAATTTTAAATTTCAAAGCTACTAATAGTTATTAAGACACATAATTATTTGTATACAGAAGACTGACTAGTTAAAAAAAAGATTACCTAGTGATGTCATGTCATCCTTCTTATCTATATTAAAAATTGTACTGCACACATAATTTTACAAAGAACTAACTATAACAAATTAAAACTGATGAATTATTCAATAATGTTCTAGTGACCATTAAAACAGAACCAAAAGAAGCTAATGCAGAGTCCTCAAGTCTTCTGTTTCCTCACAAGTACTATAGTAACTCCCAAGAAAAGCCAAAATTGTTGTTTTTTTCTAAAACACTAATTGTAATATATAGTCAAAATGTAATTAAATCCCCCATATTATAGTTTAACCTTAGCTATAGTATCATCTAATAAAAATCTGAGGAAATCAATCCTGCCCCAGGAGAACTCTATTCAAGAACTGTTACTGTCCAGTTTTCCTGACACATAAAGATAAATAAATAAGATGCCAGTTGAATATCCACCATCAGAAAACTATTAACTCCCTAGGTAAAATACACTTCTAAGCACAAGCCGTTTATTGCAGCAAATATGTTCTTAGAAATCATGTCAAAAAAGTAGTTCATATTTTCTCAGGATACTTAAAAAAGGAGGAAAAGGGGGAGCAGGGAAGATGTATGGCAGAAGGAAAAAGGGCATGAGGAAGGATGCCCTTGTGAGGGTGTATAACATGCCCCCTGGGTGAGGGACTCTTCTACAAATGGAACTTTATCCTGGAAGGGAGAACAATGTAACCTAAAAATTGTATTCTCATGTTAATTTGAATAAAAAATAAATAAAAATAAAAAAGGAGGAAAGAGACGGGTGTTGTTTTATCATGAGGGCCTAAAAATTAAGGAAACAAAATTTCAGGTTATAAACATAATTATGGGGCATCAAACACAAAAACAAGTATAGTAGTAAGTCTCTCCATTTTCTCCAGTTCTAAATTCAGTTCTCAACCCTTCCTTGCTTGTACAGATTCTACTTTCCACTGTCTATGGCTAAAATCACCAATGACATCTGTCTAATGCAGTAACTTATATTTTGAGATAATAAGTTAATAAACTGAATTTCTGATTTTATTTTATTTTTTTTTATTAAATCATAACTGTATACATTGATATGATCATGGGGTATCATACACTCGCTTCATAAACCATTTGACACATTTTTATCACAGTGGTTAACATAGCCTTTCCGGCGTTATCTCAGTTACTGTGCCAAAACATTTACATTCTACATTTACCAAGTTTCGCAAATACCCCTGTAATATGCACCACAGGTGTGATCCCACCAATCCCCCTCCCTCTACCCACTCCCCCCCTTTCCCACTTCCCCCTATTGTTAAGTTGTAGCTGGGTTATAGCTTTCATGTGAGAGTCCCAAATTAGTTTCATAGTAGGGCTGTGTACATTGGGTACTTTTTCTTCCATTCTTGAGATACTTTACTAAGAAGAATATGTTCCAGCTCCATCCATGTAAACATGAAAGAGGTAAAGTCTCCATCTTTCTTTAAGGCTGCATAGTATTCCATGGTATACATATACCACAATTTATTAATCCATTCGTGGATAGATGGGCACTTGGGCTTTTTCCATGACTTAGCTATTATGAATTGGGCTGCAATAAACATTCTGGTACAAACATCTTTGTTATGTTGTGATTTTTGGTCTTCTGGGTATTTAATAGCATGAGTGTCTCCAACCAGAAAGCTCAAAAGGTCTAACATAAGTAAAAATGGAGTCCCTAAAGAAGAAAGTTAAAATAGGGCATTAAAAAAAAAATACTGGCTCAGCATCAGTAGCTCAGCGGCTAGGGCACCAGCCACATACACCAGACCTGGCGGGTTCAAATCTAGTCTGGGCCTGCCAAACAATAATTACAACTACAACCAAAAAATAGCTGGGAGTTGTGGCAGGCACCTGTAGTCCCAGCTACTTGGGAGGCTGAGGCAAGAGAATCGCTTAAGCCTAAGAGTTGGAGATTGCTGTGAGCTGTGCACAGCACTCTACCCAGGGCAACAGCTTTAGACTCTGTCTCAAAAAAAAAAAAAAAAGAAAGAAAAACTTACAGAAATAATGAAAGAATACTCCATAACATTGATGGAGAGAAAAAAGGATTTACAAATCAAACTCCAAGCAAAATAATACAAAGAAAACAACCTAGTAACACCATTATCAAACTGCTAAAAAGCAATGACTATAAAATCTTGCAAATAAGAGAAAGAAATATTACATAAAAGGGAACAATACAAGTAAGGACCAACATCACACATCAAAAGTTAACAAAGGTCAGAAGCTATTTTAAAATGGTGAAAGAAAAAACTCAACTGAAAATTCAATACCCTTTAAAATCAGGGTGAAACAATAACTTTTCAGATAAAAAGTATTCGTTCACAGCACATGTGCATTACAAGATAAGTAAAAGGAAATTATCAGGACTATAAAAAGATACAAATTCTCAGATTTTTGAGTATAAAAAAACACAACAAACAGTAAAAAAAAAGTGGCAAAAGTGGGCTGGTCATGGTAGCTCACACCTGCAATCCTAGCACTCCTGGAGACCAAGGCAGGTGGATTGCTTGAGCTCATGAATTGGTAATCAGCCTGAGCAAGAGCAAAACCCCCATCTCTAAAAATAGCTTAGTGTTGTGGCAGGTGCCTACAGTCCCAGCTACTTGGGAGGCTGAGGCAAGAGAATCACTTGAGCCCAAGAGTTTGAGTTCACTGTGAGTTATGACGCCACGGCAATCTACCAAGGATGACAAAGTGAGACTCAGTCTCAAAAAAGAAAAGAAAAAGAAAGTGGAAAAAGTAAAAATATGATACTTTTTCTTCTAGTGATTTCTTTAAAAAGATAAGTGTTTAAAGGAAAAGTAATGGCACTGAAAGTTAGGATTTATATACCGAGGTAGAAGTAAAGATGTAACAACAGCAAAAAGGATAGATAGGTGGACTAATTAAATTATCTGTCCAGCAGCTACGTTTTCTTGCTTCATTCTGAAGTGCTTGATAAATCTCCCCAGAAACAAATGTACTCTTGGTATGTAAAAAAGTGGCAGGTATCTAAACCTGCAAAGCTGGGCACAAGACCCTCTGAATTCACCAGGACAAATGTCAGTATGTGAGGCCCCATCTGGATGACTGGAGTTCAACCTACCCTGACAAGCTCCATAAACCATGAATCTTAACATTTGAAACTAGACTGTTTCTGTAGCTGTGTCATACGTATCTGTTCAACATGCTTTCCATCGAATTGCACATATATACTGCATGTTGTACAACTTACAGAATTTGTATCTTAATGTCAATTTATATCATTACAGAAATATTTTTGCTAGGCTTTCTTTTTCTGACAAATGTTAGCTTTTCCTATCACTTATATGCTGCCAAATTTACAAACTAGACTATAATTCCAAATAACGATCCTGTTTCTATGAGAAAATGGCGGTTTCATCACTCCACAAAAAATAATGTTCATGTTAACAAAATTGAATTTATATTGGTGCTACCATTTTTGTGTGTGTTTATTTTGAGACAGAATCTCACTCTGTTACCCTGGGCAGAGTGCTGTGGCAGCATAGCTCACAGCAACCTCAATCTCTTGGGCTCGAGCAATCTTCTTGCTTCCCAAGTAGCTGGGACTACAGAAACACCACCACAAGGCCCAGCTTTTCTATTTTTAGTAGCAACAGGGTCTTACTCTTGCTCAGGCTGGTCTCCAACTCCTGAGCTCCGGCAATCGGTCCACCTCTGCCTCCTCGAGTGCTAGGATTATAGGCATGACCCACCATGCTCAGTTGGTGCAGACATTTTCTGAGATAAGTCAATTTTATGACTCAACAGCAACCAAAATCACACTAAACCTACCATAAGGTAAGTCTGTTAGTTAACCTATCGTTTAAGATCACAAGAAAGCAGTTGGATATAAAGTGTGCATGCAGATTTTGCAGTTTATTTTCTCTGTTGTCTACAATTTAGGAATCAGCACAAATCTCATTTTATGTTAACATCAAACAAAAGGGAAAAGACCATCAGTCAAAGCTATGAATTAAATATGGCTTTATTCAAACTCTTCTTTTTCAACAACCCTTCATAATTTAAATTCTATTTTCCAAGTATGTCTACAAACTTACCTCCCATCATGCTATTATCATGTAAGAACCTGAATGGCCGTTAGTAGCTGCTTCAACAGTGTACAGTATAAGTGATGTTATACAACTTCTATGGCTAGATCATAAAAATGCCATGTTTAAGTCTTCCTTACTCTGTGGAACATCATGCTTGGAAACTACCCCTCATGCTGTAAAGAAGCCCAAAACCAGACCACATAAAGAAACCACATGTAGAAATTCCAGCCAATAGCCAAGCTGAGTCTTTAAGCCATGAGGCAGCAAAACTACCAGACTGCCTCCAACTGGTCCAACCTTCTAGCCAAAGAACCCTAAACATTTGAAGACTTCTCAGTTAAGTCCACAGACATCCTACGACAGGTAAGATAAGGAACAAGCCATTTATACTTTTTCCTTGACCCAGGGAATCAATGAGCATAATAAAATACCTGTTTTACACTGTTTTGCAGTAGTCTATTATACACCAATAATAAGTGAAACAATGCCACAATTTCATGAAATTTTAGGATAGTTTTATAAATTTTTAAATATATTCAGATTTATAATTACTAATTGATGAGGTCACTGGTATAATAGTTATGACTCTTCTAAGCTTGTGGATGTTGGTGCTTTTCTCCTTTTTATTAATTTTTAAACTTAATTGGACCAAAAAATAATATCCCTATATCTGTATCTTAGCCCTGCTGGTTACTATCCGGGTCATTTAGGAAATTCACGTAAGATTTCCAAGTCTTTCTTTATTCTTCAGTTCAAATGGGAATAATACTTTTCTCACCTGCCTTTTTAAGATTATTTTATGGATTAAATGCAGTAATATACATGAAAGGATTCTGAAAACAGTAAGATACTATACTCATATTTTCAGTTCTGTAAGCACTCATTAAAAGTCTCAGCTTTATAAAAGACTTCAAAATTTCAGGAAAAAAAAATACAGCCAGCAGAAACAGTTTACTATCTATTAAATAATCTTTGTTTTGTTAAGATATTTAGATAGAAAAATACTACTTTAATATGCATAAATATTAAATGTTCTTAACAAAATATGAAACCTGCCAACCTCCCCAGCCCCTGTAAGTATTATACTGACATCTTTTGATAAACTGGCTTATATTTTGGTCAAGAATACGTCCTGACAGTTAGTGCCTAGGTTAATAGGAGTTTATAAAATGACCGACACAGGGAAAAGATAAGTCAAAAAGTTTTATATGTAGCTTTGTGGTTTGTTATGGCTCATTCTAGCTAATCTGATAATAAAATAATTAACAAAGTAACAATGACTGAGTCAGTTTATTGCACAACATTATCTAAGACCTTGGATTCCTATCACCTATCAACTACTATTTCATCACCAAACAAAGAACACTATTTTATTACTTTTCCCATTGAATCCCCGCATCAAAAATAAACAGTGGAGTGGGGATAGGACTCCCAACATGAAACAATAAAAATTAACCCAATTTAAAAAAAGACACTTAGACATTTCTCCAAAGAACAAATACAAAATGGCCAATATGCACCAAAAAAAGTGCTCAACAGCACCAATCATTAGGGAAATGAAAATCAGAACTACAATGTAATACTACCTTATGCCCATTAGGATGATTACTCTCCAAAAAAAAAAAAGAAAAGAAAAGAAAAAAAGGAAAGAGAAACTGCACAGAAAATAGTAAGTGACAGCAAAGTTGTGAATAAACTGAAACCTTTGTCCACTGCTGGTGGAAATGCAAAATGTGTAGCTGCTATGGAAAACAGTATGGTGCTCCTAAAAAAATTAAAAGTAAAATTACTGTATAACCCAGCAATTCCACTTCTGAGTACTCATAAGAATTAAAATTAGGATCTTGAAGAGATATTTGTACACTCACATCCACAGCAGGATTATCCACATCAGCTAAAACATGGAAGCAACCCAGTGAATAGATAAGCAAAACATTGTATAAACAACATTCAACAGATTATTCAGCCTTAAAAAGGAAAAAATAAATTCTGCCACATGCTACAATATGGACAAACCCGCAGGGCATTATGCTAAGTGAAATAAACTTGTCATAAAAAGACAAATGCTGCCAGATTCTACGTAAATGAGAAATTGAAAACAGTTAAAATCTTTTTTTTTTTGAGACAGAGTCACCTTGGTAGAGTACTATGGCATCACAGCTCACAGCAACCTCAAACTCTTGGGCTCAAGCGATTCTCTTGCCTCAGCCTCCTAAGTAACTAGGACCACAGGTGCCTGCCACAACGCCCAGCTATTTTTAGAGAAGAGGTGTCATTCTGGCTCAGGCTGGTCTTGAACCTGTGAGCTCATGCAATCCACCCTCCTAGGCCTCTCAAGTGCTTAAAAAGCAGTTAAAATCTTAAGAGATAGTAAGTAGTATTGTGGTTGCCAGGAGCTGGAGGGAGGGAAAATGAGTTACTTAACAGGTACAGTTACAGTTTGTCAAAATGAAAAGAGTTCTGAAAGTGGATAATGGTGATGGTTGTATGACTATATGACTATATTTAATACCACTGGATTTAAAAACGGTCAAGATGGTATGTATTTTACTGCAACGAAAAAATCTGGGCAGGCTAGGCCCAGCTCATGCCTGTAATTCCAGCACTTTGGGAGGCCAAGGTGGGAAGATGGCTTGAGGCCAGGAATTCAAGATCAGTCTGAGCAGCACAGCAAGATCTGATCTCAATAAAAAAATAGAAAAATCAGGGCAGCGGCCTCTGGCTCAAAGGAGTAGGGCGCCGGCCCCATATACCAGAGGTGGTAGGTTCAAACCCAGCCCCGGCCAAAAACTGCAACAACAACAACAAAAAAAAAAAAAAAAAACAACAGAAAAACCAGCCAGGTGTGATGGTGACATATGCCTATAGTGTCAATTACTTGGGCAGCGAAGGCAGAAGGATTGATGGAGCCCAGAAGTTTGAGGTTGCAGGGAACTATGATAACACTACTGCACTCTAGCCCAGGCAACAAAGTAAAACTCTGTCAAAAAAAAAAAAAAAAATTGCTTTAAAAAGGAGTAATTAACTCTTAAACATGTAGAAATAAAATACACAAAAAATTAATTATTATTCTCACAGTTACAACAGAAAAATACAGCCTGTTCTATTAACTAGCCCATTTTTGGTAACTTGTTTCTTGACATGTTGAAACTAATACAGCTACATACATGCCTTCAACTAAATTGTACCTATTTAGCAATATTCAATTGTTCATTGGAACTGCTTTATGTGAACAGTTAAAAAATTCTTACACAAAGTTTTTCTAATTTAATTAGATTTAAATAGGTCAAACCTGAGTTAGCGGAAGGAATTTTATCTATACAGAAGTCATCATTTCATTAATAACTATCAGTGACGTTTAATACTAAAGTATGTTTTTCCCTCTACCCTACTACAAAGACTACTTGAGAAGGCATAGTACTAAGGTTTCACACTTCTCAAAAATAGTGACTTTAATTCAGAATTACAAAAGAGAATAGTTCCCAATTGACCAGTCACTAGCAATCATTCCTTTTTATACCTCACCCCTGTTCTTTATCCCACATATATCCATGTAGTCATCAAGTGCTGTGTTATAAAATTTTCTTATCTGCTGCTCCTCTTCATTTTAACTATCACTGTCCTACTCAAAGCCTGTTATTATCTGCTCCAAATGAAATAGCAGCCCTATCTCTCTGACAGTCTCCTACCAATGTGAAATCAATCATTCTTAGTATCATTTTCGTCCCCTCTTCCTCTTCTGTGCATTCTGCCCAAATTTTTGAGGGAAAAATAAGGATGCAAATTACACATGGGTGGTATGGCTAGAGAGCAGGAGACCCCTGAGGGCCTTCTGAGGTACTGTGCCCTCCTGCCTGGGCCCACCAGGCACACGGGATTCCAGTTTGGGAGAATCCAAGATCCAGTAAGAATGGGCCAGAGTGGCTTCTGTCGAGGGCTGCGATCAAGAGAGGGAGCAGTGGCAGGGCTGAGAAGGTAGACGGTAGGTAGCCATGCAGGGCAAAGGCCAAGGCCCAGCTGCACAGGCCCCTGGCCCCTGGGGCCCACCTGGCTGCCTGGGGGCCAAGCAGTATCAGAAGCTCGTCCCCTGCTGGCCACACACATGGCCATCTCAAAAGTGCCCTCTACGTGGCAGAGAGGGAAAGGATCCAAAAGAGAGGAAAGGGGTAGCCTTCACATAGTGAGCAGCAGTTGGGAGGGCAATGCAATCTGCACCTTTACCAGGAAAGCATTTGCCCTCTCCAGATGTGTCTCTCCCAGCCAAGAGATATTCTCCTGAAAGTCTGGGCCAAAAATGTAGGTGTACATTACACATGGGAGCACATTACACACAGCAAACTACAGTATAATAGATAACATATTCACTAAAACTTATCTGATATTTCTTCTAGGTTCTCCACAATTAGACTACAAGGCCATATCCAAATTAAGGCTTCATTATGCACTTGTTAATTGAGTTATACACATAGTACCTGAATTTATCCACGTTCTTTAGAAGATTCTACTTTAGGGTCCAGCACAGTGGCTCACACCTGTAATCCTAGCACTCTGGGAGGCTAAGGCGTGTAGATTTGCCTAAACTCACGGGTTCAAGACCAGTCTGAGCCAGAGTGATACCTCATCTCTAAAAATAGCTGGACATTGTGGCAGGAGCCTAAAGTTCCAGCAACTCCGAAAGCTGAGGCAAGAGAATCACTTGAGCCCAAGAGTGTGAGCTGTGATACCACGGCACTCCACTGAGGGTGACACAGTGAGACTCTGTCTCAAAAAAAAAAAAAAAAGAAAAGTGCATATAACTTTAAACTTGCCTAATCATACTTAGCTTAATAACAGGATAACATTAAACTGAGTGTATCCTAATATTAAGAAATGTAAGGATATAAAATTTTTTCTCTAATTTTTCACTTTTCTGATTAGCAAAGATTAAAAGACCAATAATACAGTGCTGGTGAAGGTGTACGGAAAATAGTACAATCATACACTATCAGAATATACATTGGTACAATGCTTTTGAAGGGAAATTTGTCAGTACCTTCAAAATTTGAATATCAAAATATTAAATATTCATACTCTGACCCAATCACTTCACATATAAGCATTTATTCTTTACAGAGATGTTTACAAGTATTCTGAAGCATACACAAAGATGCTCATACTTATAAGGTCTGTAAAACTGTAAGAATAATGCCTGGCACATGCTATACACTAAAATACTTCTGAATGAATAAAAAACTGAAAACCACTGAAAATGTGCATCAGCATAATACTGAATTACAGTACAGCTGAAAGATAACAGAACTACTATAATCTGAAGATTTACAATATATTTCCAAGAAATTCTATTAAGAAAGATTGTCATGGTGCAAAACTCTAGGAGTCACTAGAATAGTGCCCCAACTCTCTCCACCAGAAAGGTAGCATGGTAGCTCTGAAGTCGGAAAGGTTTTTCAAATGAAAAGGAGAAAAAACAGGACATACATATGAAGTCCAACAACTAAGTTCAAGAACTTGCCACCATGTGCTTATGTTAGCAGCACTGTACAGACAACTTAGTAAGGTTTCATAACCTTAGTATATCAGTATCTCACAGTTGTATTCACAGTGACATTTGGCGTGGTGTCTTGCTGAGACACATGCTGAGTGGCATTCATTATTGTTGTTGCCTATTTTTATGTGCAATCATGAGAATGTCAGGGCTTGAATTAGAGCTGTGAACAAACATTAAATTTCTTCTTAAACTTGGCAAAAGTGGCAGTGAAATCAAGGACATATTAGCCCAAGTATATGAGAATAATGCCATGAATAAAACAGCAGTGTACAAATTAACATTTTTTCTGAAGGAAAAATAGTGTCACTGATGAAGAGAAGTCAGGATGGCCAATAACAAGTAGAACTCATGAAAACGTTGCAAAAATTCATCAAATTATGCATCAAAATCATCAGCTGACTATGAGGAAGACAGCAGACCAAGTAAAGTATCAATAAAGAAAAAGGAAAATAACTGAAAACCTTGGCATGAGAAAGATATGTGCAAAAATGGTCCTGAGGAGCTCAGCAATTAAAAAAACAAAGAAGAGTCGAAGTCTGCTGAGATCTTTTGGATAGGCAAGATGATACTTTAGACCACATTATCACTAGTGATGAGACACAGGTGTGCCAATACGACTCTGAAACAAAGCATCAAAATTTACAGTGGTAGTCAGCCATTCTCCAAAACCAAATTTGTATCTGTCCAAAGCAATAGTCAAAATGATGTTCCTAATCTTTTTTGGTACCAGAGGGACTGTTCATTATGAATCTGTATCAACTAGACAGTTAACCAAGTTTATTATTTGAAATTGCTAAAAAGGCTACATGAAAAAGTTAGATGATAACAACCTGAACTTCTGGTCAACAACTCACAGCTCTTGCATCACAACAATGCACCAGCTCACACAAGACTGTCTATGAGAGCATTTTTGGCCAGTAAGCAAATAACTGTATTTAGCCAGTAACAAATAACACCCCTCCCTACTCACTGATCTAGCCCGCAATGACTTTTTTCTTTATCCAAAGATAAAGAAAATATTAAAAGGAAGACATTTTGATGATATTCAGGACATAAAGGTAACATGACAACAGCTCTCTTGACTATTCCAGAAAAGAGTTCCAAAATTGCTTTCAAGAGTGGACTAGGCACTGGCATCAGCACATAGCTTCCCAAAGGAAGTACTTCAAAAGTGATTCTAGTGATATTCAGCAATAGGTATGTAGGTAGCACTTTTTCTAGGATAAGTTCACAAAGTTAACTGTCAGAACTCATATATGCACAGCAACAGTTCACTAATCATACAACTCTGAGAAATAAATGAGACTATGGAAACTTTCCCTTTCTCTTATATTTCCATAATGTTTGAATTTTCAATTACAAGCATTAATTACTTTTGTAATCTGAAAAGAACACTGAAGAAATTAAGGAATCAAAGATTCATAAAAACTTTGAAGGTATTGAAATAACACCTAACAGACATATCAACATTTATGATGCATTTAAACAGTGAACTGAAAGAGCTAGTCAAAGAAGAATATATAGAGAATTATATGAAGTTCAAAGACAAACCAAATAAATCATCTTTACACATACACATATATAGTAAAACAAGAAAAGGAGAGGAACATAAAATTCAAATTTAACTCAGGAGAAGGGAAGGAGGTAACATATAAATATGGTAATATTCCTTCTTCTGTAACTAAGTAGTAGCTTCACAGGTGGTTCATTCCCTTGAAATCTTTACGCCATGTTTTATACATATTTTTTGTACAGAAAAAATAGACAAATTTTTAAAACAAGAAAATTTTCAAAAGATTTCATGTTTAAAAGAAATTATCTTTAAAAAACTGAAAAGACCAGGGTAACCTGCCTTATTGTACCCTCAATGAATACCCAACAATAAAAAAAAAAACTGAAAAGACAACTGAGAGCACAACAGATTAACTATTTAATGGACAAAAAAAGATCAGGGGATTATCTGTTTGTTATAGTGTAACTGTAGCTACAGAGAACTTTTAGTATTACTGCATATGCCCGTGTTTTCTAGATACTGCAGTCTGTCATTTCAAATGTCAAATATCCTTTGTTTTAAATTTAAAATAGTAGGCTGGGTGCGGTGGCTCACACATGTAATCCTAGCACTCTGGGAGGCAGAAGTGGGTGGATTACCTGAGCTCACAGGTTTCCAGACCAGCCTGAGCCAGAGTGACACCCTGTCTCTAAAAAAAAAAAAAATACCCAGGCGCTGTGGTCGGCACCTGTAGTCCCAGCTACTTGGGAGGCTGAGGCAAGAGGATCACTTACGCCCAAGAGTTTGAGGTTGCTATGAGCTATGACACCATGGCGCTCTATCAAGGGCAACAAAATGAGACTGTTTCCCAAAAAAAAAATCTGATAGCAATAAAATGTTTAATTACATATTATAAAAAATATAAATTTAAAATACAAATACAATTAAAATAGTTTAAACAGAAATAATTTCAAACTGTATAACTATGAAATAATATATTTTCATAAATGAAATATACTTATCATGGATTTTTTTTTTTTAGATCAACAAATGTGCTATGCCATAATAGCAATTTCCTCAAAAATAAAAAAATACACAGGATCATTGTGTATGATCAAAATTCCAAAAGGTTATAGAATAACATTTTTTGACCTTTGTTTCTTATTTTTTCTACCACGGCTCTTTCAGCCTCTCCTGTGGTAAAAGAAGAAATAGAAAAAAAAAAACTATGGAAATATTTTAACTCAATAAACAGACCTGTAGAAAAAGGCTAAAGATGAAAGTAAAATCATAAAAGATAACTAGAAAATAAACACTTAAAATGTTTGCTAGTTATTAATTTTAAAAATAAAAAATTTAAGTAAGATACAAGTTTTCATGTAAAATAGCAAAAAGATTTGTTTTTAATAGCGCCCAATAAAAGCAAAAAGAAATGAGACATAACAGATATTACTTCTCTTTGTGGAATTTAAAGTGGCACAGCTGTCTTGGATACTAATTTGGTATATTTGGATACTAATTTTGATATATCAAAAGCCTAAAACATTCTTACTCTTTGAGCCAAAAATTCTACTCACAGAACTTTGTACAAATAATAAAACGTAAGCAAACACTGAGTCCTTATTTCAGAACAAATGTAATATATTAACGAAGTACATTACTCCACTTGCTCAGTTCATCGTTTTGCTAGAGCAAAATGAACTTAAAAAATTTTTAAGAAGCCACCTTCGCCTGCTACCAATCAGGCCATACTGACCCTATTAATTAGCCCTGCTTCTCACAACTTCTGAATCAACCAAGATGGACTACAGTACAATTACATCATACAGGAAAAAAACATACTGACATATTTAAAAGCGTTTTCAAATGACTTGACATGAAGGGTTTCCCAGGATAGAAACAAAAACACTCCTCCAGATTAACTACAAAATACTATTAGCCAAATAATTTACTTCATCAAGAAATCCAAATACCTCAGCAAATAATTTCTTGAGGCAGTAAAAATTATGCTAGAACACCTAGCTAAGTAAAAATTTGTCAGACACATGTATCAATTTTTAGTATAATGATAAAATTTCTCAAATTTTCTGAGCAGTTGATGGGTATTAAACAAAAAGCTAAAAAATGTGTGTCAAATTCTTTGTGCCATTTTAGGAAAAAAAACATAAAAGGTTTATTTCTTTGGAAAGCAGTATAAAAGCTACCTTAAACAGAAGTTATGTCTCTATGAAACTATCAAAACATGAATTTGTGGGCAATAAGACAAACTTGTGTTTGTTCACGCTAAGGCAATCTTGAGTTCTAACACTTAAGAAGGCTTGAGGAAGTTGCAACCAAGGCAATTAGGAAAGAAAAATAAATAAGTAAATAAGAGTCATATAAATTGAAAAGGAAGAAGTAAAATGATCTGTTTGCCAATCATATGATCTTACATGTATGTAAGTAAAGCCTGATGATTTAAATAAGTAAATAAGAGTCATATAAATTGAAAAGGAAGAAGTAAAATTATCTGTTTGCCAATCATATGATCTTACATGTATGTAAGTAAAGCCTGATGATTCCACATTGAAAAACTGCTAGAATAAGTCAATTCAAAAAAAGTAGCAGGATACAAAAGTCAACATGCAAAAATCAGTTGCCATTTCTACATACAATGAACAATATGAAAAGAAAATTACAAAAATAATTCCATTTATAATAGCATTAAAAATAATAAAATAATTAATATAACCAAAGAACCGAAATACCTGTACAGTGAAAATTATAAAACATTGCTGCAATTAAAGAAGACATAAATAAGTGGAAACACATCCCATGTACATGGACTGGGAGACAATATTGTTCAGCTATCCATATGACCAATGTGATCTAGCTATTCAATGTAATCTCTCTTGGATAAAATTCCTGACATTTTCTACAAACAAAAACAACCCATTCGAAAATTCATATAGATACGGGGTGCGGTGGCTCATGTCTGTAACCCTAGCACCTGGGAGGCCAAGGCAGGAGGATAGCTTGAGCTCTTGGGTTCAAGACCAGCCTGAGCAAAAAGTGAGACCACCGTCTCTACTAAAAATAGAAAAACTGAGGCAAGAGGATCACTTGAGCACAGGAGTTGGAGGTTGCTGTGAGCTATGATGTCATAGCACTCTACCCAGGGTAACACTAAACCCCTAAATAGCCACAACAATATTGAAAAAGAAGGGCAAAGCTAAAGAACTCACACTTTCTAGTTTCAAAACATAGCTATAGTAATCAGAATAGTGTAGTACAGGCATAAAGGTGAAGAGAGCCCTAAAAAAGCCCTTGCATATATGGTCAAATGATTTTTGACAAAGGTGCCAAGACCATTCAAAGGTGAAAGACAGTCTTTTCAACACATGGTGTGAGAAAAATGGGTATCTACACAAAGAATAAAATTAGACCCTCACCTAATGCCATATACAGAAATTAACTCAAAATGGATCAGACCTAAATTTAAGACCTAAACCTATGAAACTCATGGAAGAAAACATGGTGCAAGAAACCTTCACCACATTGGATTTGGCAGTGGATTTTTAGCTATGACACCAAAAGCAAGGGCAACAACAAAAACTGGAGTTCATAAAAATTTTTTAAATTGTGCCTTTAAAAACACTATCAACAGAGTAAAAAGAGTAACCCACAGAGTGTGAGAAAATATTTGCAAATTATATATCTGATCAGGGATATAAAGAGAATATACACCCAAAACATAAAGAGAACTTCTAAAGCTCAAAAAGAAAAAGCAGAACAAAAAAACCCATTCAAAAATGAACACCAGACTTATACATTTCTCCAAAAATATATACAAATGGCCAATAAGCACATGAAGATGCTCAATATCACAATCATTATGAAATGCAAATCAAAGCTACAGTAGTAATACCACCTCATACCCATTAGGATGGACAATGCCCTCTCCCCTCAAAAAAACCCCAGAAAACAACAAGTGTTGGTGAGGATAGAAACTGGAACCCCTGTGCACTGCTAGAGGGAATATAAAATGGTACAGCTAACTATGAAAAACAGTATGATGATTCCTCAAAACATTAAAAACAGAAACTACCACATGATCAAGCAAATTCATTGAAAAACAGTGTCTCAAAGAGATATGTGAACATCCATCCTTATAGCAGCATTATTCCTAATAGTGAAAGCACGGAAGGAACTCAAGTGTGCACTGAAGGATAAGCAAAATGTGGTATACCCTATACCAAGCAAATGTCAGAATAAACAGCTAAAATAATTTAAGGTTTCCAGAAAGTGAGATGTAAGGGGTAAGTAGTGGAGTTAGGCAGAAGACTACTTGTCTTTAAAAAGTACAATATTGTATTATGTATATGTATTGTATTGTATTATTCAGCCTTAAAAAGGAAATTCTGACATAAACTACAATATGCAAGAACCTTGAGGATATCATGTTAAGTGCAATAAACCAGTCACAAAAGAACAATTATTGTATGATTCCACTCATACTACATAAAGGGACTTAAGAGCAGTCAAAATCACAAGATTGAAAGTAGAATGGTGGTTGCCAGGCACTAGATGGAGATAGGAATGGAGTTACTGTGCTAGAGTTTCAAGTCACAAGATAAAGACTGGATGACAGTGATGGTTGCACAACATTAAGAAGGTATTAAATACCACTGAACCATATACTTTTAAATAGTCATTAGTTTATGTATATTTTACCACAACAAATAAAAACTGGGAGAAGAAGAATGCTTGAATGATTTAAAACAGTTTTACATTAGGTTTCAGTCATGGAAGCCAATTTTTTATCTGTACCCTTAAACATTTGGCATGAATGCCTCTATTTTATAATATTAACGTGAAATCATTAATCAATAGTTGAAGGCCTCTCATTTTATTTACTCTCTTATCCAGAAGAAATTGATTTCTCTAACTTACCTAAGCTCGTGGGCTTGATAAGAACATCCAGGACATCATAAAAAGGCAGGTTTTTTAACTGCACATCAGGATGGACAGGAGGAATCGGGGGAGATGGCTGCTGCATCTCAAAAGTGGCCTTAGTGTCTTGAAGTAGCACAGAACCAACAGGAGAGGATGGTGAGTGAGGTGTAACTGAAGTGGAAGGCAACGAGTGGATTCCAGCCACAGCCAAGTCAGGTTCTACAGGTGATGGGCTACCGTCCAAATTGAAAACCGATGATTTGATTGTGGATAAATCAGAAAGTCCTTCAAGAGTTCGTGGATATCGGCGTCTATACAATTCTCGGATTTTAATCTGAACGGCAGGGCTGCAGCCACTCTTCAATAAATGCAGCGCCCTCATCAGGAGGTCATGCTTGCGTCCACTTTTATTCCGTCCAGCAAAGCCTAGTAACACTTGTAGTTCAGAAACTCTAAAACTAGAAACCATATTCTAAAAGGAAGAAAGAAAAAATAAATAAGCCAAGAGTCATCCTCAAGCACATAAAAATCCCATCCTATCTAAAATATACTGTAAAAGCTGATTTTCCAGTATTCTATTATTAACTGGCATATGCTAGTAAACTAGCACTTTTACATACAACTTGGAACCAATACTGAAAAGCAACCTCCCCATAAAAATTACATTTAAGTTATGGTGTTATTTTGTTGTACTCTTAATCTTAGTACTCTACAGTCAATCAGTTCCTATTAATCATTTTCATTTCTAATTGTGCTCAAATGTAAACCAGTATTTGCTTTATGACTATGAAATCTATAACCAATAAAAATGTTCTCTTCCAAAAATAAACTCTCTCAGTATAATCTAATGTTTGTTACAGAATTATCACCAATAACCAAACAAAAAATTGGATTTTCATAATGTTATATAGGTAACTTCTGATGCTGAGTAGTAAATCTACAAAATCAAAACAGAACTGTGATCCAAAATTTAATGAACTTTTCACCTCAACTCAAACATAAAAGAATAGATAACATAATAAAAAATATATATGTTTTAAGATATTAAAGCTAAAATTCACATATATCTTATATAGCAGTCAAACTTCTAAAATGACTGGGGCTTGATATCCAAATAAGAAAAAGACCTTTGAAGAGCAAGGAAATGAGTTGGTCATAAATCTTAAAGAAAAAGATTTCCTCCATACAACTTTACTCACCTTCTATTTATTCAACAAAATCTAATAAATACTTTTTATTCCTTATTGCTTCATGAATCCACCCACTTAGTGACTTCCAGTCAATTCTGAATTCAGAGGTAAACCACATATAGGTCAGTCACACATGTGCACCATCCACCAAGAAAGAGGAGGAAGTTGTGGAGCTGAGCAAAGTCATCAAAAACCTACCTTCAGGAGACCTTCCTGTCGCAATGCTTCAGGTTTCCCCTCTCCTTTTCCCCTCCCCAGTGCTACACCACAGTGGCAATGTGGGGCAGTGCCTACAGCTGGTGCTGAGCAGTAAGAATTCCTCTTTCTGCACTTTTAAGTTTCAAGGGTAGCCCAGAAGCAACTGTTTAAAGCCCTATGTAACTTTTAAACAGTTGCTAGAATCAATATGCAAGTTTCTAAAATGCAAACAAATTTAAATATGCCAAAGTAATCTGATGCTATATCATAACTACACATTGTGTACTACATGTCTCCATATTTCCCACTGTACATGTCAAAGAATTATTAAGTAATAATCCTAACATCCATTTTATACTCTGAATCAGTGCTTGCCAACAAAAATATAATAGAAAAACCACATAAATAACTCTGAATTTTCTGGCAGCTACATCAGTGATTTTTAACCTATATGCCATGGCACACTGGTGTTCCATGAGAAGATCTTACTCATTGCCATAAGTTTTTAACGATTGTTAATTAAATTATTTTTGAAAGAAGTTCAAGGCAGTTTTTCGATCAACTGCCACAATTTAAGAGTATTGTGGAAGTTTAACTATAGGTTCAAGTGCTGGGAGAAAAAGGTTGAAAAACATTGAGCTACATTAATAAATTTAAATTAATTTTAATATATTTATTTAACCCAACACATACCAAGTATTAGCATTTCTTTTTTTTTTTTTTTGAGACAGTCTCACTTTGTCACTGTTGGCTGAGTGCTGTGGTGTCTTATCTCACAGCAACCTCAACCTCTTGGGTTCAAGTGATCCACTTGCCTCAGCCTCCCAAGTAGCTGGAACTACAGGTGCCTGCCACAAGGCCTGGCTGTTTTTTTAGAGAAGGGGGGAGGGGTCTCTCATTGGCTGAGGCTGGTCTCAAACCTGTGAGCTCAGGCAATCCACCCACCTCAGCCTCCCAAGTGCTGAGATTACAGGCGTGAGCCACCACGCCTGGCATAAAGTATTAGCATTTCAACACGTAATCAATTTTGTGATTTAAAAATAATCAACTTCTTGGCCAGGAGTGGTGGCTCACACCTATAATCCTAGGACACTGGGAAGCTGAGGCAGGTGAATTGCCTGAGCTCAGGAGTTTGACACTAGCCCACTAGCCCGACCAAGAGACGAGACCCCGTCTCTACTAAAAATAGAAAAACTAGCTGGGTGGTGTGGTGGGCACCTGTTGTCCCACCTACTCAGGAGGCTGAGGCAATTAAGATCACTCATACCCAGGAATTTGAGGTTGCTATGAGCTATGATGCCATGGCACTCTACCAGAGTGACAGAGTAAGACTGCTATGATGCCATGGCACTCTACCAGAGTGACAGAGTAAGACTGTCTCTAAATAGGCTTGGCACCCTTAGCACAGTGGTTACAGAGCCAGCCACATACACTGAGGCTGGCGGGTTGAAACCTGGCCTGGGCCAGCCGGACAACAATAATCACCACCACCACCACCACAACAACAACAACAAAAATAGCCAGGCATTGTGGCAGGTGCCTGCAGTCTCAGCTACTTGGGAGGCTGAGGCAAGAGAATTAATTGCTTAAGCCCAAGAGTTTGAGATTGCAGCGAGCTGTGATGTCATAGCACTCTACCCAGGGCGACAGCTTGAGACTCTCTCAAAAAAAAAAAAAAAAAAAGACTGCCTCTAAATAAATAAATAATCAACTTCTTTAGAGTGTCAATGAGATATTTTTTCATAGTCTTTGATATCTGTGTGTATTTTGCACTTATAGTCTCAATTTATACTATTTTTGAAGTACTTAACCACATGTGAACAGTAGTTATCACATTGGACATTGCAGTCCTAAACCATAATAGCAACATATATCACAATGACATGGTCATATATTTCAACTTGCTTTATTTCCTCCACACATAAAATGAAGGTTTTATTTATCTTACCCCTATACTGTGGATAGCAAAAATGAAGAAAATGTGAGCCTATCTCATAACAAACAAGCCAGTTACAGTTTACTCATGGTTTCATACACAGAAAGAACCGTAATAGCTTTGTAGCATTTACCTAGGCAAAAATTGTGATGTATCTTTCCCAAAGTTTTCAATCTCAATAACACTTCAACTGATTGTAGAATACTAACACCAAAAAAGGCAGTCATACAGATACAAGATAACTGATTATTTCTAAGGAGACCAGACTAACTCAGAGTTCAATACTTTACTTCCCTCCTTAGACTTATTTTCAGATACTCTTCATTTCAAGAAAATTTGTTTTACAGACAGAACAAGCAAAGAACAGAAAAGAACACAAAGTCACTCTAACCTAAGCTCGGCTCTCAAAATACAATTTCTGAGAGATCTCGTATCACCTGTTTCCAGTGGTAACATTATTTGGCAAAGGATGCTAATACAACTGATTCCATTAGCTGTCATAAATATACAAACAAAAAGGAAGAAAAAGAGACAAGGGCTTGGAAATATGAATGGGGGAGATGGGACACCTTCTGCATTGCAAAATGAAATACTGCTGCAGATACAGCCAGCAGCTTTTGAGAGTCAACAAGGCCCTGTGGCTTCAAGCCAGCAGTCAGCAGCTGTAGCACAAGTTCCTGAGACCTTGGAAAGTCATTTCATCCCTCTGGTCAACTTTTATTTAAAAATTATAACAAAAACTCTCCTTTATTTAGCACTTTTTGTTAAGATAATCTTGAAGGAGCTAAGTAAAATTCCATGAATATGTTTTTCTGGCAAACTTTGCTGGATCCCATTTCTTCTTAGTGATGTCTATTTTTTTTTTTTTTTTTTTTTTTGCAGTTTTTGGCCGGGGCTAGGTTTGAACCCACCACCTCCAGCAAATGGGGCCAGCACCCTACCCCTTTGAGCCACAGGCGCTGCCCATGATGTCTATTTTTTAAATTTAGTCTTCCACCAAGTTTCAAGTCCTTCCTCTAGTTAGTGGGTGTGTTGAGTAGGAAAGATCATCAGAGCCCTCACTGAGTAAGATCAGCCTGCTATGAATACTCCCAAGAAAGGACTTTAGCTATTTTTCTCCAACTTCTGACATCTTTAGTTAATTGTTTTTTTTCAAGGAGAATTTTTTCTGCTCTACCCTGACGCCTCCCAAAGGCTCCCAAAGTCTGCCCACCAATACTCAGTTACAACTACTTTGATCAACACAAGAATTTCTCTACAGCAGCGGTTCTCAACCTGTGGGGTGCGACCCCTTTGTAACAATGAAAATACATCGTGGCATTAGGAAGGTTGAGAACCACTACTCTACAGAGAAATATGTTAGCATGATTAAATGTAAATTAAAAAAAAAAATTTGACATCGGATGGTGCCTGTGGCTCAGTGAGTAGGGCGCTACCCCATATACCAGAGGTGGTGGGTTCAAACCCAGCCCTGGCCAAAAACTGCAAAAAAAAAAAAAAAAATCTGACATCTGAAGAAAAGCTAATACAAATTAAGACTAAAAATTTAAATCAATTTTTTATCAAATTTAAATAAACACCAAGTTATAAATATTTCCCTGAGACTGCTCTTCAACTCTTAAATATGAGATAGAAATGATAAAAATAGAATGGAATTTGGGGAAGCTCTAAAAGGTGAGAAATCATAATAGACATCAATATACAGACTTTCGAGACCCCATCCCGCTCTCTAGGAATAAAGGATAACCACCAGATTAATATAACCAAATCGTCAAGAGTGACCAAGTTAATGCCAGAGAACTAGATGCATAATCCTATATACTTGGGAGGCTGAGGTAGGAGGATGACTTGAAGACAGGAGTTCAAGACTGTAGTGTGCTATGATTCCCCTATGAATAGCCACTGCACATCCAGCCTGGGTAACATAGCAAAGTGCCCACCTCCTTAAAAAAACAAACAAACAACTATATGACAAGTCAGTGATACCCCAATTCCTAACAACTACCCACTTTAGAGGTCTTAAAAAGCCCTGGTTAGTGGTCCTATATTCTTGGTGAAATCATATATTTCCTATAATTAAATCCCCTTTTACATGAGAGGCCTTAAATGAATTTCTTCCTTTACAATACCGTGATTACAGTAACTCCTAGGCTAAAGAAATCAAAATTGAAAGTCAACTAATTAAAGAAACAATAAAGAAAATATTACATTTCAAAATCTATAAAATAAGCCAAAACTTGGGATCACATCTCCCTAAATGCTTCTTATATATAATATAAAGATTTAGGCAGGGCCCAGTGACTCAAGCCTGTAATACTACCACTATGGAAGACCAGGTGGAAGGACTGCTTGAGGCCAGGAGTTTGAGACTAGTCTGAGCAACATGGCCAGGTCGTGTCTCTACAAAATTAAAAAATTATCCAAAAGTAATAGCATGCACCTACAGTCCTAGCTACTTGGAAAGCTGAGACAGAAGGGTTGATTGAGACCAGGAGTTCAAAATTACAATAAGCCATGAACACACCACTGTACTTCAGCCTGGGTGACAAAGTGAGACTCTTATCTCAAACAACAACGGAAATAAACATAAACCGAAAAAAGAAAAAAAAAAAAAAAGAAAGAAAGAAAAGGGGAGGAAGAGCCAAGAGCAGTGGCTCAGGCCTGTAATCCTACCACTCTGGGAGGCTGAGATGGGTGGATTGCTTGAGCTAATGAGTTCAAGACCAGCCTGAGCAAAAAGCAAGACCCCCTTCTCTACTAAAATTAGAAAAACTGAAGCAAGAGGATCATTTGAGCCCGAGTTGGAGGTTGCTGTGACGCCACGGCACTCTATCCAGAGCGACAGCTTGAGTCTCTGTCTCAATAAAAAAAAAAAAAAGAGGAAGGATTACAGAGTGAAAGTAAAAAAGCAAAAATACATTAACTAGAAAGCAAACACAGCCTATAAAGTCAGACCCAAAAAAGGAGAAGTAAATAAATTCAATCGAAAGGAAAAAGAAAAGGAGAGAAAAGGAGGGGAGGGGAAAGGGAGGGGAGGAAGGAGGGAAGAAAAAGAAAGGAAAGGAAAACATAAGATCACAAATACTAAGCAAATATCTCCTTTTTTGGGGGGGGGGGGGCAAGAGTCTCAGGCTAGAGTGCCATGGCATCAGCCTAGCTCAAGGCAACCTCAAACTCCTGGGTTCAAGGGACTGTAAGTACTTGTCACAACATCCAGCTAATTATTCTATTTTTAGTAGACAGAGGGTCTCCCTCTTGCTCAGGCTCATATCAAAACTCTTGTCCTCCCACAGTGCTAGGATTACAGGTCAGCCTAAGCAGATGTCTTCAAACAGCAACCATATATACTAATTCCTACGAAAATATAAATTACCTCATCCAATTCAAGTATATTTTCTTTTTCCTCCTCCATAATCAAAAACATCTACCTGGACAATTTCATGAATAAAATTATAACAAGCCTGGCAGCTCCTGTAGCTCTGTGAGTAGAGTAATGGCCACGTACACCAAGGCTGGCGGGTTCGAACGCTGCCCAGGCCAGCTAAAACAACAATGACAAACAACTGCAACAAAAAAATAGCTGGGCATTGTGGTGGGCTCCTGTAGTCCCAGCTACTTGGGAGACTGAGGCAAGAGAACTGCTTAAGCCCCAGAGTTTGAGGTTGCTGTGAGCTGTGATGCCACAGTACTCTACTCAGGGCCACAGCTTGAGACTCTGTCTCAAATAATAATGATAATAATAATAATAATAATAATATATTTAACAAGCCTTAAAAAAAAGAGGAACTTCTGATTCTTAAATTATTTAAGAGAATATGAGTCATAAAGTCAAATATGGTAGAAGACAAACACGGGAAAATGTTGAACACAAACTATAAAAATTCAAAAACTATGCAATCATTGGTTTTCAAACTTGAACAGATTGTCCACCATACCCAACCAAATTTTTTAGGCAAAAGCCCGATAATATAGTGGGCCTAGTATAACACCTATTCTTTCTCATTTCCCAAAATGGACCATAAGTCTTTATGGACCATAAATTGTGTAACACAATTTATAAGCCACTATTAACACATAAATGTTTCGGGTGGCGCCGGCCCCATATAAGGAGGGTGGCGGGTTCAAACCCGGCCTCGGCTGAACTGCAACCAAAAAATAGCTGGGCGTTGTGGCGGGCGCCTGTACTCCCAGCTACTCGGGAGGCTGAGGCAAGAGAATCGCTTAAGCCCAGGAGTTGGAGGTTGCTGTGAGCTGTGTGATGCCATGGCACTCTACCGAGGGCCATAAAGTGAGACTCTGTCTCTACAAAAAAAACCAAAAAAAAAAAACACATCAGTGTTTCCTTGTGAGCACAGACATAAAAAGTCCTCAATGTCAGTTTAATCTAAGATGTAAGAATGGTTTAACATAAATTTAGTACATTACTTGGTTAAGATGATACCTTTGTCATCTTACAGTCACCTACTATTTATGTATGTATAAGATGATATAATAGATGTGATTTACTTTAAATAATTTAGGGGTATCAGGTGGGGACATACATGAAAAAAGACTGAAGTTGGTAACTGCTGAAGAAGTTAGGTGATGGGTACATGGGCAATTCTCTACCTTTGTAAATGTAACATTTCCATAATTAAAAGTTTGCTCCCACCAGGGAAAATGAGTGTGGCGAATATGAGGATTCTCTATTATCTGCCCAACTTTTGCATAAATCTAAACATAGTCTAGTTTTAAGTAAATAAAAAAATGTTTGAAAGTGGAATAAAAAAAAAAAAAAAAGGTAGTCTAAATTTCATTCCCCATAAAAGGAGCTCAAGATCCTCGGGGGAAATGGCAGATTATAAATCAAGGTCAGAATATACACAGAGACCTAGATATAAACCTAGAACATTTTATCACACCAGAAAACAAACAAGTTATCATCAAAGTTTTCTGACTAGGAGATCTGCCAGGAGAACACAGAAAACATCTAGAATGAGCTCCCAGTAGCCCAAAATGAAACAATTTGAGCAAAACAAAAAGAATAATAACTATACTGGATTCACCCACATCAAATATAATAAAATTTCATTTGTTCATAATGATGCTTTATGTTATGATGATGCTTTATGCCTCATTTTATCACAAAAACTCACTGACCTCCTTTAAAGGATATTAGGAAACATCTCATTACTATTTTGTAAATTGATAAAGGGAAACAATACAAAAAAATTTTAAAAAAGATTTATTGATTCCATATGATTATCTGGACAAATGCTAAAAGGGTGACTGATAAAATTCTATTCACTCCTGATAAAACCTCTCAAGAAAAAGAAAAAGAATGGGCAGGGTGTCCATGGCTCAGTGGTTAGGGTGGTGGCTATGTGCTCCGAGGCTGGTGGGTTCGAACCCAGTGTGGGCATGATAAACCAAAAAAAAAAAAAAAAAATCCAAAGAAAAAAAGAAATAGAAGGAAACTTTAACATGATAAATGGTATCTAGCAGTAATCAAGAAATAATATCACACAAAACATGACAGATCATCAATTAAGACCTTATGTTTTATCATTCAACATTATTTTAAAGCTTCTAGATAATACAACAAAGCATTAAAAAATTTAAATTAATGGCTGGGCTGGTGGGCTCATGCCTATAATCCTAGCACTGAGGGAGGTCGAGGTGGGTGGATTGCCTGAGCTCACAGGTTCAAGACCAGCCTCAGCAAGAGCAAGACCGCCCTCTGCTCTAAAAATAGCCAGGTGTTGTGGCAGGCACCTTTAGTCACAGCTATTTGGGAGGCTGAGGCAAAAGAATCAGTTGAGCCCAAGAGTTTGAAATTGCTGTGAGCTATGATGCGACAGCACTCTACCAAGGGTGACAAAGTGAGACTTTATCTTAATATTCACTATTTACAAATGACAAAAACTATATTGGAAATACAAGAAAATCTGAAAAATCAGACTCAATAGTATTAAGTGTACAAAATTTGTTCAGTTTTCTGTGTATCGAATAGATTTTCAAAATGATAAAAACATTTTTAAAAAATCAATCTACATAACACAAAAGCAAAATGCAAAAGGAATAAATTTAAGAAATTTGCAGAGCTACGTTTTAAAACCACACAATATAAAACAAGGGGTTTTTTTTGACAGAGTCTCACAGTTGCCATTGTTGTTTAGCTGGTGTGGGCTGGGTTCAACTTCAGTGTTATGTGGCTGGCACCGCAACCACTGTGCTACAGGTGCCGAGCCTAAAAGAAGGTTTAAATAAATTAAGGACTGTATCATACATGTTACTAGATAAAAATACTCAATATTGAAAAGATATCAGGTGCCACCTGCAGCCCAAAGAAGTAGGGCGTCAGCCCCATATGCTAGAGGTGGCGGGTTCAAACCCAGCCCTGGCCAAAAAAACTGCAAAAAAAAAAAAAAAAGGGAAAGACGTCAATTCTTCCCAATATGTTCTAAATAAAATAAAATTCCAATGAATGGCTAATCAGTGGGAAATCTTAATAGACCAACATGTACAATAAAGAATTAAATAAGATTATATGGCAGGTGGTGATAAATAAAATGGATAAAAATAAAGGAGGAAAAGAAACAGGCAGTGAAGAGATAGAGGATTTGAAATTTTAAAGGGGTAAGCCTCAATGAGAAGGTAAATGAACAAGGAACTATAGAAGGAATCTGAAGAAAAGCATTCCAAGGGATAGGACACAGGAGATACAAAAGTCCTGAGTATAAAAGCAGACTTAACACACTGGAAGAAAAGTAAAAAGCCCATACTGCTAAACCAAAACAATAGAGAATGAGCAACATAGAATGATGAGCAAAGGAAATGACAAACCTAAGGAGGTGATTGTCCTACAAAAACATTCACTGTATAAAATGGCATTTTTGAGATAAAGAAAAGTCATAATAAAAGTGCCAGGCAACAATGGCATAAAATTTGTTAGGCTGGTGAGCAGTTAAAAGTGTTGAATAGGTAAAAAGGGAAAAATAGTAATTTTAGCCTTATATATCTATACTGCATTTACATTTCAAGAAAAATTACAAGACAAATATCAAGAGTAAAAAGTTACAAAGTATATAACTGCACAAATCATAAAGTGGGAAAAACACAGAAGAAAATAAACCCAAGAGAAAGCAATAAAACAGCAGAGACAAAAACCCAAAAACAGTAGGATTGATAAAAATAAATGCAAATATATTAATCCAAACAAATAAGGATGAAAAGAACTCTCCATTAAAAGATTAGAGAGTATCACTGTAGGAATTGCAGACATCAAAAAGAATACAAGAATGTCAAGAAGTCCCCACACATAAATTCGGCAACTTATATGAAACAAACCAACTCTTTCCAAAACACAAACTGCCAAAATCCAGACACAGACAATACAAAAAATGAAATATGCAAATCTTTAATGAATCTAGATGCTAAAATCCCTAACAAAATATTAGCAAATAACATTCAGTAATATATAAAAGTAATATATAAAAAGAATTATACACCATGACCAAGTGGGGTTTATTCCAGGATGTAAGGCTGGTTCGGCATTTGAAATCAATGTAATGTACCATATTAACAGCTAAAAAAGACAAATCACATGATCAATCATCACAAAAAAAGCATCTGACAAATTCAACAGCATTCTCATGACAAAAGCCCTCAGAAAAATAGGAATAGAGGGGAGAGTCCTCAACTTGATAATTAACATCTGCCAAAAAATGTATACTACAGCTAACATTATATTCAGTTGTTAAAGACTGAATGCTTTCCTGTTAATATCAGGAATCAAGCAAGGATGCCTACTCTTACAATTCACTCAATGCAAAGCTAAGAGTTCTAGCTAGAATTACACATGAAAAGGGGTGGTAAAGCATAACAAATGGGAAAGGAAAAAAAAATATATTTGCAGAGGGCATGCTTGTTTGCACAGAAAATCCCAACCAATCTACAAAACTCCTGAAATCAGTGAGATCAGCAAGGTCACAGGATACAAAAACCAATCAATCACATCATCACATTTTGCATGCTAACAGTAAGCATATGGAAACGAGTTAAACATTTATAATCACAGCAAAGAAAATTAGAATATGTAAAAATCTAACAAACATGTACAGGACTTGTATGCTGAAAATAACAAAATACTGATGAAAGAAATCCAAGAAGATCTAAATAAATTGATTCTTCATGGATTGGAAGACACAATATAGTAAAGATGTCAGTTTTCCCCAAACTGGTATGTGGCTTTAACATAATAATTTCTATCCAAATCTCAGCAAGATATTTTGTAGATATAGATGAGATTCTAAAATGTATATGGAAAAGCAAAGGAGAGGAGGCTAATCGGTCTATCCCATTTCACAACTTACCTACTACAGTAATCAAGGCTTTTTGGTATGAGTGGAAGGATAAACACATGGATTAATGGAGTAGAATAGAGAGCTCAAAAATAGGCATACACAAATATGCCCAAATAATTTTTGATAAATGTGTAAAAGTAATTCAATGGGGAAAAGATACCCTTTCAATAAATGGTGCTAGAGCAACTGGATATTCAGAGACTAAAAAACAAACTTCCAATTAAGTGTCATGGCTCATACAAAAAATCCAAATGGATCACAGACTAAATGTAAAAATAAAACTATAAAACTTTTTAAAAATAGAGAAATCTTTGGGATCTAGCCCGGCAAAGAATTCTTAGATTTGACAGTAGAAGCAAGATACATAAAAGGAAAAATGATAGATTTGATTTCACCAAAATTAAAACTTAATGCTCTTCAAAAGACCCCTCCTGAAAGGACAAAAAGACATCAACAGGCTCTTAGAAAATGTTTGCAAACCACATATCTGACAAAGGACCAATGTCCAGAATATATCCAGAACTCTCAATACTCAACAGGAAAAAAAATCCAATTATAAAAAGGACAACAGACATGCAGACATTTCATCAATGGATATATACAGATGGCAAAAAGGATATGAAAATATGTTCAGCATCATTAGCCATTAGGGAAATGCAAATTACAACCTCACTGAGATATCACTAGATACCTACCAGAATGGCTAAAATGAAAAACAGTGATAACACCAAATGCTGGCGAGGATGCAGAGAAACTGGATCACTCCATACATTGCTGGTAGGGATGTAAAATGGTACAGCCACTCTGGAAAACAGTTTAGCAAGTTCTTTAAAAAACTATACATACAACCATACAATCCAGCAATTGCACTCGTCGGCATTTATCACAGAGAAATGAGAACTTATGTTTACAAGAAAACCATGCACAAATCCTTATAGCATTTTTATTCATAACAGCCAAAAACTGTAAACAACCTAGGTGTGCCTCAACAGGTGAATGGTTAAAGAAACTGCAGTAAAACCACAGCATGGAATACTATTCAGCAATAAAAAGGGACAAACTTATTTACATACAACCTGGATGAATTTCCAGAGAATTATGCTGAGTGAAAAATGTCAAACCCAAAGAATTATGTACTATATGATTTGATTTATGTAATAATCTTAAAAAGACAAATTTCATAGAAACAAAGAAGAAATTAATGGGTACAGAAATTGGAGGGTTGGAAGAAGTAGACAGAAAGGAAGTACATGTTACTACAAAATGACAATATTATGGAGGGAGGGATGCTTGGGGTGATAAAATGATCTGTATGTTGAGATTGTGTCAATTCAACATCCTGGTTGTGATACTGAAAAATAAGGTTCTGCAAGATGTTACCACTGGGGGGAACTGGATAAGGAGTACATGAAATGTCTCTATTTTGTTTCTTATAAATTGAAGTGAAATGACAATTATCTTCATTAAAAAATTTAATTTAAAATTACAAAGACTATCACACTAGATTAAAAATTCTTTTAATTCAATACCATGATATTCATAAGATAAAGAACACAAAAATGTAGGGAGGAGGGGAAATTTTGTAAATCAGGCAAAATTAACGGACGGAAAGAAAAATAATCTAGGTTATGTTAATATAAAACAGTAGTATTTAATACAACAAGTATTCCTAGTTACCACACATGGTAAAAGTTTCAAATTAGCAGGAAATTAAACCTTCACATAGTCTAACCATTTAAAAATCAATAGAACTTAAAAAAAAAAAAACTCTAGCAAAAGATTAACTCTGCTCTCTTTAAAATAAGACATGAGATTTGAACAAGATAATTAACAAGCCTAACTTCTAGACATATATAAAACTTTGCACTAAAAACTGGAAAACAGACTCTCTTCAAATACAACACACAAAATTTATAAAAAGTGACATTATCTCAAAAGATTTCAACAACTGGTATCATATAGACAAAGCTGCCTAACAAAATGCAGTTACAAATCAATATCCAAATCTACTAGAAGAATGTGTATGTTTGGAAATTAAATTTGTAAGTAACTCATAAATGAAAGAATTACAGCAGAGAACAGAAAAATACAAGTAAAAATAATGAAAATACTACACATCAAAACGTACATGAGAAAGGGGAAGCAACACATAGACATGTATGACCTTAAACGCCTATCTATGTTAAAATGCTGAAAATTAATAACAAGCATCCAACTTGAGAAATTAAAAAAAGGGGGCGGTGCCTGTGGCTCAAGGATTAGGTTGCCGGCCCCATATGCTGGAGGTCGCAGGTTCAAACCCAGCCCTGGCCAAAAACTGCAACCAAAAAAAAAAGAAAAGAAAAAAGAAAGATTAGAAAAAAGAACAGAATAACTCCAAAGGAAATATTAAGAAATGAATAGCAGAAATTAATGAAATGGGAGAAGAATACATTAAAGAGGATACCGAAGTCAAAAACATAATCTCTGAGAAATCTTTTAAAAGGGCATTTTAAAAAAAGATAAAAGGAATATTGACCAATGCAGTGGCTCACGCCTGTAATCCTAGCACTCTGGGAGGCTGAGGCAGGTGGATTGCTTGAGTACACAGGTTCGAGACCAGCCTGAGCAAGAGCAAGACCCTGTCTCTACTAAAAATAGAAAAACTGAGGCAAGAGGATAGCTTGAGCCCAAGAGTTTGAAGTTGCAGTGAGCTATGACACCATAGCACTCTACCCAGGGTGACAGTTTGGAGACTCTGTCTCAAAAAAAAAAAAAAAAAAAAAAAAAGATAAAGGGCATATTAGCAAGTACTACAAAATAAGAGATTAACAACTTAATGGGCTGGTCATGGTGGCTCATGCCTGTAATACCAGCACTAGAAGGCTAAAGCAGGAGTTCAAGAGCAAGAGCAAGAACACCATCTCTATTAAAACCAGAAAAATTAGCTGGGCACTGTGGCAGAAGCCTGTAGTACCAGCTACTCAGAAGGTTGATGCAGGAGGATCACTTGAGGTTTCTATGAGCTAGGTCATTCTAGCCTGGACAACAAATTAAGAATCTGTTTCAAAAAAAAAACAACCACTTAATGCTGCTTAATGCTATAAATACGAACAGTTCTATAACCAAAGCAACTAAATCAGGTTAAGAAATGTCCCTCAAAACAATAGTAACAATTTTATAACAAGTTCTACCCAAACATTTAAGAAACAAAGTCTTCCAGAAGAAACAGGCACGGTATCTTTTAAAAAAAAACTTATAGCCCAATATTAAGTACTGGCCTATGTTAAATATCTTCAAACTAAGTCCAATAATGAAAAAAAGGGACAGACAGATTGAGCCTGAATTTAAACTTGGAACATAAAGTTGGTTTAAATATTGAAAAATCAATGTGATTCACCGTGTTAGCAGATTACAGAAGAATACATGATCTTCTCAAAAGATGCAGAAAAAGCATTTGATGAATTCAGTATCAATTCATGATTTTTTAAAAACTAGCAAACTAAGAAAGGAACGTCCTTAACCTGAAAGATTATCTATAATAAACCTACAGCAAGCATCATACTTAACTGTGAAACTGTGAAAGCATTCCCTTTAAAATCAGGAACAAGATCAGGATGCCCCCATCACAGCTTCTATTCAACATTGTAATGGAGATCCTAGCCAGCACATTAAGACAAGAAAAAGAAAAGGGAAAAAAAGCATAAGAATTGGAAAGGAGGAAACAAAGAGGTCATTATTCACAGACAGGACTATCTGCATAGAAAAATCTGTAAGAAATCTATAGGTAACTTATAATTAAGAGTATACCAAGGCTGTTATATGAAGTCAAACTGTACTTCTATACAATACCAAGGTAAAAAATATAATTATAAGAAAATAACATTTATGATTTGCTACAAAAAGAAGGTACCTAGAAATCTAACAAAATATTTGCAATACTTTAATTGAAAATTAGAAAACTTTATTGAAAGACATTGTGAAAGACCTAAATAAATGGAGATTACAACACTCAGGGTTAAGAGAACTAAACAAAGGCCCGACAAGGTGGCTCATGACTATAATCCCAGCACTTTTGGAAGGCTGAGGTGGAGGAACTACTTGAGGCCAGGAGTTCGAGACCAGCTTCAGCCACAGGGCAAGACCACATCTCTACAAAAAAAATTAAAAAGAAATTAGCCTGGCGTGATGGTACATGCCTGTGATCCTAGCTACTCAGGAGGCTGAGGCAGGAGGACTGCTTGAGGTCAGGAGTTTGCAGCTGCACTGGGCTGTAATCATATCACAGTATTCCAACCTAAGCGGGAAAGCAAGACCTGTCTCTATTTAAAAAGAAACGAAATAATAAACAAAATGCTATTCTCTCCAAACTAGTTTACAGATGCATTTAAAATCCCAAGGTTAGGGTAAACGTAAACCACCAAAAAATTCCTTGAAGAACAGCTACAAGGCAGGAAGACATGTAGTTACTTCTGTATCCCTCAATAACTCACTAGACCATTTCAGACTAACCCTCCTTGTGACAACTGAACAAATACAAATACAAAAAATATCCATATGAAGGTCTAACGCCCTACAAAGGTGGCAAGGACCTGAGAGGTCAAGACTCTGGAAAGAAGGAAAAGGCCTAGAGAGTGAAGTCTCTCAATGACTTTTCCCCTTGAGCTATTTGCCAATGAGAAAAGAGCAATAGAGAGGTTGAGAAGGCAAGCAGAATTCTGAATAGACCCATAGGGCTTGGAAAACTAGAGAAGATATTTGTGAAACATAACCAGCAAGAGATGGTACCCAGGATATACAACGAACTCCTACAAATCACTATGAAAAAGACAGACTCCTACAAATCTGATATAAAAGTGAGCAAAAAATTTAGCAAACCACAAAAGACATTCAAATGGCCAATAAGCATAGCTGAAGATGCTTAACATCTTTATTATTGGGGAGATGTAAATTAAAATGACTACACATCCACTAGAATGTCTAAAATTAAAAAGGTAGACAACAGCGCAGCAACTGTGGCTCAAAGGAGTAGGGCGCTGGTCCCATATACCAGAGGTGACGGGTTTAAACCCAACCCCAGCCAAAAACTGCAAAAAAAAAAAAAGAGAGACAAGAATGTAAAGCAACTAGAACTCTACTATACTAAATAACTACAACTACATACATACATAGGGGAAAAAGGCTGTGAAACAACAAAATATTTTCTACGGGCTATAGTATATACAGAAACAACAGAGTGATCCTTGAAGAATTCAGGTTTGAACTGAGCAGGCCCTCTTACACACAGATTTGTTTCTCACTATCTGAAGATTGAAAATAGACTATTCCACACTTTATGGGGGCAAGACATGATTGCAAGAGGGACTTTACCTAACAATTGTAATCAGTGTAACTGGCTTATTGTACCCTCAATGAATCCCCAACAATAAAAAAAGAAAATAGACTATTCACAGGATATATAAATCCACAAATACAAAGGGCCAACTTTTCCTATACTTGGATTCCACAGGATGGACTTCTGGCCTTAAGTACACATGGATTTTGGTATGCGTGGGAGTGGGAAGGGTCCTGGAAGAAATCCTCCAAGTATACTGACAGACAGCTGTAGAAATACTATACAGCTTCACTTAAGTTCAAAAACAGGCAATACTAATCTAAGATGAAGTCAGGCTACTAGCCGTCTTTTGGGAAAATGAGGTTAGCCACTAGAAGAGGATTCAAGGGGAATCTCTAAGGTACTAGCAATGTTCTCCTTACTGACCTATACTATGATTAGATTGGAAATTTCATCCAGCTCTATTCTTACTACCTGTATATTTTCTACCATGTGAATATGTCAATAAAAGCTTGCTTTTATAGAAGCTGTTACAGGTTATAGTAATTAAAAACAATGAAATGATGCTATTTCAGTATACAGCCAGAGAACTAATCAGACTACAGAATAACGAACCAAAGTATGAATACCAAACATCATGGTATTCAAACAGTGAAAAAAACAACTATCACATAACAAGTGGACAATTTATTATTCTTTAAGAGAAAAAAATGCATCTGGATTCACTTTACACCAAACACAAAATCAATTACAGGCAGATTAAAACCTTAACTGAGAAATATGCAACTTTTATAAAATAACAGAAAATATCTTCAAGTGCTCCATTGAAATTCCTCAACAAAACTGAAAAGCACTACCCATAAAGACTGATGAACTAACCCATATTAAAATTAAGAACTTCTACTCATCAAAAATCACATAAAAAGAATAGTGAGCCAAGTTGACAGGAGAAATTTACACAATATACATCCAACTGTGTAACTAAAAAAACAAAAAAATCAAAATAATTTTTTTGTGACAGAGTCTCACTTTGTTGTCCCTCGTAGAATGCCGTGGCATCATAGCTCACAGAAACCTCAGACTCCTGGGCTTAAGCAATTCGCTTGCCTCAGCCTCTCAAATAGCTGGGATTACAGGCACCCGCCACAGTGCCTGTCACTAAAATTACCCGGGGTCTTGCTCTTGCTCGAGCTCTTGCTCTGGTAATCCATCCACCTCAGTCTCCCAGAGTGCTGGGATTACAGGCGTGAGCCACCGTGCCCTGTCCCAAAACAATTTTTTTTTTAAATCTGATATAAACATGGCCAAAAGAGATGAATGATAATCTGAAATAAGGGTAGAATGGTTAGTCAGCATAGTAAAAGATGCTCAACTTCATTAGCAAACGGAAAAAATGAAAACTAAGAGGTGATATTTTATACTTACTGGCAAAAACTTTTAAAGTGTGACAAAGTAGGTGTTAGTAAGAAAGCTAAATAATGAAAACTTCTGCACTGCTGGAGATAGCATATACCAATTCTATCTTCTTTGAAAAATAATCTGGCATTATTCAATATTGGCGAACACGCATATACTCTTAAGTACCAGAAATTTTATTCCCAGAATTTCTATAATGAAATATATAAATATTTACACTAAGTGAGATCAATAAAGATACACAAACAGATTCTGTCAATGTAGATCAGGGTTCTTCCACAAGGTAAGTTTGCTGAAAATTTACAAAAATTTTTTTTTCCAATTTCAGAGCTTTATGGATTGTAGAAATGTGAATAAGGGATTTGGAGACCTGTAATAGAAAACAAATGAAAACTAAACGAATTTCTACCTCTAGGAGACTGGATAAAAATGACAAAGCAAAAAGAACCCAACCCAAATAAGTATTATTCCATTTATTTAAAAATTTTAATTAAATATATTAGTATTTTACAAATATGCATATACGTCAAAGGATAAAGACAGACATAGGAATGATGAATCCAAAACTCAGCAAAGCAGATACCCTCACTGGTGAAGGTGGGCATGGTGTGGTCATGGTGGATGTGATCAGGAAAGGGCATTCTGATGAACTATTAAATTGACTGGTAAGTAAATGCATGTTTATTATAAGTAGAAAATGATTATCAAAGATATAAGGTAATTTCTCAGACATGACGTGTTTTAGAACTTAATAGCATCCATCAGAAGGAATGAAAACAGGCCTACCTGTTTCCTGACACCAAAGATACAGAGATTATCATAAAGATTGTTAACAAGGTGACCACCAAAAAAAAAAAACTGCTACTAGCATTAGATCTGCAGTTGGACCTCTATCTCATTAATAGACACTGGGTGTTCTAAATTTTTTTTTTTTTTTTGGAGACAGAGTTTCACTCTGTGCCCTAAGTAGAGTGCACTGGCATCATAGCTCACAGCAACTTCAAAGTCCTGGGCTCAAGATATCCCCCTTGCCTCAGCCTCCTAAGTAGCTAGGACTACAGGCATCTAACACAAACCCAGCTAGTTTTTCTATTTTTAGTGGAGATAGGGGTTCTCATTTTTGCTCAGGTTGATTGGTTTAGACCACGTGAGCTCAGGCAATCCACCTGCTTCGGCCTCCCAGAGTGCTAGAATCATAGGTGTGAGTCACCACGCCCAGCTGGGTGTTTTAAATTTCTTAAGCAAAGCTTTCCAAGTTCTCAGGTGGAAAAAACCGTATTACCAACTTATAATTCTACATGTAAACGTTCTATCAGGAACAAAGGTAAGTCTTTTTTTTTTTTTTGAGACAGTGTCTCACTTTGTCGCCTTCAATATAGTGCCCTGGGATCACTTTGTCGCCCTGGGTACAGTGCTATGACATCATAACTCACAGCAACCTTAAACTCCTGAGCTCAAGGAATTCTCTTGCCTCAGCCTTCCAAATAGCTGGACTACAGGTGCCCCGCACAACCCCCAGCTATTTTTAGAGACAGGTTTCACCCTTGCTCAGGCTGGTCTCAAACTTACGAGCTCAGGCAATCCACCCGCCTAGGCCTCCCAGAGTGCCAGGATCACAGGCGTGAGCCACCATGCCTGGCCGAGGCAAGTCATTTTTTAACATCCAAGAATGTAGAAAGTTTATCAGTAACATATCCTTCCCCAAACAACTACTCAAGATCGTATTCCAGTAAAGTAAAAAGGACATCTAAAAAAAAGGAAGACTCTCATGCCTGTCTTTATGAGGAAAAATCAGTATTTCGAGATAAATTGTGCATTTTTCCTCCTTTGCTGGTAAAGTAATAATTTCCCTTTCATTCTTCTCAAAATAAATAAATAAATAAGAGAGAGACATGAGATCCAAACAACAGACCTAAGCTAGGAATACAATATGAGGTAATCCCAAGATTACAGCTGGATAACGAGTCTAGAAAGCAAGCTTCTCAAATTAGAGAAGGAAATCCAAGACTCCTGAAAATTTATCAAGAAAAGCTAAATGGGCACAGGCACTCTACCCAGGACAACAAGCTTAAGACTCTGTCTCAAAAAAAAAAAAAGAAAAGAAAAGCTAGGCTCGGCGCCTGTGGCTCAAGCAGCTAAGGCGCCAGCCACATACATCTGAGCTGGCGGGTTCGAATGCAGCACGGGCCCGTCAAACAACAATGACGGCTGCAACCAAAAAATAGCTGGGCATTGTGGCAGGCACCTGTAGTCCCAACTACTTGGGAGGCGGAGGCAGGAGAATTGCTTGAACCCAGGAGCTGGAGGTCGCTGTGAGCTGTGATTTCATAGCAGTCTACCCAGGGCAATAACTTGAGGCTGTCTCAAAAAAAAAAAAAGAAAAGAAAAGAAAAAGAAAAGCTAAATGGTTACAAGATGATAACAGATCTCAATATTAAAATTTAGGCTGGGCGCCTCTGGCTCAAGTGGCTAAGGCGCCAGCCATCTAGACCTGAGCTGGCAGGTTCAAATCCAGCCCAAGCCCACCAAACAACGATGGCTGCAAGCAAAAAATAGCCAGGCATTGTGGCGGGCGCCTGTGACCCCAGCTACTTGGGAGGTGGAGGCAGAAGACTCGCTTGAGCCCGAGTTGGAGGTTGCTGCTAGATGTGATGCCATGCTTGAGCCCAGGAGTTGGAGGTTGCTGTGAGATGTGATGCCATGGCATTCTAACCCAGGGGGACAGCCTGAGACTCTGTCTCAAAAAAAAAAAAAAAAAAAATTAAATTAAAAAGGTTTCAATGAAATCTCATTTAAGCAGGAATTTGCCACACTTCTCCTTTAAGGACCACAGGCTTAATAACCCAGAAGTAAAGCTCTTGCCTGTAATCTTAGCACTCTGGGAGGCCAAGGCAGGTAGAATGCTTGAGTTCAGGAGTTCCAGACAGCCTGAGCAAGTGCAAAACCCAATCTCAAAAAAAAAAAAAAAAAAAAAGAAAGAAAAATAGCTAAGCGTTGTGGCAGGTGCCTGTAGTCCCAGCTACTCAGGAGGCTGAGGCAAGAAGATTGCTTAGCATCAGTTCTCAACCTGTGGGTCGCAACCCACAGGAACTGCATTAGGCATTAGGAAGGTTGAGAACCACTGGCTTAGAGGTTGCTGTGCACTCGTCTCCAAAAAAAAAAGAAAAAGAAAGAAAAAAGAATATTCCTCTTTGGCTCCACACTACTTGGTTCTACAATGACTAATATTCAGGACAACAGACATACTTTAAAAGCTAGTTATTAGTACTCAATTTTTACAATCTTCCAGTAGAAAGAACAGTAAAGCTTAGAAAGAATTATAAAACATAAAAATGCTATTTATCTTGACAGTGTAATAATACTAATAGGAGGGAAAATGGAGGGAGGAGAAACAAAGGGAAACAGGTGGATGTCAAATCCTTCTATGAAAAACCAGGCAGCGAAGAAATAACAGTCACTCCTTCTCCTTCCTATCTGTGGGGGACTGGTTCCAGTACGCCCCCTATAGGCACCAAAATCCAAGAATGTTCAAGTCCCTTATATAAAATGGCATGGTACTTTGCATGTAACTTACACACATCCTCTCAAATCCCATATCCTTTTAAATCATCTCTAGATTCCTAATAATACCTAATATAAATGACATGTAAATAGTTATACTGTATGGTTTAGGAAATAATAACAAGGAAAATAGTGCTGGGCACCATGGTTCATGCCTGTAATCCTAGCATCCTGGGAGGCCGAAGCAGTGGATTGCTTGAGCTCATAGGGACCAGCCTGAGCAAGAATGAGACCTCATCTCTACTAAAAATAGAAAATCTGAGGCAAGAGAATAGTTTGAGCCCAAGAGTTGGAGTTTCCTGTGATCTATGACGCCATGGCACACTACCCAGGGTGATAGCTTGAGACTCTATCTCAACAACAACAAAAAAAACATTTTCTAAATTAGGGAAAAAGTCAAATAATATGTCCAAGGTCATACAGCCTGAAATCATCACTTCTAATGCTAATATTTTTAAAAATGTAGTAGAGCCAGGCATGGTGGCTCACACCTATAATCCTAGCACTTGAGGCTCTGTCTCAAAAAAAAAAAAAAAAGAAAAGAAAAAAAAATTTTAAAGGTTTCAATGAAATCTCATTCAAGCAGGAATTTGCCACACTTCTCCTTTGGGTGGATTGCTTGAGCCCACAGGTTTGAAACCAGCCTGAGCAAGAGCAAGACCCCATCTCTAAAAATAGCCAGGCCTTTGTGGTGAGCACCTGTAGTTCCAGTTACTTGGAAGGCTGAGGCAAGAGAATCGACTCTGTCTCAAAACAAAAAGGGGGGTGGGTGGGAGGCAAATAAGAGGAAGATTCATTTTTGCTGTTGTTAATAAGGCCAAGGCGAGGTTGAAACTCACCACCCCTGGTGTGTACAGGAAGCCAGTGGGCTAACCACTGAACCATGCTGGCCAGCTAGGAGGAAAATTCTTGGGGGGAGGGAAAAGGTTATAATGACACTACAAAAGACACCCCTTCCATCTACTGAGTGAAGAGAAGTAGGCAAAGTGGTTTAACCAGGTTAAATTGTAGCTGGAACTTTTTTTAAGAATGACTGCCACTGGTAACCCACAGTAGTGGAATTATGCAACTAGAGAGAAAAGAAAAGGTTAAAAAAAAAAAAAGCTGCTCTGATTAAGGAAGAGGTAAGCTGACTCCAGACTCAACTAGCCCCCTCCCCTGTGCTAGGCTCTTTTGCAGATTTTCTTTTTTCTTTTCTTTTCTTTTTTCTTTTTTTTTTTTTTAAGAGACAGAATCTCTCTCTGTTACTAGAGTGCCATGATGTCAAGCCCTAGCACATAGCAACCTCAAATTTCTGGGTTCAAGTGATCCTCCTGCCTCAGCCTCCCGAGTAGCTGGAACTACAGGTACCTGCCATGACATCCAGCTAATTTTTTAATTTTTTTTTTTTTTTTTTTTTAGTAGAGATAGGAGTCTTGCTCTTGCTAGGGTTTTTTGTTCTTGTTTTGTCTTTTTCTTTTTTTTTTTGAGAGACAGAGTCTCACTCTGTGCTCTGGGTAGAGTGCCCCATATCATCATAGCTCACAGCAACCTCAAACTCCTGTGTGCCAGCAATCATCTTGCCTCAGCCTCCCAAGTAGCTGGGACTACAGGCAATTGCCACAATGCCTGGCTAGTTTTTCTATTTTTAGTAGAGACACAGTCTCATTCTTGCTCAGGCTGGTCTGGAACTCATGAGTTCAAGGGATCCTCTCATCTAAGCCTCCCAGAGGGCTAGGATTATAGGCATGAGCCTCTGAGCCCAGTCTACAGATTATTTTTGAGAGAGGAAGCAGGGCAGCAATGACAGAGGTTCAGGCCATCTGATCTTACAATCCTGTCCCACATTAATTCACAAACTAGTCATCCCTTCAACTCCTAACAATATAAGTGCTATAAAACAAGCAACTAGTGTGGCTCAGGGCCTGTGGCTGAAGCAGCTAAGGCACTAGCCACATACAACTGGCGGGTTCGAATCCAGCTGGGGCCCGCCAAACAACAATGAAAGCTGCAACCAAAAAATTGTCAGGTGTTGTGGCGGGCACCTATCTATAGTCCCAGCTACTTGGGAGGCAGAGGCAGGAGACTCGCTTGAGCCCAGGAGTTGAAGGTTGCTGTGAACTGTGATGCCACGGCACTCTACCCAGGGCAACAGCTTGAGGCTCTGTCTCAAAAAAAAAAACAACAAGCAACTAGTGAATTGACTACTTCTCTAACACCTTGAAAAATTTCTACTATATACCACATTATATGACCATCTTTAACATTAACAGGCCACATTTTCCATTCTCAGAGAACTTCTCTCTTCCTTTCCCTCAACCCATCAGGATGATCTGCTGATCAGCTTTGTATGATGTGTCTCTAACCCCTGCTACAGATGACTAGAACAGAAGAGGAATCTTACCTAAACTCAGCCAATCAGATTCTCTTTCCAAGAAGAACTGAAGAAGTGAACTGGTAATCTACTGGTCTAATGCACTAAAAGGCAACAAAGTGTATGGTTGCCTTATTCTTTCTAGGACTAGACAAGATCTATAACACTAGCTCAAAAACTGAAATTATCAGGGAACCCCTTAAAAAGAAGTTACTAGTCAGGCACAGGGCTCATGCCTAATCCTAATACTTTGGGAGGCTAAAGCAGGAGGATCACTTGAGGCCAAGACTTAGAGATCAGCTTGAGTAACATTAAGACCCCATCTCTACAAACAAAAGATTTTTAAAAAATTAGCCATGTGTGATAGTACACACCTATATTCCCAACAACTTGGAAGGTTGAGGAAAGGAAGACTACTTGAGCCCAGGAGTCTGAAGTTACAGTGAGCTATGATGCTGCCACTTTTGTCGAAACAACAGACCAAGACCCTGCTTAAAAAAAGAAAAAAAAAAAGTTGCTTTATCAAATAATCCTCCTAAGCCTAAAAGTAAAGACACAAGGTCATTAAACTAACTACACTGAGGATGATTTTTCCCAAAATTCCTAACCTCCATTACGGGTGGAGCACCAGTCAGATGTGAACTGCTCTGATTACACTAGTCCATAGGAATGGCCCTGAAAGGTAGTGGAAATCCTCTCAGTGGCAATATCAGCCAGCCAAATATATGGCATCCAGATCAGCTGATCATTTCCTCTACTATTAAAAACTTAGCCAGCAAATGAACACCTATAATTTTTTCTGGTCCTATAATTTATTTGCCTACCTCTGTGACCATCAGAATACACTCTGGGCCAGGCACAGTGGCTCACACCTGTAATCCTAGCACTCTGAGAGGCCACATTGGGTGGATAGCCTGAGTTCATCTCTACCCTGTTTCCCCGAAAATAAGACATCCTCTGAAAATAAGACCTACTTACAGGAAAGATAAGACGTCCCCTGAAAATAAGACCTAGCGCATCTTTGGGAGCACACCTTAAAATAAGACACTGTCTTATTTTCGGGAAAACAGGGTACTAAAAAGAGAAAAACTGAGGTAAGAGGATTACTCAAGCCCAAGAGTTGGAGTTTGCTGTGAGCTATGATACCATAGCACTCTACCCAGGGCAACAACTTGAGACTCTGTCTCAAAAAATAAAAAAAAAAATTTTTTTTTTTTTAAGGCTCCACGCCTGTAGGTCAGTGATTAAGATGCCAGCCACATACACTGAGGCAGGCAGGTTAGAACCCAGCCCAGGCCTGCTAAACAATGACAACTGCTACAAAAAAATAGCCAGGTATTATGGTGGGCACCTGTAGTCCCAGCTACTTGGGAGACTGAGGCAAGAGAATCACTTGAGCCCAAGAGTTGCAGGTTGCTGTGAGCTGTGATGCCACGACACTCTCTGAGGGCAACATACACAACACTCTACCTAGGGCAACATAGTGAGACTCTGTCCCCCATTAAAAAATTTTTTTTAAATTAAATAATAAAAAAAAGAATATACTCTAAACCAAGGGTCATCATTTTGAGACCCCAAGATGTTTCTTTCCCTTTTCTTCTTTTCTAATTCGTCTTTAGTCAACTTTCCTGTTTTCTTTCCTCTATCACATGTCACATAAGAAAGTGTGATTTGTCATTTAATTTAATCCACGAACTGCAGAAAGATAGCAGCTAGATGTCTAGGGATTAAAAAAACCAGCTTTTCCAGTCTTAAGCTGTATGATTTAGGTCAGGTCAATCTCTCTGTCCTTCAATTTCTTCATAAAATTGTGAGAATTAAGAATGTATAGAGAAAGTGCTCAAGACCAGCTCAAGACCAGAACCGGAATCGAACAAGCACTGTATTATAATACATATATGCCATCATCACCATTAACTGTTTGCAATGGTGGGGGGAAGTTTACAGTTCATCTTCACATGTAGAGTAACATGAGTCTGTACAGGGCAGGTAAGGCAAAGATGAGTGGGTAACTCTTCCATCATCTGCCCAGCCCTTTCCTCCTCTGAAAATCCTTCCCAGTTAATCTCTTTTGGGGAATAGATATGAATTGTAAGAAAGGGCGCCATATTCTATCAAGTGCAGGGAGAAGTAAAGACAGCTGACTTACAGGAAGAGATGACGATTCAGAAAACAAAATGGAAAGGGAAAAAGGCGGGAGAGAGGAAGGCAAAAAGACAGAAGGAGAAAAAAGTGAAAAAGCTGCTTTGGTTTCCACAACTTTCCAGTACTGACAGCCCTTTCTGCTCTATAAGGGCAAGTAAATTCTCTACTTAATTTCTTCTTCTTTTTTTTTTTTTTTTTGAGAGAGAGTCCTACTATGTGGCCCCTGGGTAGAGTGCCGTTGCGTCACAGCTCACAGCAACCTCAAACTCTTGGGCTTAAGCGATCCTCTTGCCTCAGCCTCCCAAGTAGCTGGGACTACAGGCGCCCACCACAAAGCCCTGCTAAATTCTCCACTTTATATTATGCTTTAACCAACATTTATAAAAGTCCAATACAAGTCCTGCAAAAATTTCCACAAACAAAAAAAAAGTTCTTACACACCTGTTAGTACACAAAATGCAAACTATATTGCAGGTGAAAAAACATTTAGTCTTCTCAATCCTTCTAAATCTAAAGCATGAATTTACAGAGGTGAAGCGCAAGCCTGATTGTTTCAAAAGCTCCACAGGTGTTAAAAACTCTACAAGTGGAGCTGTGAGCCACTAAAACTCTTAGTAGTGTACTAAGTATAAACACCCATTTACCTACTACCACGGTTCTCTGTATAAACTAGAATGGGGCGCAACATTTATTAATATACTGTTCTCTTTACCGGAAAACTAAATCTTTTTCAAACACCAGGAGGGAAAATGACAAGCACTGTGCAAACTATTAACAATCTCTCTTTAGAGAAGAAAATCCATTCTTCTGGTGATGCCCACTGAACAGGTAGTACCAGCCAACCTTCTTCTCCCTACTCCATCCTTTTCGGAAAACAATGAACATAGAAAACTGAATCTTTTGCCAGATTCTCCTCCTTTCTTATTTGAAAAGTAGCCCTAACATTGTTAAGACTATGATGCAGTAAATTTCAAGTTCACATTCATCTCTACTTTAAAATACACTCTTTTAAAATCAGAATTTCTGTCTGTAAATAACTTACTTATTTTGCGATTCAGCGACCCACACAATATAAATCCAACTCATTTATCACTCTTAGGTTTGTTACAGTTAAGGATTCTGAAGGTTATCAGTCTGGGAGAAAAAAAAAATCTTTTCCACTCTACATTCATTTCACCCCATTTCAAATCTGTACTATACAAAGAAATGAACGATAAAGTTACGACCTTGTTCTAAGGCTAAGCAGACAAAATTTTTTTCCTCAGGAGCAAAGAGTGCACAGAGAGACAAACCACACAACGCGGACTTTCCGATTTCTTACCATGACACTAAGAAATTACGAAGATTTAAGGCCGATTTTTGAAGGCAGGGTTCCCCAAAGACCACGCTTCTTTGGAAGATGTTAGGAAGCACTGGTGGGTGGAAGGGGCCTTTCCTCGTGACAGACCTGACTAAACGGTAGCATCAGCCATAAGAGGAAAGAGAAAAATTCCCAAACGCAACTTCGTTTCAGAAAATATTCTTTCACCAAGTGAGTAGCATGCAGACTTCTAAAACGCCATTGACACGTACACCTCAGACGATGATGGCAAATCAAAAGCGAGTTCCCACCTCGGCCCTCAAAATGAACCGGGACGCCAGGTCCCCATGTGCCCCTCCCGAGGGCGCCCGGACCCCGCGCGCCAGGTGTGCGGACTTCCCTCAGCACTCACGGCCGGATCCCGGCGGCTCAGGCCCGCCGCCCCCGCGCCGCCCGACCGTCCTCCTCGGCTCGCTCCCCTCCCCCGCGCTGCCGGCGCCCGCTTATTCGGCTGCCGGGACTCGGGATCTAGGCTCCGCCAAACGGCCCCCGCCGCACGGGAAGGCGGCAGCGGGGACGTTGCGGCTTCCCCGCCTCCCCTCCCTCACCGCCCCTCCCCCGCGGCCTCGGCTGTCCACTCCCGGGCCCCCGCTTACCCTCAACTCTTCGAAATCCGCCATTTTATACCACCCGCGGGTGCCTCCGCTGCTGCTGACACCGCACCCCTACCCGCTGCTGCCAACGACGCCGCCGCCACCACGGCCGCCGGCGCCTCCAGCACCATCCTGCACTGGGCGCCGCTTAAGACGCCACGGGCGCTGCCGCCGCTGCCGCCAGGCCCGTCACGTGACCTAGGCGAGAGCCCCGCCTCCGGCGCGCCGCGGCCCCGCCCCTCTCGCGGCGCCCCTGGCCCACCGCGCCACCGTTTTCCGTCAGCCTGGCCTCAGCGCCCGCCGGTTACCCGCTGGCTTCCGGCGCCTGGTTCTGCAGCCTAAAGCGGCGTAGCCTGTGTCCTCCCTTCTCTTCTCCGCACAGAGGCCGGTGCCCACTCCCTGAGGACTACCGCGACTGCGAGCCTGCAGGAGGACCTGCCCTGGAGAAATGGCGGGGAGAAAGAAGACGCATGACAGGAGCTTTCGAGAAAATTCTCACAGTGCCCTTCACACAGTGGCTGCGGACCGAGAAAGCGGCTTCAGATAAAACCAGCCCCCAGAGTGGTTGTGGCGGAACAATATAAATATGAGTGTTGGTAAGCTATTGTTCCAATCTAATGGTGCCGGAGGGGTGAGATCTCTTTGAATTGCTAATGTCTTCGGACTGCGGACTTGGCGGATTCTGACTTTGAAGGGCTTCTGAAGGTCGTGGACTGCAGAGCTGAGACAGTTGGGAGGTGGGGCTGGGCAAAAGTGAAATAAGAGCACTCGGAAGGCCCCTGATAAAAAGGCGAGGGGTCAGGGAAATCTGATAGCTAGGAAAGAGTGAAATGCCTAGGCAGAGTAGGCAGAAGGAAGCTTGATGGCCCCCCTGACATGCTGATGGAGGAAAGAAGATGCTAAGTCAAGCTGGCCCGGAAAATCGCTTGTCGGAGACCAGGGCTCAGATTTTCCTTGAAGAGGAGTGAAACAGCCCCTCCCCCCACGAAAGGACTTTAAAACTCTTTAACCATTTATAAGGCTTCCTGATTACTGCCTATTCAGCTGCCCCCCATTCTGTGAACACTACACTTAATTCGAGTTCCTCCATCAGACCTCTCAACCACCACCATTCCCCCAAGTTTTTAAGGCCTCTGAATGTTGATCCGTGGACCAACAATAATTTCCCACTCTGCTTCTATGCCTTTCTAATTCCTGTTCAGCTTTCAGGTCTCAGGTGAGGTATTATTTCTTAAGACCTTCCCTTGCCCACATGCCCGTTTTAATTAAACCCCTCTAATAGGACCTCTTATAGGACCCTGAACTTTTCCTTCATAACATGTATTGGTAATTACTTAAGTATTTGTGTGCTTGTTTATTATATAAATAAAAATATTACTGTTTAAAAATTTTATTGGCAGTGAGAGGTGGGTTACACCTGTAATCTTCACACTTTGGGAGGCAAAAGTAAGATCACTTGAGGCCAGAAGTTTGAGACCAGCCTGAACACCAGAAAGAACCCATCTCTGAAAAAAAAAAAAAAATTAAGAGGGCCCTGTGGCACACACCTGTAGTCCCAGCTACAGGGGAGGGTGAGGCAGGAGGATCAATTGAGCCCAGGAAGTTGAAGTTAACAGTGAGCTATGATGACACCACTACACTAGCCTGGGTGACAGCAAGACTCTGTCTCAAAAAAAATAATTTTGTTATAAAACATGTTAAACTTGGGCAGTGCCTGTGGCTCAGTGGGTAGGGCGCCAGCTCCATATAGCAAGGGTGCAGAACTGCAACAAAAAAAGTAGTCGGGCGTTGTGGCCGGTGCCTGTGGTCCCACCTACTCGGGAGGTTGAGGCAAGAGACTCACCTAAGCCCAGGAGCTGGAGGTTTCTGTGAGCTGTGTGCTCTGTACTGAGGGTGATAAAGAGACTGTCTCTACAAAAGAAATTTTTTAAATAAAAAGAAATGTTAAACTCACTACACTGTAATGTCTGATAGATGCTTGAGCAGTATTTGATCTTGTATTTGTTCAGTGAATAAAGGAGTGAATGAGCAATGGAGTAGATTTTTTTTTTTTTTTTTTTGAGACCAGAGTCTCACTGTCTCGCTCTCAGAATGCTATGGCGTCACAACTCACAGCAACCTCAAACTCTTCGGCTTAAGCAATTCTCTTGCCTCAGCCTCCCGAGTAGCTGGGACTACAGGAGCCCACCATAATCCCCAGCGAGTTTTAGAGATGAGGTCTCACTCTAGGTCAGGCTGGTCTCAACTTAAGCCCAGGCAGTCCACCCACCTCGGCCTCGGAGGTGTGAGCCACCGCGCCCAGCCTTTACTTTCTGATTTTTATATAGTTTGAGTTGAGTTTTCTATTATTTGCAAGCAAAAGAATTCTGAAATAATGGTGCTACTCGCTTTCTTCAGGTAAGATTATTAATTTGGCATCTTTTCTAAACTCTGCTCCTTAATAATCATTCAATATAAAGGAAAGGCTGAGTGGTAATAGGTGAAAAGGACACTGCTTTCTCCATTGTTGTGAGCAATTCAACTCTGATCCAGATTTGTGTACATTCTACACGTGAAAAGGAAATCCCTGCACTTACTTGGATCCAAGGTATGGTCTTCTTATACCTCTTCTAGCAGCACACAACTCTCCCACCAAAGGAGTTCTAGTATTAAATATTAACAATATTTTACTTCATTACATTTCCAGTATTAAAATGCTCTTTATGGAGTGAGCCTTTGGCAATTTACCTGGTCAGGCCACCCCCTTAAAATCCTTAAAATGCTTCCAATTAGAAGACTCATAAGTACTATGATTAAAGTGTCCTAATATACTTCACTAAGTAGGAAGCCTCAGGAGTGGCTTTTCTATTTACTGACTATATAAATTTAGCAAGTTTCAATTTTTCTAATCTAAAACAGTAATGATTATACCTGATCTCAAGATTAGATAAGGTTATATGGGTATATTTATAAACTTAGAAAGTGAAAAACGATAAATTGTTTGTATCTGAACAGTTGGTAAACATATACCCCCCCAAAAGTAAAATTGAGAAGCACTCCATTAAGTATTAAGAACCATATCATATTTATCCTAGTAACTTTTTTTTTAAGACAGAGTCTCCCTTTATTTTATTTTATTTTTTTTTTTTGTGGTTTTTTTGGCCGGGGCTGGGTTTGAACCCGCCACCTCCAGCATATGGGACCGGCGCCCTACTCCTTGAGCCACAGGCGCCGCCCAACAGAGTCTCCCTTTATTGCCCTCAGTAAAGTGCCCTGGCATCAGCTCACAGCAACCTCATATTCTTGGGCTCAAGGATTCTCTTGCCTCAGCCTCCCTAGTAGCTGGGACTACAGGTGTCTGTCACAATTCCCAGCTTTTTTCCTAGACACAAGGTCTCTCTCTTTGCTCAGGCTGGTCTCAAACACATGAGCTCAGGCGGTCCACCCACCTTGGCCTCCCAGAGTGCTAGGATTACAGGTGCAAGCCACTGTGCCCAGCCCTTATCCTAGTAACTTTAGAAGAGTATTCAATCTTGTTGGACCATGTAGGGAATATTGAGTTTAGTTTGAAGCACCTATCTTCTTAATCCTTTTCCTTCCTATCTCTGAACACATCAGATCTTTCTGATTTTAACATCTCTCTTTTCCTTTCCTCTGATTATTTTCTCTCTTTCTTTCTCTTTATATGTATATGTATACATACATACACATACATCAATTCATTCCTTTTTTGCTGAGTAGTATTCTATTGTATGAATATATCCCAATACATATATACTGTATATTTAACAGTATTCAACCTCCAGTTTTTTTGTTTGTTTGTTTGCAGTTTTTGACCAGGACTGGGCTTGAACCCGCCACCTCTGGCATATGGGGCCAGAGCCTTATTCCTTTCAGCCACAGGCACCGCCCAGCCTCCAGTTTTTTTTTAAGCTACCTTTCTTTTGCTAAGCATACATCTATTTTTAATTACATTTCCTCATTCCTTTATACTTTTCCAATAGTGTTTGATCTTTTCCTTTACTGAAACTAATATTGAGTAAACTAAACAATGAATTTTTTAAAATTTTATTACCCACCTTTTTATTCTAAAAAGTTTAAACAAAAATTGAAACATAATACAATGGAAATTTTTAAACATTCCAACTGGATTAAACAATTTATATTTTAGCCCAGGAGTGGTGCTTATGCCTGTAATTCTAGCACTCTGCGGGGCCAAGATGGGAAAATCCCTTGAATTCAGGAGTTTGAGACCATCCTGAGCAAGAGCGAGAGCCCTATCTCTATTAAAAAGTAGAAAAATTAGCCAGTCATGTGTCTGGTGCCTAAAGTCCCACATGCAGGGGTCCTCAAACTTTTTAAACGGGGCCAATTCACTGTCCCTCAGACTGTTGGAGGGCTGGACTGTAGTTTAAAAAAAAACTATGAACCAATTTCTATGCACATTGCACATATCTTATTTTGAAGTAAAAAAAACAAAACGGGAACAAATACAATCACACCACCTCATATGGCCTTCGGGCCGTAGTTTGAGGATACCTGCAAATACTAGGGAAGGAAGATGGCTTGAGCATAGGAGTTTGAGGTTGCTGTGAGCTAGGCTGAGGCCATGGCATTCTAGCCTGGGGCAGTAGAATGAGACTATCTCAAAAAACAAAAACAAAACCATAATATTTTGAACAATTTTTAACTAAGATATAATTTACATATAGTTAAGTCCTTATATCTTAAGTAAACTCTTCAACTTATTTAGGAAAATGCTTCTGAAGATAGATTTCCATCACCCCCAAAGAGATCCTTGCAGCCCGTTCCCAGCCAAATCCAACAGGAACAACCTTTGATCTGATTTCTACCACTACTGTTTAGTTTTACGTGTTTTTAACATTTTGTATAAGTGGAATCACAGTTTGTACTCTTCTGTTTGGCTTTTTTCATTCAGCATAAAATATCTGAGATTGATACGTTGCACATACCAATTCATTCCCCTTTTGCTGAGTAGTATTCCGTTGTATGAATATATCCCAATTTATCCATTCTCTTGTTGATGGATATCTAAGTTGTTTCCGGGTTTTGAAACTGCTCTTACAAATTGATGAAGTGGTACAAGGCGAGAACTAAAGTAAGGGCTCCTGCTCTTACAAATTGATGAAGTGGTACAAGGCGAGAACTAAAGTAAGGGCTCCAAAACTCTGTGAAGAAACAAGCTCAGTTAAAATAATAATAATCAGCCACTATCCCCTTACTTGTGTCTCTATAATTACTATGCTAGTCGGCAAAGATACTTTTCTTCATAGAAAGAAACCTGTTAGAACCAAGGGTAGTTTTGGTTTTTTTGTTTTTGTTTTTGTTTTTTGCAGTTTTTGGCCGGGGGTGTTTATGGGGCCAGCACCCTACTCCTTTGAGTCACAGGCGCTGACCCATAGGGGTAGTTTGTAAGATTATCTTCCAGGTCCTCCATTCCAGTGGATTGACTCCCTCAGACAAAGGAACTGACTGGACCCCTGGACTGGTCTTGGACCCCTCCCTGAAGGAAATGCATTCCAGTGGATTGGCTGACCCACTCAGACCATGGCTCATCCCAAAGGACTGATGGTTCTGCCCCAAAATCAATCAATTAGCAGACTGTGATTGCCTAACCCTCTGCCAACCAAACTGTCTTTGAAAACCCTGTCTCCTCAATTCTTAGGGCAGATTGGAGAAATTCCTCCCATCTCCCTCCTTAGTGCTATGGAGCATAAACTCTCTGCTATAAACCCTGCTGTCTCTGGATATTGGCTTCCTCTTGGGCAGTAGGCAGATGAATCTGACTGGGCAGCAACAGTTTTGACTATTATAAATAAAGTTATTGTAAACATTTCTGTATAAGACATTTTATAGCCATATGATCTATTTCTCTCAGACATCTAAGAATGGAATTGCTGGGACATAGCAAAGATATGTATTTCACTTTTTAATTAAACTACTAAATGTTTATCCAACTTTTCAGAATCTCGGAGTCAAATATTTTTACATTTTCTTTAATCTTATGATTATTTCATATTTTGAGTATCAGCCCTTCTTTATAATGTGTGTTCTTACCATTACTCTTTGTCATTTTTCTCTTTTGTCAACTTATCTTTTATATGTATCTTATTACACATCTACAGTTCATTCACTTTCAAATCTCTTCTATTCTCATAATTTAACCTGTCACTACTGTAAAAACTTATAGATTCAGACTATGAGTTAAATGACCTATGTTTCATAACTTTTTTTCAAGATATCTTTATAGCTATTCTCTATTTTTAAAAAAGTTATCTTTGGCAGTGCCTGTAGCTCAGTGAGTAGGCTGGTGGGTTTGGACCTGGCCGGGGCCAGCTAAACAACGACAACTGCAACAAAAAAAATAGCTCAGCGTTGTGGTGAGCACCTGTAGTCCCTGGTACTTGGAAGACTGAAGCAAGAGAATCACTTAGCCCAAGAGTTTGAGATTGCTGTGAGCTGTGATACCATGGTACTCTACCGAGGGCGACATAATGAAACTCTATCTCAAAAAAAAAAAAAAGGTATCTTTATGACATAGGTTCAGTGACATAAACTAACGGGAAGAAGACAATCTGCTTTCAGAATGAAATTTACATCTAATTAAGGTAACACAAATACCCATAGAATGAAAAATAAAGAGAACAGTAGAAAGTAATGAAATGGAAATTCAATATAATAGAGAAAGGTGAAATATTGGTCTTTGAAAAAATATATGACGTGCCAAGTGCATTGGCTCCTGCCTGTAATCCTAGCACTGTGGGAGGCCAAGGAGTTTGAGAGCAGCCTGAGCAAGAATGAGCCCCCATGTCTACTAAAAATAGAAAAAATTAGCCGGGCATTGTAATGGGCACCTGTAGTGCCAGATACTTGGGAGGCTAGGCAGGAGGATCGCTTGAACCCAGGAGTTTGATACTGCTGTGGGCTAGGCTGAGGCCACAACACTCAAGAGTATAATTTTATTTATTTATTTATTTTTTTGAGACAATCTCACTATGTTGCCCTCGGTAATGTGCCATGGTGTCACAGCTCACAGCAACCTCAAACTCCTGGGCTTAAGCGATTCTCTTGCCTCAGCCTCCCGAGTAGCTGGGACTACAGGCACCCACCACAATGCCTGGCTATTTTTTGGTTGCAGTTGTCATTGTTTAGCAGGCCCAACCCAGGCTCGAATCTGCCAGCTTCGGTATATATGGCCAGCACCCTACTCACCAAGCTGTGGATGCCGAGCCATAAAAAGAAATTTTAAAAATGCAGTGTAAGTAAATCCAGCAAGAGTTTTCAAGAAGAAAACTAGAAAACTCAAACAAAATTTATTTAGAAAACAACTACAATTATAGGTCCTGCAAGGATTTTAAGATAAATAATGGGGCAGGTGCAGGAGCTCATGCATATAATCCCAGAATTCTGGGAGGCCTAGGCAGGATGATCATTTAAGGCCAGGAGTTTGAGACAAGCCTGGGCAACATAACAAGACCCCATTTATAAAAATAAAGATAATTCGAAAAAAATTAGCCTGGCATGAGTAGCCTATAGTAACCTAGCTACTCAAGAGGCTAAGGCAGGAAGATAGATTGAGCCCAGGAGTTTGAGGTTGCAGTGAGCCGTGACCAGGCCGTTGTACTCCAACCTGGGTGACAGAGTGAAACCTTGTCTCCATAAATTAATAACAGAGTGAGACCTTATCTTTATAAATAAATACTTTAAGTAGTTTCTTCTCACTAGGAGAACATAGAAGAAATATATAAAAACTGCTCAAGATAATTAAGAAATGAAGGCATATTCTTCAGTTACTTCCACAGTGCACTTACAACCTTGATGCTAAAACCAGATAAAGTCACTTGTAAACAGAAAATTTCTCCCCAGGATTGCAAAGATGATTTCATAATAACATGTACATAATACAGATCGGCAATTTGATTCAACTCATGATCTGAGCTCCACCCCAAAAGCTGGATTTTTAAAAACAGAAGAAAATACCTAATATAAGGAATTATCCAACCAAAATGTAGATGACAATATTTTGGGAAGTTGTGCCAAGAATTTTTCCTGAGGAAATTACCAATGTGGGGGCCGGGTGCAGTGGCTCATGCCTATAATCCCAGCACTTCGGAGACGGGTGGATTTCCTGAGCTCACAGGTTTGAGACCAGCCTAAGCCAGAGCAAGACCTCATCTCTAAAAATGGCCAGGTATTGTGGCAGGCACCTGTAGTCCCAGCTACTTGGGAAGCTGAGGCAAGAGAATTGCTTAAACCCAGGATTTTGAGATTGCTGTGAGCTATAACACCATGGCACTCTACCAAAGGATGACAAAGTGAGACTCTGTCTCAAAAAAAAAAAAAAGAAAAATTACCAATGTGCAAGCAAAATCAATAACTGTGATTTTTGCAAGATTGCAGAGCAAGAGAAAAAGAAGTCTAAATCTAATGCCCACAGAAGGTAAATGTCCAATAAACATTCCCCATAGCTAATATGAGACTTTATAGAGTATTTCCACAAATTAATGTCTGGTTTTACAATAAACAGGAAATCTCAAAACGAATGCTGAATAAATTGCTCATAGAATGGCAGTCTAAGAAAATTCATAAGAAATACATAAGAAAATATAGGAGACATAGATTGGAGAAAAAGAACCATTGAAAACATCTAACAAGTGTGCCTTTAGCTCAGTGGTTCGGGCTCAGACCACATGCACCATGACTGGTGGGTTCGAACCCAGCCTGGGCTTGCTAAACAACAAAAAAATAGCCAGGTGTTGTAGTGGATGCCTGTAGTCCCAGCTGCTGGGGAGGCTGAGGCAAGAGAATTGCTTGAGCCCAAGAGTTCGACGTTGCTGTGAGGTATGACGCCATGGCACTCTTCAGAGGGCGACAAAGTGAGACTCTGTCTCAATTAAAACAAAAATAGCTGGGCGTTGTTGTAGGCACCTGTAGTCCCAGCTACTTGGGAGGCTGAGGCAAAAGAATCGCTTATGCCCAAAAGTTTGAGGTTGTGAGCTGTGATGCTATGGCTATCTACCTAGGGTGACAGTTTGCGACTCTGTCTGGAAAAAAAAAAAAAAAAAAAACCTCTTCTCCATTCTGCATGAGAATTTGACATCTAGTTAATTTCCTAGCAGTCTTCCTATAAGCTAGATTGAAGTTTATGGTAAAAATGATCCTCTGAGCCAGGCATGGTAATGCACGCCTGTAGTTCCAGCTACTCAAGAACCTTGAGCCTAGAAGTTCAAGGCTGCAGTGAACTATGATTGTGCTACTGTACTCCAGATAGAGCAAGACCCTGCTTCTAAAAAATAATCATAGTAAAGATCCTCTGGACCAGGAGGAACTATAAATGAAGTATAAATACCCGATGAAGATGCCATAGCTGGGACTTCCATGAGTGACTTCAATTCACCAGTAAAACAATTTTAAATTTGTAGGCACCTAATGACATGGCCTTAATGTATAATATAAAACTACAATGATAAACAGATAATATCCACAAGTAAGTATAGTGGAATATTTTACCATAC